>NW_004797302.1:683535-684732 GCF_000002075.1 Aplysia californica
TGTGTGTGTGTGTGTGTGTGTGTGTGTGTGTGTGTGTGTGTGCGCGCGTGTCAGTATATCTCTATTTGGGTTTGTATTTGGGATTATGTGTGTGTGTGTGTGTGCGTATGTGTGTGTGTGTGTGTGTGTGTGTGTGTGTGTGTGTGCGTGTGTGTGTGTTTATGTGTATAGATGCGTGTTGGCTCACAAAAGGGAGCGCGTGTGTGCTAGCGTAACTTCGTCTTCAAAGACAACGTTCACTCTTGCCCTCCTCACAATCGTAAAGTTCTCTTTCCCTGAAGGATTTAAAAGACAAATGCGGGGCTTCCAGTGGGGATTTGTAAGGTTTTGATGCGAGGCGAGAGCGATGTTTGACGTGAGAACCAAGTGCTCGTGTCACCGTTTGCACGCCAATGTTTCTGGCCACGTGAACATGGCCCTAACTTTAGCACAACAGGACGTATCATTCTACAATGCTTGAAATCACGTGATTTTGGGGCACAATTTTTTTAAAAAGTGTTATACTTTGTTACTCAAATATAGTTTTCAGTTCTCTTTTCCTCTTCAGAAACTTTAAAAGACATAGATAACAACAACAAGCGTATTATAAAAAAAAGTATTACTCCTTTGAAGAAATAGTTTGTGCTTCTGATTTGTGTATGTTGGTTCGAATGTGTCTCACCATTGCCTTTGGTCTGCTGGTGGTAGGACTTATATACCCAGTGCCCATTGGCACGTTCGGTTCGTTTCGCTTTTCTATCCACATGGAGGGTAGCAAAGCGGCTTCTTCTTCTTTTGCTTTTTCTTCGTCTTCTTCTTCTTCTTCTTCTTTTTCTCCTGTCCCGTGGTTAGGGCAACCGTGGGGGCACCACTGCATCTGAAAACCAGCTCTTGCCATTTCTCTTTGTCCTCTGCTTTCCTCAGATTGTCAACCATCGCCTTCCCTGTTCACTCTGTGATGTTGTCCTCCCATCTCCTTCCCTGCCTTCCTCTCTTTCTCTTTCTCAAACACAGACAGACACAAAGCGGCTATCATCGCACAAACCGATGCGTTTATTTTTTAAGCGACCAGTTAGGCGATCGGTTTGTCGATCTTCCAGTGGGCACTCCATACTCCATATAACGCGTCCGCAAGGTCTCTAACAAGTAAGCTACGCAGCCACTCCGAGGAGACTCCGGACGTAGAAACGTGAGCGGGGTCGATGTACAGAAGGGAAG
>NW_004797302.1:688565-696065 GCF_000002075.1 Aplysia californica
TCTCTCTATGTTTATCTTTCTCTCTCTCTCTCTCTCTCTCTCTCTCTCTCTCTCTCTCTCTCTCTCTCTGTCTCTCTCTCTCTCTTTCTTTCATTCTTTCTCTCTCTCTCTTTCCCCCTACATCTTTCTGCGTGATGCGCATTTAGACGTTCTATTCCGGAGACAAATCGATACTCTCACTGTTCCTATGTTCACAAACCAAAAGGCTACTGAGCGCAGTCTGTCTATCTGTCTGTCTGTCAGTCTGTCTGTCCCATTGATCCGTGAGTCATTGTCAGCATACTGATCTATACTGCACGCGAGTGACACCAGCTCTAGAACAGAGCTGTACATTTTTTAGTCGTTATTTATTGAGTAACTGGTGACAATTCTCGCGAACATAATAGGCACATGCATGTAAAAATGGGAGTATTGTACAGTGAGAGGATGACGGAACATAACAGACTTATTACTTGTATGTAAAGTGGAAGTTTCGCAAGTTTGTGGTGTATCCAAGCAGAAAATGGAGTACAGAATGATTATACAATGCCATTTTGAATAGGATTGGCGGGGTTATATTTTTTCCGATTACACCCTTTTCCAGAGAGTAAGGTTATTTGAGAGGGGGATGAGATTCTCGATACGTACAAAACAAAAATTATAATGGTGGAAACAAGTGGTAATATATATTTTTATAGTCATATTTTTTGTGCAGTGAGTTTTCCTTTTATTTTAGACTGAATTTGTGTTTAAGTATGAGTGTGTGTGTGTGTGTCTGTGTGTGTGTGTGTGTGTGTGTGTGTGTGTGTGTGAGTATGTGCGTGTGTGAGAGAGAGGGAGTTATTGAGAGAGAAAGAGAGAAAGAGGCGTAAGAGATAAAAATATTAATATAACGACAGGCAGGAAAGAACGGGAGATTACTGGGTAGGGGACCACATAGGAGCACATCGTTAATGAACGTGAAAGAGAACACCTATACTTACTTAACGTGTGGTGTGTGGCCGTGTATGCAAAAAGTATGTTTGTAGGTCACACAGTAGGAGGGAATTCCTGTAAAGTCCCGCCAGTTCAGTCGACCACAAGTTGATGACGTCAAAACAATACAGCTGCCAACCCAAACCAAGGAAAAGATGCCGTTGAGTCTTCCATTGTCTGCGCTATGTTCAACGGAGTCACTAGGTACTGTCGTCTGATTTCCACAAGAAAAATGTGAGGCAGCGTGATGGAATCAGGCTCTCGTCAATTTTTGGGCAAGTGGAGTTATTGATGTCATCTTAAAGATTGTTCATTTGTCTTTATTTGAATGGAAATAATATCCATTTATCTTGAATGCAAGTCGAGATATTTGCGAATGAAGGAGGTGGGGGTCACCTGTTTTCAGAGGTAAAATTAGTGAGAAAATGGCCTCCAAAGATTAGTTATTTCCTTAGCTTAAGAGCCCGTGGTAACTGAAAATTTACATTTTTTGTTCCTTTCATCAACGTTTTTAAGAAAAATCCACACAAAAATGAGTTCTTTCATGGGCATGAAAAGTGTTGAGCCAAAAAAAAACCCAACAATTGATAAAAATTCACAAAGCTGCGGAAAAATGCATGTTTCTTCATTTTCATTATTTTGACCAATACTTGTGTATCCCACAGAGAAAAGAAAGATACTTCTTCAGTAAGTGTGTCTAACTTTTTTTTTAACCAACACCGTTTTGGTGCATTGAACGTCTTTGAAACGCAATAAAACATGAACAGATGGCCAATTTGATCCCTGCCGGCGCGGTGTAAGTTTTTCGTTCCTGCTAGAATTCTGACACAAAGTACCTTCGCGATCCGTTGGTAAATTGCTACATAGAATTACAAAATTCTATCTGACATTTTTGCCCGTTTTAACTTACTTAAACCAAAGGTCAGAAACCAAATAAATGTTTTATCTGTTTATCAAAATTCATCGATTAATTGAAATCTTGAAATGTTGAGAAATTCAACATTTTTTACGTCAAATTTGTCAAAACTAGATCTAGATACTAAGCAGATAGAACTCGGTAATTCTAGGTAGCAAAGAGAAAAAAGAAGTGAAACGGTTACTTTCAATATTAAGTCTGTTATCCAATCTGTCACTCTTCGCCTTAACATGTGAAGAAATCAATTTTCATCCTCGTGTCCAGGGTTCGAGGAAGGGTTCCGCACGTACAGGCTCTGACCCACTTTCCACAGAAGTGGAGCTATTGGAAACAGGTGCGCAGGGGCGTCCATGGGGCGTTTGTTTGCTGTGAGAACATTTGTGAGGCATCGTGGTGAAATCAGACGCTCGCCAACATAATGAAATCTAAGAAAAACGTTGTGTTTTTTTGCCAGTTTGGCAATTTTTATCGAATATTTTGTTTTGTTTTTGTTGGGGGGGGGGGGGGGGGTTCAGCACCTTTTATATCCATATAAAAACCCATTTGCGTGTGAAATTTACTGAAAAACGCTGATTAAATGCAAATAAAAAATGGATTTTCCGTTTTCAAGGACTCTCAAGCAATCGAAGTTTCCAAACTTTTGCTGTCATTTTCTCGTTAATTTCACCACTGACACCAGGCGACCCCACCTCCTTTAATCGCTAGTTTCTTGACTTCTTTTCAAGATAGATGGGGATTTTTTTATATTGAAAGCAAGGCAAGTGAATAAGCTTTCAGATAATACCAAAAACTCCACATGCCCAAATATTGTCGAGCGCCTGATTCCACCTCGTCGGGACCCATTTGATCGCCGCAGGAGAGCACCCATTGGCATCTCGCTGCTTCTCCCCAATCACCACCATCACCTAAATCGCCTGTCTCTTTGTGTTCACAGTTTTCTTTAAACATGATAAAGGAAGATAATTTTTTTCAGCCAACCCCTACCCACTTCTTTATGCGAATATAAAAAAATGGCGCGCGGTTTTTGGTGAGTTTTTTTTTTTTTTTTTTTTTTTCTTTTTGTTTTAAACCATAATTTGTTTTCGTTTTCTTTGTCCTATTTGATTATTAGTGTATTATACTCATGTCCTTTCAATTTGAGTATTTGAAAATTGGATAGCTTCGATTATGCCTATCAGAGTAGTAACCTACGCTGAGTAGAGTGTGTTCGTGTGTATGTGCTCGCGTGTGAGCAAGTGTTTCTTTTACGGGGTCCTGGGGGATTGAGGGGGAGGAGGGGGGGGGGCACTATAGCAGCAGAACCCGATGAGTCATTCGATCAAGTATTCTTTTCCACGTGAGAATCGAACTCACATCTATAAATAGCAGCGGCGAAAAGCACAGCCATTTACACACTCTCGCTGGAGATCAAATCGTGAAGAACAAATAGGCCTACATGTCTTACCACTGCATCTGCTCCTACGTGGTGGCGTCGGTGGCCTAGTGGTTAGACCCAAGGACTGGCAAATGTAAGGCCGTGGGCTCGAATCCCGTCAGGCACCCGACGTTGTGTCCTTGGGAAAGGCACTTTACACGAAGTTTCTTCACTTCACCCAGGTGGGAATGGGACCCAGCTAGAGACAGTGAAAGATCGTGTCAGTTTCTTAGTGTTTGATCACTGTATGCTTCCCGGGAAGCTGAGAATGTTTCTAAGTGGTCTATGGTCTGCTGGGGTAATAATATAGTGTAAAGCGCATAGAGCTTCTGTCGAGTGGGGATATGCGCTATATTAATACCATTTATTATAATTATTATAATTATTATTATTATTATTATTATTATTATTATTATTATTATTATTATTAAATACCTTTAGCAAGCTTTTGAAATGTACTAAGCCCAGAAAAAAGAAACATTTTCATGACAGAAAAAAATGGTTCATTCCAGTTAGAATTGTAACTAAAAAGAATATCTTTAATTTTTTTTAAAACATATTATTAATAATTTTTATTGTGCTTATTTCAACAATTAGAATTGGGATTTCAACAAATTATTTATTGAATGCATGCAACCAATGTCGCATATTAAGAAACGGCAATAAAAAAAGAAAACAAAAAATGCTTGGCTTTCTTGATTTTTTAACAGTTGACTGGCGATAAGTGCCCTTTGCCAAGGGTTTAATGCCTTTAAATCAACTTCTGAAAAAAAAACCCCGCGTGTTTTCCTAGTTTTCCGTTTTGCGTCGTTAGTCACTAAACACAACTATAATTTCCTGTATTACGTTGAAACGCACAACCTAAACGGAGAAGGACAACAAGTCGAACAAAGGATGGGGGCTTAAAACTAAGTTCTCATAAACCTAAAAGACAAAGTGGTGTATGTATTGAGTTATTTGTAACGGTTGAAGATATTCTCAAATTTGACTTTCATATTGTGCTGACAGATGTAGGGACATAAACTGCCGCATCTGTATAAAAGGAGAGGAGCCCAGTTGGTTAAGTGATAAAAGTGCATATTAGACGAAACCTAATCAAAGAAGGTCAAGCCGTAGACACAATATCGATAACGAGCTGCTTTCAGTACCGTACGGCAAGCACATTATCCATTTTCTTTAGAGCTGGTGCAAAATTGTGAGCAAACAAACAATAATATTATGAGAAGCAGGAACCCAAACATCACATGCACGTGCATTAATGCAACAGATGCCCTGAGCCCCTAGCCCCGCCTCCTCGCGGGATTTGAAGGGCGTGAGCTCTTTATTGGGGTCATGCACACACCCATGTAAACCCCTAGAGCAATTTTAGCACGTTAGCTCCAATCTGTAACCACCTCCCCTAAGACATTCAGCAGACACCCCCCTCGTAATCCTATTAGCACTGATAGCGGAAATTATATACTGGATCTTGCTTTTCCGACCATGGTCGGTAATCCGACGGGTTGGTTTTGTGGTTTTGGGAGTTTTGGGTCTTCGTTGGAAACGCGTGTTTTCATTTGCCTGAGGGAGGGGAAGCTTTCCGCTCGTGCGTGAAATCAAGGAGGTTCCCCAGCTTGTTTGTCTGGTGGTGGTAAAGGGCATATTGTGTTGGCCAACAGGAAAAGAATGTAATCTGTGTTGTCCGAAATCGATATGTCCGTGGCTGTTGTTGTTTACGTCTTTGTTTCTGTTGTTGTTGTTGTTGTTGTTGTTGTTGTTGTTGTTGTTGTTGTTGTTGTCGTCATCGTTGTCTTCATCGTATCGTCGTTGTTGTATTTATTTTTGTTGTTGTTCTTGTAGCTGTTGTTGTTGCTGTTGTTGTTCTGTTGCGATTGTTAATCTTCTAAAGTTTGAACTCCTTACTCACAATGTCCTATTTTAGGAAGAAAACGTTGTAAAATTATGTTTCCTCTTTGTAAACAGTCATGTCACTGTTGTTAACCCGACGACTCCTAACAGATCTAATCGTGTCGATGCGAGCGTAAAACACTAACAAATCAATATAAATCAAGCAGTGCCTTTTACTTAACAGAGTAAGGCGTCATAGGTCTATATTTATTATTATGTTACTCAAACGATAATTGGGTGAACGGTAACAAGTGTGCTCTCACTAAACCTCACCCATAAAAGAGTTACGTAATTAGAAAGGAATCATAGAAGTGGAAGAGTGAACAAACGACACATGACATAGTTAAAAGCTACTCTGAACTCCTTTTCTAGTTTTGTATTCACATGCCTCCGTTCTCTTTTTATTTCTTTTCTATTTACAACTCCTCTGTTCTGTATTTAAGTTTGACGAAAAAGAAAACCACCTAAATTTTCAGGTTTCAAATTTGACCGCAGACAGAAGAAAGAGGCCAAAACAGCAGCTGGACATCGATGGCCGGTGCGTGTATAAATAAATTTATTGATGGTCTTGGTCAATGTCTCAAATTTGCCTGGCTCAGTAAGCCACTGATATTTATAGGAGAAGGTAACTCTTACACCATCTGCTATTCCTAAAAACCAAAACAAACCCCCCCAAAAAGCCTACATTATATACTACTCCTTGGATTTCAGGAGGATTTAAGCACCTATTCTTGTGTAATACCGTGGTGCGTTTTATTTTTCACCTCTGATCTACACCCGGTAGTGTGAGATGCCTGCTTATTATGTTGCTGGAACATTAACCCTATCCGTACGCCCTGGTGTTATTTTGTATTCTTCAAATTTTAGAATCCTTCTAGTACAAAGATCTCTTTAAAACTTTCAGTATTTCTCAAAAAATCGTTTTGACAGACTGTTATGCAAAGCGTACGGATCGGATAAACGAGTAATTTTCCTCTTTGAAAGTGGTGGCACAGAGTTCCCCACGTCGGATGGATACGATAGTAAAACACGACGTACGGATAGGGTTAACGGTTAAACGGGTCTGAGGCTGAAAGCCTTGGAAAACTCCACTAAACGACCCAAGTTCAGGAACGCTCAATCACTGTGCCCCTTTATATACAATATTGTGTTTGCACGAGTCGCAAGGCTGGTGATACCCATCTATAGGTAAGTCGCCACCTCAGAATTACAAAGTTCTGTCTGCTCAGTACCTAGTTTTGAGAAATTTGATATCAATATTTTTGCGTCTCACAATACGTCAAGCTTTGTCAAATGCAACTGTTTGAATATCTTGATAACGACTCCAAATATATCAACGATTTTGATATTGCAGATAGAACATTTTTGGCTTCTGACCTCATGGTCTTGGTTACGGTACTCAAATAGGCCAAAAATTTCCGATAGAGCTTTGAAATTCTGAGGTAGCGAAGCATCTTCAATGTGAAAATGTAAAATTGCAGCGGTGATTGCCTGCAGCGTGACGTGTACTTTGCGTGATCCTACTCTCGTGGTCAGTCAGGGACAGGAACAGAAGAAGAAAAAGGAATTGTGAGACTAGTGAATCAGCAGCAATAAAGGTGGGCGAAAATATTAAAGAAAACTCAGAAGATATCGATAGGAATACGGGATTAACTTAATAGATGCTACAAATCAGTAAAGTAAATGTATTAATAGATAGCCTTGATAAATGAGCATGAAGACAGATAAATGAGTAACTTAGTGAACAAATAATTAAATGAATAATATATTTCTTATTTAAAAAATAGTGTGAAATACAGAATGTGTAACTGAATTATTACTGAATGAGAAAAATAGCTTATTTATTGGAAAGGGAGGGGGGGGGGGAGTTTCATAGTTAATTTTTTTTTAAAAATTGTAACTGGCCTTTAACAGTAATTATGATGTTCATAATTCTTAAGTAAACTTTAAAATGAAACACAATGATGTGTCTTTCTTCATTGTAATACTGTTTGGCTCCTGGCTGCGTTGTGCATCAGGCTGTTTTCTAAACCTTTGTCAATTGCGTGCTCAAGAAGCAGGAAGAAAATGGACGCCTTTAAGTGTTAAAAATGTATTCTGTATGTGATAAGTCGATGAATAATTATTGTACATGTATAAATGATTCTATACAAATGGCAGGACTGTCTACATTATTTATGTCATCGTTCAAAATGCAGTTGAATCCTGCATCAAAGAAAAGCCAAATGCCATGTGCATAGATTACTGTCGTACTGCACGCACCCAAAATGTGTTTTATTTGCGTTAAGGTGTTGTTTTTGTTCCTTTCAATATCATTCAATTATAAACA
>NW_004797302.1:700472-702839 GCF_000002075.1 Aplysia californica
TGTGTGTGTGTGTGTGTGTGTGTGTTATATCGTTCCGCAGTAAATTGGAAATCAATAAACTTTATATCTTATCCTATTGTATCTCATATTATTTTACCTTATCAAATAAACCACCCCTACATCCCACACACTCACTTTCTTATGATACACTCTATACATTTATACGTTAACACCCTGGCACTAAAGTTAGAACATTAACAATTTTGTCCTGTCGCTGGTGCCAGGTCTTCAAAAAGACGTGGGTAATGTTTCTGGCAGCTTTCCGCATGAATCGAGGAGAATATCGTGTTCTCAAGATGGCAATGACCACCCATGCGATCGAGAACTCAGATTTTTCCGTGCCTAGGATTCGAAAAAGAAATTGGGTTTATTCTTCAGTTCTTTCTCCTGTCTGAAATATTTATTTTTTTTCATCTTCACAATTTCAGGGAAACCAAGACTCTGTTCTTGCTTGGCTTCCCTGATGGGATCACGTCATTGCAGAGAGATTAAGGTGATAAGGCCACGTTGCAGAAGTAATAATTTAAATGACACATTTTCTTCAACACTGGTGAAATCTTTATTACTGATTTTTTTTCCTCTGGCATAGTTGTAAATTGTTTCTTTTATGTGAAAAATGTTG
This sequence comes from Aplysia californica, assembly GCF_000002075.1. Lineage (NCBI taxonomy): Eukaryota > Metazoa > Mollusca > Gastropoda > Aplysiida > Aplysiidae > Aplysia > Aplysia californica. The sequence continues at coordinate 701,095 of NW_004797302.1, forward strand.
CATGGGGTTTTATCACAACTGCTATGTTTACAATTAAGTCTACTAACGTGTTACCCTGGCAAAATGATCATTCTAACTGTAGGTGTTTTACGTACTCTCAGACACGATTTACGATCCGTAATAATAAAAAGGCCACTCCGATCATAGACGAAAACAACAAACAGACAAAAGTTTTTGATTAAGATAAAAAAAACAACAACCCAAAAACAAACCCCTCTCTACTTAGGAATAGAACGTACATTCCTTCTGCTTGCGACGGAAGTTCCTATTCTGTTGCTTCTATTATATCAAACAATGCTGTCGCCCTTTCCTTGAACAAGCGAGAGTTGTTGGGTTCACACACAAGTTCAACAACGTGCCTTTCGTCTGACTGAGCAACTGCGGCCAATAAAAACATTAAGCCTTGTTGCCATTCACCAACGTGGCACTAAACGTGTTGTGGCGACACTTAAAAAAAAGGAATGGGGCTGGACGTAGCACCGTGCAAGGGTTAATAACCTTACCGTGGGAAGTTAATGTGCCCTTAACGTGTTAAGGGCGTTGTGGACAAGACACATTAATGTTCGATCTAAAGCAGACCAAGGCTAATATTGCGATATCACAATATTCCAAATCAGTAATAATATTACTCAGAAACACGAATGTGCGTTATTCGTGGTATGGGTGAAGTTGCCTGCCTATATTTTGTTTGTTTCAGATTTTTAAAAAAAATAATTTGAAAATCTGTATGAACAACTAAGTTTGCTTCTATTCTTTTTAAGGCGAACGAAAATCAGGGCCTCTTCAAATCTTCAAACGTTGCTGAATAACCAGAATGCACGGCAGTTACAATGGGATACGTGTGGCTTTAGATAGCTTGAGAACTGAAAAATTACATATTTTGTGCCTCTAATCAATTTTGTTCAGTAAAATACCTAAGGGTACGTGTTTTTATATGAACATAACATTTAATTTGTTCAGCCGAAAAAGAAATATTCAATAAATATTGCAAATTTCGAGGAAACCTGCTGGTTTCTCGGATTTCATTATTTTGACGAGAGCCTGATTTGACCACGATGCCCCCCCCCCCAACCCTTTTGGTTATCATTTTAAATGTTGACATTCCGTACTTACTTATTCTCAGATAGCTCACATCCTGAAACCAAAAACCAAGTTTCCTACCTTCAAAGTTAATACACGGGAGCGACAGAAGATTAGAGGGGTGGGCTTTATAATTTTCTCTGCTAACACGGCTGGAGAGTAAGATAGTACTTTCATCATAGTATTGATTTGAAATTAAAATGATTCCTCTTTTGTGTATAATCTAACTCGATTTACAGTAAATGTAATAATGTAAAGGGCCTAAGGCCCAGTTTGGGAGTGGGTAGAAATCTACTAATAGTGCAAAGCACCTATAGAAAAAAGCACCAGCAACAACAAATAACATTACATGTATTTGGAGACAGGGCAGGTTGCTTTATGGTACAGTTAGTAAAGAAGATGGGAGAAGGAAGGAATGGAGAAAGATAAGACCATGAAGTATATCGCAAAAGTACACTCTAGCACAGCTGCAGATGTTTAAGTGTTGTTCTTCCATTAGGAGAATGGGGGAGGGCGGGAGTCTGACTATGCTGTTGTTTGTTGCTTTATCCCTACCACCACAACCTCTCTCCCCTTTCCCCAATTTCTCTCTTTCTCTCTCTTTCTGTCTCTCCCTCTGTCTCTCTCTCTCTCTCTCTCTCTCTCTCTCTCTCTCTCTCTCTTTC
>NW_004797302.1:704934-708275 GCF_000002075.1 Aplysia californica
CTAAATAAATAAAATTGAAATAAACTTGATTTTTAAAACATTAAGAATTTCAAAAATATATCAAAAGCATTGATACAACCTTTTTTTTTTAAAGAATCATTATCATTTCGATCACTGCAACCTAAAAACAGCCTTTTATGTGTCAGATTCCCTCTATTTATTGGCCGTGAGAACGCCAGGCTTTGTTGCTCCTATGACAGGCCTCCTCATCATCTCTGCCACGCATCACTCAATATGTAAACACACCAAGAAAAAAAAAGGATCCGCGCAATTTGTTACAACATAATCAGAAGACTGGAAGATACAGGAACAATAATCAGAAGACTTGGAATAAATCTCCTTTCCCCTCCTCACACACACACACACACACACACACACACACACACACACATACACACACACATACACACACACATACACACACACACACACACATACACACACACACACACACACTCACACACACCAAAAACCAAAACAAAATAAATAAATACGTTTCAAAAATAAAATAAGTAACTAAATTTTTAAAAATTAAAATAAACATGATTTTTTTATACTTACGGAATTCATAAGTAATATTAAAAGCATTTGATACAAACTTTTTTTTTAAATAAAAAAGAATCATTATTTCGATCACTGCAACCTAAAAACAGTCTTTTATGTGACAGATTCCCTCTATTTATTGGCCGTGAGAACGCCAGGCTTTGTTGCTCTTATGACAAGCCGCCTCATCATCTCTGCCAAGCGTCACTCAATATGTAAACACGGCAGGAAAAAAATAGGATCCGCTCAATTTGTTACAACATAATCAGAAGACTTGAAATACTGAAACACCCGGAATATCCAAACTGGTCGGCGGAAATGAATTTTAAATAGGGCAACTTTTTGAAGATGCAGGAACAATAATCAGAAGACTTGGAATAACCCCCCCCCCCCCACACACACACCCACTCACACAAAACAAAAACCAAAATAAAGTAAATAAATATGTTTCAAAAATAAGATGTGTTGCTAAATAAATTACGTAAAAAATTAACAAGATTTTGAAAAACAATTAGAATTTTTAAAATGTTATTAAAAGCATTGCTACTACCTTCTTTTTTTTTTTTTAAAGAATCATTATTATTTCGATCACTGCAGCTTAAAAACAGCCTTTTGTGTGGCAGATTTTGAGATTCCCTCTATTTATTGGCCGTGAGAACGCCAGGCTTTGTTGCTCCTATGACAAGCCGCCTCATCATCTCTGCCACGCGTCACTCAATATGTAAACACGGCAAGAAAAAGAGGATCCGCGCAATTTGTTACTGCATTCCCGGAATATCCAAATAATTGGGGGGCTCAAATGAATTTTAAACATGGCAACTTTGTCAAGATACAGGAATACTATAATCAGAACACTAGAATAAGAAAAAGAAAAATAATAATGATGATACTACTACTACTACTACTACTACTACTACTACCACTTCTACTACTACTACTACTACTACTACTACTACTACTACTACTACTACTACTATTACTACTAGATCTACTACTACTACTACTACTACTACTACTACTACTACTACTACTACTACTACTACTATTACTACTACTACTACTACTACTACTAATAATAATAATAATAATGATAATAATAATAATAATAATAATAATAATAATAATAATAATAATAATAATAATAATAATAATAATAAAGATAAGAATAAGGATAATAATGAAATAAGAAAGTAAAAAAGAAGAAAAGAAAAAAAAAGAAAAAGAAAAATGTGAAAGTAAAAATCATTTTTTTTTTAAAAGGCATTGACAAAAGCTTATTTTTGTAATGGCCTTCATTTTGTTGCGTAATCGACGCCCCACAAAAAGGGATTCACAATTTTCCGCAAAATAAGACGTGTTCTAAAAGCTACGGCAATGAATATGGAAAGAGCAAAGACGTCGAAGAATCTTCACCAGACCACCGGAAAAAGGCATCCACTCTAATTACTGACGTCAGTTCCCCCCAACACAGTCAAAGCCCACGACCTTTAGCTGCCACGCGACAATAGCTGTTATCAATCAGTGTCATAGGCAGTTTGTTAGAGGAGGAAGATTGTCTGTTACTTTGCTTATATCTCAAGTCACTGGAAATATGTGTTTCCTTTGCTTGCTCTTTTTGTTCTTCATGTGTTTCGGAAAAAAGGAAAGATCGTTACTATTTTGGTGTACCTCAAGGCTGTCACGTGATTGCTATTAATATCAGACACTGTTGAAGAGAGTTGTTTAACTTTGAGTGATATCCCACTCTGCCATACTGGCTACGCATTATTATGGTATGTTTATTCTTTAAAAAATGAATTTCAATATATCCTACTAACATAATAATATGTCTGTGATGAAAAGGCTACCGGGAAGATTATCTAGCGCAAAAACATATTCCATAATCTTTTTGGTTATCATATTTCTCACGCCTGGAATGTGTTTTTGAAATGGGGATGAGTATATCAACATTGTAGAGCCTAGAGTTCAAGAAAGATATCAATAGTACAATTCCTTTTTAAACAAAATATTTGCCACTGTAAGGATAGATGAACTGTGTAAAGGAATGAACTGAAATCGAAATAAATGTTTTCTTGTATTGTGTGTGTGTGTTTGTGTGTGTGACAGAGAGAGAGAGAGAGAGAGAGAGAGAGAGAGAGAGAGAGAGAGAGAGAGACAGACAGACAGACGGATAGGAACTGACAGAAGGCATCTAAGTGATAAGTGATAAGTAAAAAGTACGTCCGAAAGAACGCCGATAAAAACCGTTATGAATATAAAGATACAAAAACCAACGTTTGTGGTACTTGAAACCTGGAACATCTATCCAGATTTATTATGCATTAATAAAAATTGAATATGGCTGCCACAAACAAAGCTACAAGATGTCTTCCAGATTTCCAGATACCCCCCCCCCCCCCCCCCCCGTTTTTTAAAAAAAAATTTTGTAATTTTGAGGGGGCTAGGCCAAGGACCCTTTGAAAACGTTCGGGGGAAAATTCTTTTTTTTGGGTCTTTTTTAAAATAACCGTATTTAATAAAACCTCAAAAACTCCGAGCTAATAAATAAGAAAGGTAAAGACCGTTCATATCCTATCACTTTTCTTTCACGCGAAATACTGGGCATTTTTATAAAGGTAGCTTCCCTCCTTAACCCGGATGTAATTGTAACAATAATGAGATCTTAGAATGTAACGTAGTTTCTATTTAATGCATAACCATGGTACGTAAACCAGATTACTCTTAAAAAAAAGAGAAGAAGAGGGCCTGCCTCCATTTTGAATTGAGAGACGAGTGGATGGACAAGAGGTGTTGGTGCT
>NW_004797302.1:709362-718592 GCF_000002075.1 Aplysia californica
TCTCTGTCTCAGAAAATCTCTCTCTCTCTCTCTCTCTCTCTCTCTCTCTCTCTCTCTCCACTCTCCCTCTCTCTCTCTTTCCCCCTCTTGTTCTCTCTTTCTCAACGGACGATCCATACAGTTACATCATATTAACGGCAATACGTAATTTTTATTCCTCGTTATTTTAAGACAACATTCTCCAGTTTCATTTACTAACGTTGAATGCTTCTTAAGAAACGTGGCCGTTTGAGCTCGACTGTTGGTAAACGTGTTACTATGTTTCTGTGAGGGTAAAAAGAAACGCATTAACGCAATACTATAAATGTATTAATGCAGGGAAACAGGCTGACAGAAAAAAGAGGTTTCGTCTGAAGTAGGAAAATACTAGTAACTCCCCCAAACAACCAATAGTCGGCACTTATACGACATATTTGAGTTCTAAATGCCGTAAAACTCTTAACAATACTAAAATTAAATCCACCCATGTTTGTCCATCAACCCACGACTACCATCCTCCAACTACCCAATTCTACCCACACGGCAAGTCCCCATTACAGAGACTGTGACTACCACGAGGACACCATTGATCATCTCCTTTACTGCCCCAACCAGGCAGTTCTTCGGCGCAGGCTCCTATACACACCTACATACTTACAAAACCTGCTTTACTCTGGCGTTGACCAGATGGCAGGGACATGTGTTTTCTTGAGGAAGACATTGTGCTGCCGAAAGCGAAATGCGCGCAACTAAAAGGATTTAAAAACAACAACAACCCACACGACAAGTCTGTCAAACTGAAATTTGTACAAAGCAAGAACATACCACCAGCGCCCTTACACGGTCTGTCTGTCATAATTTATAGCTTTGTCAAAAGTAAGAACTCACCATTAGCGTCCTTCTGACACCAGCGTGCAAGGTAGTCTAGTTATATTGTCGTTTTTTAATTTTTTTTTAGAATTAATGCGCACATACATATAAAAGGCTTGTGAATAAATGTTAATTTGTCTGTACTGAGTTCACAACTCGTCGTCATGTGAAGCTACTGCAACTCACTATTCGGCACTGTGTGACATACATTCAATTTGGTGTCACAAGCATTGCATAATTCTTAATAAAGCTAAATCTGAAACAACCCACTCCACACACACACACACACACACACACACACACACACACACACACACACACACACGCACGCACACACACAGTATGTATGTCAGACAAAGTTTTATCCAAAGCAAGAACATACCTGTAGCGCCCCCAACTCCTCCCCCCAATACAGTATGTCTGTCATTGACAGTTTTGTCAAAAGTAAGAACTCACCATTAGCATCGTCCAAACACCAACTCTTTGGCATTAATATGACATAATAATACCTATTGTGTCCCTCAAACGTTTTTAAAGCTCTTAATACAACTAGAACTGAAACCATTTACTCCACACATGGAGTATAGATGTCAACATTAGTTTTATCCAGAGCAAGAACGTACCAGTAGCGCCCTCCAACCACCCAGTCCACCCACACGCTATGTCTTTCAAGCTTAGTTTTGACTAAAGTAAGAGCGCACCAGTGACACCATCCAAACACCCAATATTCAATACATATGACATACCAATGGTGTGTTACAACTACGGTAAAACTCTTAAATACGCTAAAACTTAAACCACACACCCCGTCCACACTCACACTGTCACAGTTTGTCTATCAAGTCGTTTACAGATTTGTCCATTGTAAGAACTCAGTCGTAGCCCCTTCCAAACATCCACATTCAAGTAATTATATATCATCACACATCAATGTTTTATTACAAATATAATGAAGCTCCCAATAAAGCTAAGGCTATAACCACCCACCCCACCCACACAGTGTATCTGTCAATCTCATTTTATCAAAGCAAGAATGCACCAGTAGCACACTCCAACCATCCAATCCACCCACTCTACGTCTGTCAACTGAAGTTTTGACCAATGTAAGAAATCACAATTAACACCCTCCAAACACCCACTATTCGACATATATTATATAATATGACATATCAATGTTGTATTACAAATACGATAAAACTCTTTAAAAAGCTAAAACTGAAACCACCCACCAAGCCCACACTGTATGTCTGCCAAGTCCTAGTTTTGTCCACAGCCCTGACGTCAGTTTTAGTAGAGAGTACCAAGCATGAGACTACAACAGCATGGTGGGTACGGCTGGACAATGAGTCGCTTTGTCAAAATCCGGATAATATGTTAGAGCACCTCTTTGTGCAAATGATACGAAATGAACCGCTTTGGCAAATGGGTTAGAACCACTTTGACATACGGGTTAGCACTACTTCATCAAATTGGTGCACCCACTTCGGCAGACGGGTCAGGAAAGAGAGTTTAAGAGTCTGAATTCGGACAATGTTTCATTGAAAATTATCCGGTTACCCTTATAGATTTTCCGGATTTGGGGTGAACATGTATGTCCTACTGACCTCACGCCGAGATGAGATCGTTACTTCCCCATTAGCACGCCTGTGAGATGTGATGTGATCTACATAGAACTGGACCAATTATTATGCCTTTTCGTACAGGAAGGAGCACTTGACTTCGCTCACTCTCGATCTTGAGTAACTTGTTGAAATTGAGTTGAGTAGTGCGGATTAACCTATTTTTGTAGCGCGTGACATCAGAAATCAGAACGATTTTAAGGGGGTGGGGGGTTAAACCTGAATGAAGGCTATCTTTCTATTTAGTAGAGCAAATTTTACTAAATTTCACTCATATAACGAGCATAGTAATGAGTCTAAAAATCCGCAATAAAATTTGAAAAAACAGTTTCGTTTCCGTGGCTACGGCGACCATATTGAATTTTATTGACATGTCTTACGTAATGAATACCGCACTTATTTTTCATGTAAGATAAATTGCTGCTTTTTTTGCATGCATGGTAACAAACATTAGATCTACACAAAAGTCTGTTGAATATTTCTTAACGGATTTGTTAAAATTTTATGAATTTTTTTCCTGAGGTCGCATTCAAGTTTGCAAAAACTCCGTGAGAATCCACACTCCGGACACTACCAACAAAAAACTATTCATATGTCAAAAATTCAACAGACCAATTTTTTTTGTATTACATCTCCTCTTCATTTTGTGAAAATTTCATGGGAGACTGGAAGAAAAAGGGTGGAGTTATTCAAAAAAGTATATAGAAAAACCGCGTTTTGAGAAAACGGGCGAAAACGAAAAATAGAAAATTGACTTTATGAGGAAATAGTGGTGACAAACATGCCCGGTATGGGGAGATATAGAGCCTTAGGGGGTTCAAATGCTATGAAATTGTTGTAAGGGAGTCTGTAGTAGCTAAAACTGCCTTCAACTCACTTTCCATAATTTCATAATTTTGAGCTGAATTGGGACTTTCTGGGTGTAGCGCCCCCCCCCCCCCACCCCAAAACACACACGCACGCGTAGATAATTCTATCATTTTCTGTAGCACAATACCAATGTTGATAGGCTACTCATACTATTGCCAAGATGATGATGATTACAATGGTGGTGATGATGATGATCAACTTTGTTTTACTATCACTATTATTGTTATTATTATTTATTTTTAAAAAATTATTATTAGTATTATTCTGGCTGTTATTACTATAACTATTATTGTTATTATTATTATTACTATTATTGTTTTTATTATTATTATTATTATTATTATTATTATTATTATCATTATTATTATTATTATTATTATTACTATTATTTATTATTAAGTATAAATACTAATCCAGATTACTAGTTTAACTCCTCTGCTGTGACATTTTACTACACATTTTAAAGAATATATATCTAAAGCCGATTACACTTAATCCAGTCCAACAAGAAATCTAAACTTAAGACTTGTAACGCTGGTGTCGAACCAATACCCAAACAAATTTCGACAAAGGGTCCAGACTTTTTTTTTCGCTTGGAAAACCTCTATCTGTCTATTATAACATGTTAAGAATCGTACTTTAATGCGCATCAGTTTCACAGCTATTTGGTATTCTTTCTTAATATTGAATAGCCATGGGGCTAAAAGCACAAAATAATTATTGCATTAATAGGATTAAAACTTTCCTCGGGGGATTAAAAATGGTCAATAAGCTGATCCTTCACGGGGAGGTAATAATATGACGTGGGGGCGCGGAGTTATCCGCCCCATACGTACTATAGTTAGAGAACCGACATTTGGGCCTACCACTAGATTTTGCTAGGACACATTATTTCCGTTAGATTAGACTTTGAGTGAACTTTAAAAAAATGTTCTTTTTGTGTTTTTGTGTTTTTAAAAATGTCTAGTATTTTCATCAGTATTGTTAGAATTATTATTATTATTATTATTATTATTATTATTATTATTATTATTATTATTATTATTATTATTATTATTATCATCATTATTAAAACTAAACGCCCCCTTCTCCGCGATTTAGTTCCTTTAGGAGGCGGGCTTTGACGCTTACTGGCAGGTCCGTCCCAGGCTGAGAGGCATCATCGTCCCAACAGAAAGATCGAGATATTGAAGAAAAATTCTCTTCTCCCCGGAATCGAATTCAGGCTTCCAGAGTGCGACGACGAAACACCCAACCGTTGTACGACAGACGCCTGTTTGGGTGAACTACAAAATGTATTAATCTGACCTCTAATAGAAGCGCCACTTATAGATTATTTATGTGTCACGACGTAGTGGAATCAAGCGCTCGTCATTTTTTTGGGCGTGTAAAATTATTGGTATCATCTGAAAGCTTATTCGTTTGCTTTGCTTTTAATGAAAAAAATACTCATCTACCTTGAATAGAATTCCAGATATTTGCCATTGGAAAGGGTGGGGTCGTCTGGTTTCAGTGGTATAATTAGCAAGAAAATGGCTGCCAATGTTTTGTAATTTCAATAGTCTGAGAGTCATTGAAAACTGAAAAAGTGTATATTTTGTGCTTTAATCAACGTTTCTTCGATTTCAGCATCTGTACGAGCGCCAGATTTCACCACGATGCCTCACATTTTGTAAACCAACACATATCTAAGTTTGCATGAATAATGACTCCAGCATTGCTGCCTATGTGGTTGTTGGTGTCTCTATATTATTATTATACTGAGCCTATTGAGCTTTGTCGGGGGACACCTGCATTAGTTGGACGAAAGTGTTCATAAACTGAATTATAAAAGAACCACCAGCAAGTCAACACTATGACATGTCTTTTAGAAATATCTAACTGCAATGTCTATCTTAATAAATAATAAATGATTAATTTTATTTGTATTGATTCCAGACAGGCAATTTGGTTTACAATGGCAAACATAATATTAATATATATACATTCATACAAAATTGCACAATATAAATACATATATACATGCATACATACACACATACAGGATGGTCCAAAAAAGGTACAACATTTTAAATGAATATCTCGCACAAAAATGGTTACTTCCAGAATGCTGTAATGTGGAACAGACATAAATCATTCTATAGGAATTTTTTTGGCATAAAATCCACGAAGAAGGAACTTGATTTGAAAACGAAAATGGCTTACAGAAAAAAGCACCAAAAAAACCCACAAAGTTCTCCAATTTTTAAAAATCTTGTAATGAAAGTCGTGAAAAGATTTGTTGACTTTTTCTTTATTTTCTGTTTGACGTTTAATTTTCCACCCCTGTGCCATTTAAACGATATTTAATTTTCTTTACAAAGTTTTAAAAAATCTAACGATTTCATTCTGAAATTCCTAGAAGCAGTGCTCAACATGCCATATACACTGTATTCAGTAAGAAGTGGCTTCCAGAGACAATAGGGAGTGGGGTGCCCAATGGACACCATTTTTGGAGTTAATACCCCGCAGAGTGAAAATTGGCTTTGTAGTAAACCAAATGTCATCGAGGAAATGACCCCGCTATCAAGACAAGCGAGGAATCATGAACACATTGCCATGCTCTGATACATGTCATCTCGGCCTAGCGAAGATGAAAATGGTAAAGTCGTAGGTTAAGATCTGCCATGAGAATGCAGACTGTTGAGGTGTAGTAAAGTCCTAGCTGCAGATGTCTACGAACAGGCGTCTCGTATGACTCTTCTACTGAAATCTGCACAAGGGTGACGTTAAATGGGCTGTGCATGCGCGTGTTCGACCTTAAGTGTTCATTTTTGGGGGAAAATTTTAGTTCTGATTCGCTATAGATCCAAACTGACGGTCTTGAGGGCACCTAAGCTTTCTCTCCTTGCTGTGGGCAGAACATACGAAATGTCAAGGATGGTGAGTTTGTGGAGAGGTAATGTTCAATACAAAAAGCTCTCTGCTCTTTACTAAACGTGACCATAATCTCAGCGGCCAAACGCGATTTGGGTAAAATAATATCTGAAGACTTCTGTTGACTTGTTAGACTGCTGTAGATCTAGCTTGCAATATGGCGTGATTGTTGCAACTTTTAGTGGCAAGTCTAATGCAAACTGGTGCGGTATGCTATGAAAATGGCGACAAGGTTGAAAATGGGTTGCTTTTTCAAAGCACCAATAGAGCAAAACCGTTCAACGAGCTTATCTCAAATGAATATCAGACAAATTCCTTTTGGTTTCCAAATGTTGTGTTCAAATCTGAAATGATTAATTCTTTGAGTTATACCTCACGGAAAGTTATTGACAATACAGACTAATATAGCTGAACATTTCAAAGTGCGCAAAAGGCCAGAATCCATGTAAAAATGAAAGTAAAAAATAATGTTTATCCTTCTTCAAGATGTGAGGCTTCAAACTGTAAAACTAAGATTTCCAAAATTTAGTAAAACACGACTGTGTTTTTTTCAATGTAATGTCCCACTGCTTTCCTGCCATTTCTCCCCAACTCCAAATGATCGTTAATGTGTTTACATACTTCTGGCTTGAGAATTCAAACAATGAAATATTCTCAGAACAATCCATTATTATTGTGACATTGTGTACTGACACAATGAGTTACTTCTCGTTCTCAAGCATTAAGGAAATAGCTGCACCACTTGTATAGGTAAAAGTTTTACAATAATTTATAAATATGAAATAATAGAATACCGGTTATAGTTAAAGGATATGACATGAATAGAAAATCTACTAATTTGATGACCCTAATGTTGATTTTTGGCCAATGTCTCCACATTAAATTGTGGATTGCGAGAAGTAACTCATTTTGTCAGCACGTTTCACCTATAGATGGTGCCGGGAGTGTTCACTCTTGCGTTCCCGACTCTATATTCTTTTCTAGTTGCAATGTCACCATAACCATGATCCATTCCTGATGAAATATGACCGTTATTACCACACTTATCCAGCGTTTACTACAACCACTGACCATTAAATTGTGGATTGCGAGAAGTAACTCATTTTGTCAGCACGCCTCACCAGATGGTACTAGAGTGTTCGCTCTTGCGTTCCCGTCTCTATTTTCTTTTCTAGTTTCAAGATCCACTCCTGTTGAAATATGACCGTTACCACACTTACCCAGCATTGACTACAACCACTGACCATTAAATTGTGGATTGCGAGAAGTAACTCATTTTGTCAGCACGCCTCACCAGATGGTACTAGAGTGTTCGCTCTTGCGTTCCCGACTCTTTTTTTTCTAGTTTCAAGATCCATTCCTGTTGAAAATATGACCGTTACCACACTTACCCAGCATTGACTACAACCACTGACCAATAACCAGAGCGTGTAGTCTCAGACTTATACAGGAGTGGACCATCCATCAATGGCGCGTCTCTGGGCTGTGTTTGTCCAAGTGAGGGAAGACAAGGGTCTTTTGGTGTCTGCTGCCTGGTTCCGCTCCTTCCCTTGTTTCTCTCGGTCTGTGTGTGGGAGCCGTGCTGAAAGGATGAGATCGAAATCAATAGATTCCCCGCCCTCAGGGCTCCGACTTTATGGCTGCTGGGAGATTGAATTCTGGAATTAGTCGCGATGGAGAGAAGATAATTTTTTGCCTCGGCCCAGTTGTGTTTCGCTCCCAGCGGAAAAATCCGTGTAGATGATTTTTCAGGGATAATCTTTCCGCCGTTTTATGCTGGTGAAATATTAAGAATCGTAATATTAGCTTCCATCCACCATCATGAACTGTATTTGCCTGTCAGTCTTACTATTATTAAACTTATAATCTGTATCATTATCATTAATAATAGTGGTAGTTGTAACAGTAGTTTTGATAGTATTGTTGATGTTATTATCATCATTATTGGTATTGTCTTTATTATTATTATTATTATTATTATTATTATTATTATTATTATTATTATGGGTATTTAGCCTTGGCATAGGAATTATGAGACTTATTACATAACAAATGGACAATAATTGTATTAATGGAATGAAAAGAAAGAAGCCCTTGAGAAACGTGAATACAACAATGTAATCCACACTCAAAAGCAAGACAGCTTATTTGTTGTCTACATCTTTGACAATCGTTTTACGATAGAACAAGACCATCTGAGAAAATTATTTTATGAAAAAATTATGAAACTGCAGTTATACAAACATCAAATTGTTTTGCCAACTCAAACCGCTACTAACTACCATCTATTCGTGAAGACCAGATCATGCATACAGTGTTAACATTACATTAAAACGATTTGTTTGGTTTTGCTTTGTTTTGTTCTTTGGGTGTTTGTTTTTTTTTAATTTTTCAATCATTTTCAACAGATGCATGTGTTAAAGAATTAAAATGTCAGACTGACAATTTTTCAAAAGATATATCATATTACAATCATAATAGGATGGGGATTTTTTTTCTAATGTTCCAAATGTATGCTAAAGATTCAGAGACAGAGTGTGTGTCTATAGGTGAGTTTTTAGTTGCACCATTCCCCTGGAAAGAAGAGACGCTAAGAGAAACGATATTGTAAGAGAAAACGATATATTATGAGAAACGCTGCTTCAGCTAAGAGACAACTTTTCTCTACAATTCCCGCCCACCATTCTACCCCAGACAACGCCCGAGAATGAAGAATGAGAAACTGAATCGAGCAAGATGACCATAAAAGTGGAGTCCCGAGAGAGGACGGTCCGGAAGAGGGTAGAAATAATTATATGAAAATGTGTGCGGTGAGGGAGGGGGTGGAGGGGAGAGGGATTTGGGATAGAGGAGACGATCAGCGAGAGGGTAGAAATAATTTTATATGACGGGGATGGGGGAGGGAGGAGACGATCGGAGTGAGGGTAGAAATGATAATATGAAAATGTGAGCTTATGTGTGTGATAGTGTGTATAT
>NW_004797302.1:718719-723800 GCF_000002075.1 Aplysia californica
GGAGGCGGTGAAGGAGGGAGGGGACGAAGAGAGAAAATGCGGAGGAAAGAGGGAGTGTATTAGTAGGCCCTACAGGAAGTAAGACGATGAAACAAAATAACATTGTTAACAGAATGTGGCTTGAATCTGTATATCACAATGTAACTACCTTACTTTAGTCGGCGTGGGGCGAAGGGTGAAGAAAGTCAAAGGTAGAGGAATATAGGGTGTGCAAGTGTACAAGAAGTAAGACAACGAAATACAATAAACTTTTTCCAAATAATATAATACGTTTTCTAGATTAAGTCTTTATGTCAGCTCTTGCTTTAGCCAAAAAAAAACCCACAAAAAACAGCCAACCAACCAACCAAACAAACAAAAACAAACGTAATGCAACAAACTTTCTTTAAGTGGGTGTGGAGGGGGGCGGGGTGAAGAAAGAAAAAGTCAAAAGAAAGTTTCGTAGTCGAACAAGAAGTAATGTACTGATGCAGAATAATAATATTGTTATCGAAATAACAATTCTAACTTAAATCTGTAGTCAGTTCTCTCTAAAGCAGAAACAATGCAAGCAATGTTCTCTAGATTAAATATCCTTCACGGCCCGGGTTCACCCTGAAAGAAGCAGCCCCATCTACTTACTTCAGCATCAAAACTGTGTCCATAAGGGCGTGGAAATATTCCAGCCAATCGGGAATGTCTGAGCGTGAGGTCCAACGCTACCTCAGAATTACAAAGTTCTATCAGATCTGTTCAGTACCTAGGGGTTTTTTTTTGGTGAAATTTGACGTCAAAGAATTTGAACGCCACACCATGCCATGCTTTTTTTAATGCAGTTCTTTGAATATCTGGATAAAGGCTGCGAATAACCTTACGATTTTGATAGACTGGATAGAATATTTGATTTACTGACCTCAGGTTCTTAGTAAATCAAAACGGCCAAAAATGTCAGAGAGAACCTTGTAATTCTGAGGAAGCGAAATGTACATAGAGAATGAGTTACTGTTTTCTTCTGGTGTTTGGGGGAATAACCCTTTGTGGGTTTGCACCGAGTTAACGTTGTATGAAGAATGAGCCAGGCTGGGTGCTCTGTCAACACTTTGGAAACATAAAATGCTGGATAGAAGACATGCTAGACCAGGACAACAGAAAGGTACAGGGAGAGATAAATATAGATGGAGGAAGACAAACGACAGTGTGCGAGAGAATGAGAGAGAGAGAGAGAGACAGAGAGAGAGAGACAGAGAGAGAGAGAGAGACAGAGAGAGAGAGAGACAGAGAGACACACAGAGAGAGGCAGAGAGAGGGGGGGAACGACAGACAGACAGAAATAAAGAAAGAGAGAGAAAGAGAAGGGGATAGAGAGAGAGAAAGAGGGAGTGGGGGAGAAGGAGAAATACATAAAGATTGAAAGATGTAGATGAGAAAGAGTAGACAGCAAATGAGGAAAAAAGACAGCGAGAGCGATAAAATAATAGAAACAGAGAGAAATAGAAGGGACAGAGAGCGGAATGAGTTAGACAGAGAGAGAGAAAGAGAGAGTGCGAAAGGGAGAGTGAGAGAGAGAAAGAAAGAGAGAGAGAGAGAGAGAGAAAGAGAGAGAGAGAGAGAGAGAGAGAAAGAGAGAGAGAGAGAGAGAGAGAGAGAGATCTAATGAAACAACGGATAAAGTTTCCAAAACCAAACTGCAGAAAAAAATCAGATAACAACAACAACAACATATACGAAATCGTGGAAAAATTCCAAGACTTCAGATCCACAAACAATACAAAAGGCCTTGCAATCATTTCAATTTTAAACCTTTCTCACAGCGCCGTGTGAAGCGGTCCCATGTAATTTCGAAATCCAGAAATCTCTGTCTATTGAAGGGTCTCGTGGCAGGAAGCTCAGACATTACATATGTGAAGGCATCACGAAGGATTGCTATTTGAAATAGATTTCCAACGATCTACTGCCCTTGAACGATTGACTTGGAGGATGTTCCCTTGAGGTTTCACAGCGAAGCTTGCCCATTAAACGTAATGATGAACACGAGTCCCTAAGGGGAAAAAGTCAGCGAAAATAGCTGGGAACGATCAATGAACATAGAGCAACAAGGGAGAACAAGCATCATGCGGCGATCTGGTCTGTGGTTTATTTTGTCTCTACACTTTATTGAATTCTCTGACAGCTCCAGCGTTTGTTGGTGTGTGGCATTAAATTTGTATGATAAATGTGTTATCCTTTCCCGGTCTGTAGAGAGACAGGATTTCTACTACAAAGGTTCCTGCCAAAGCATGAAAATGACGCTTTTTCTCGTTGGGCTTCACCTTTTTATATCTCCGTGAAGCAGATCTAACTGTTATGCAATTCTTTGTCCCATCTTTTGGCACTCAGGTTGTATTCTATGTCATTTTCTTCCATTCTATGTTGTTGTGGCAATTCTACTGCTTGAAGAACCTGTCATTACTGATTATTCTTTGTCGCGTGTATCCCTTTATTTGTAATGCAGATCGAATAGATATGTGATAACTATTATTTCGTTCGGCACTGTACCGACGTGTAAGGAATATAAAACAAAACTGACAACAAAATGTTGGACTTATATCACTTTTATTCTTAGTACTGACATTGCAAGATGATATTCCTTGTAGACTCCTACCTTGTTCATCTGCAGTATGGCATTTGCAGTACAGTTTTTTGGCACCTATGACTATTCCTCTGGTTTTCTTTGTCATATCTATTCAACTACAACATTTATATTCCAAAGCTGACTCACGCAGAGAAAATTTCGAATGTTAAAAAATTATGGGAGTTAAAAAACAAAAGGTGATGTAGGTGGCGGTGAGGGAGCCAGAGACGCTGAGAGAATAGATGGGAACAATCCCATGAATACAGAATAACCGAGGACTACAAATATACGACGATCTGGTGTGTGGTTTATCGTGTCTCTACACTTGATTGAATTCCCGGACAGCTCCAGCGTTTGTTGGTGTGTGGCATTAAATTTGTATGATAAATGTGTTTTCTTTTCCCGGTCTGTAAAGACACAGGATTTCTACTACAAAGGTTCCTGCCGAACCATGAAAATGACGCTGTTCCCTGTCGTTATTCTCTTTTTGTCTTCGTGACGGAGATCTAACTGTTGTGCAATTCTTTGTCATATATTTTAGTACTTGAAGTTTGACTCCATGTCCAATTCTACTTCTTACGAACCTGTCACTGCTGGAAAATGATATTATCTGTGTCTTTTATCTTCCTTTATTAGTATTATGAAAATCCAGCAGCTGTGTAATAGCTTTTGTTTCTTTCTGTATTACAATGAGATGAAAAGAAATTGAAACAAAACTGACAACAACGAGTTGGATTTATTGTCACTTATATTGTTTGTATTGATATTGCCACAAAGTACAGAATAAAGACATGCTCAGAAAAATAGGGGTGCGGGGTCCAGTCGGAAATCTGGAAAGTTGGTGACAGTAACAGCGGTGTGTTGATGTATTGACCTCAACTGCCAGTACATACAGCAATAGAAAAAAAGAAAAAAAAAGGAATTAAAAAAACAACCTGGGTGATCATTGTTGACAAGTCAGATGAGAACGGGCTGTTGTCAGATATTTAATTTTTTATAGTCTGGTGGAATGTGCCCTTGAAATGTCATGATACCAGAGCCTATGGTGTAGCGAATAGGTGTCTCACCGACAACCGCAAGAGATCGAATTTCAATTCCCAAGCTGGGAGAATTTTTGTAAACTATCTCGGCCTTTTTGCTGGAATACTGTATACCTAGAGGGTGCGAGGGCTGAGCGGTTAGTGATCTCGTCTCAGAAGTAAAAAGTCCGGGTTCGAGCCTCGTTTCGGACACGGATGTTTTCGCCCCCTCCTGCTCACCGAGCAGTAATGGATACCTGACTTCGAGTTGGGGAAGTAACGACGGCGTGGAAATGAACTGGCCACCCTACCACTGTATGCCGAAGGCCCAGGAAGTTGTCTTACTAACAAGGCGATCCCCAATGTCCGGATCGGATGCGGGAACAACTTTTTTTTTACTTCTTTCCCTCTCTGCCAACGTTGATCCAGACAAGCATGCTCAACAGCCGTCACCCAAACAATTTAGGCTATAATTTTGATGGGAGAGTAAAACCATCAATATAATTATTCTATTCTTTCCTATGCCACATGTTTGCCTACATTGTTCATCTTGTACAACCAGTTTGTCCTTAGAGGTACTCTAGTATTCAATACAATATCTCTCTCAGTCTCCATCTTACTGTCTGTCTTCATCGTTTAGATCACGTCTTTCTATATATCTATCCATCCATCCATCCATCCATCCATCCATCCATCCATCCATCCATCTATCCATCCATCCATCCATCCACCCATCCATCCATCCATCCACCCATCTATCTATCCATCAATCCATCCATCTATCTATCCATCTAGTTATCCTGACAAGAAATCAGTTCTCGGTGAAGCAAAATAATTCTTGTTGTCCAAATGTGTGTCGTTTTAGTTTTAGTTTTAGTTAGTGTTTTACCGCACTTGCAACTCAAACATATACTAATATAAATGCTGAAGATAAGACTCATAACTCGAGAGGAGCACAGAAAGAAAAGAGAAGAGGTGAGTTTTAAAATTAATTAGTTGGAAAAAAGGGGCAAAAAATTTACAAATGTTATGTTTTCGTAAGTATTATTCGGCGCTCGCAACTCAATAATAACGCCATATGAGCGCGCGGGACACATGAAACATTTTCAGTTTTTCTATGAATCAGTTTTGAATTTTGCCCTGTTTGCGGCCGAAGCCTACTCTTATCAATGTTAGACCGCCAATGGATCTTTAACTTGCTCAGCTTGCACACAGGACCTCCGAGATTTTTCGCCCTTGTCAGAGAAGGCGAGGTGAAGATCTGTCCTTGGGTAGAGACAGCAGGAAAGGAGGTAACAAGAGAACATTTTAGAGAAGAAAAGTTTCCATCGCTGTGAGGTTTCGAATCCGGAAACTATTGAATGAGAGGTGAACACTGTAACCTCTAGTTCACGAGAGCACACTACACAATAAAATTATATATTATAAACACACACACACACACACACACACACACACACACACACACACAC
>NW_004797302.1:724248-725595 GCF_000002075.1 Aplysia californica
TATCTTTTCCATCTGTCTGCCTCTGCCTCTCTTTCCATCAAACTTTCCTGTTGTAACAATGTTCTCTAATGCTTCTTTCCGCATTGTGTGTCCGAAAAAATTTCCCTGTCGTTTTCTTATATTCGTGATAAGTTGTTTTCTATAATTTGCTTCAACCAGGACTTTTTCATTTGTTTTTCTAGCTGTCCATGGGATACGTAGCATGCGTCCCACATCATTACGCTAGGAAAATAAGGCGTTTTATCTTTCTTTCACTCTTTCTCAAGTGCGCTCTACCACTCGCCCTTCCTATTTTTCTCCCTCTTTGTCTCTGTCTGTGTGTCTGTCTGTCTGTCTGTCTGTCTGTCTGTCTGTCTGCCTGTCTGTCTGTCTGTCTCTCTCTCACTATCTCTCTCTCTTTGTCTCTCGCTATCTATCTATCTATCTATCTATTTATCTATCTATCTATCTATCTATCTATCTATCTATCTATCTATCTATCTGTCAATCTCACTCTCTATTTATCTATCTCTCCTTCTATCTATATTTGTCTCTCTCTATCTCTCTTTCTCCCCTCCTGTCTTTCTCTCCCTCTTTCTTTTTCTCTTTCTCCTTTATAAACGGACACGCGCACACATACACACAAAAAACAAACAAACAAACATACACACACAGACACACATACAAACATACACACTCACAAAAAATCAGGGTTCACGTACGAGCTTGGAATTTGAAACGTTATACCCATATCTGTTTTGGCGCACGTGTTTTCAAGCACAATGCTTTTTTTAAACAGATATCACGAAAGCAAACCTGCGAAAATGAAAGGGCGATGTTATCATATTTGCTGTTATCCATCTCTGGGGTATGTCATTTCACTCTATGTAAATAAGCCTGCAGGTCAATGAACGAAACATATGAATTGTATTGCTTTGTTTTGTTTTGTTTTATTGTGCTTCGTTAATATAGCCTGGATCTGTGTGTGGCTGTAACGTTTTGTCATCAAGCCAAAGAGGAGTCCGATAGAAAATAATCTGGGGTTGTTTTTTTGTTTTTTTTTGGGGGGGGGTTAGGTTGTTTTTGATTTTTTGTTTGTTGTTGTTGTTGTTCTTCTTCTTCTTGTTAAATTCGTAATTCGAATATATCATTTTACAGATCGTTTGCCAACGTTTTTATGAGCAGCCGCTTTCATAAGAATACATTATGCAAATGTAAGTGAGTTTTCATTCATGACTTGCGATGAAACAACATTTTAGACAATGGCCACCGGTAATTTCGGGTAATAAAGATATGACTGGCATAAAGCTATGCGACCTCCAGAGAGGTTATATGAGGACATATTCTAAAGTCTATTTATGTCACTAT
>NW_004797302.1:728929-730183 GCF_000002075.1 Aplysia californica
AAAGAGAGAGAGAGAGAGAGAGAGAGAGTGAGAGAGAGAGAGAGAGTGAGAGAGACCAATGACGTATTTACATTTTCAGACATGTACGCTTGCAACTTGTCTAACAAGTATAATATACCAGGAGTGGCCAAGGTAGCAATTATAATTCAGTACAATATTCCTCGCAATCAGGAAGGTTGTGTTCCGACGGTTCACAAGAGTCGCAAAATATTATACGAAAAATGTACCCAAAACTAGAAACCTTATCGGGCCTCCTGTTCAGCTCCTGACTCTGTTTGGTGGAACGGAGTCTACAGCTGGGGTCCACCGGATAATTGACCAGGATTTGGTTGTTTGACATTCCCGTGGTGCTCGCTAATCGGAGAGAGACTTTTAACCTTTGTTACAGTGTTGTTCTTGCGAAATGGGGTTTCCGTGTGTAGCCATGAAAGGTCTTCCTTTTGACTCCATGGTGAAGATGCTCATGGGTAATTGTTTGTCATTATAAAATGTACGTACCTTGATCTCAGAAGAATTAGTAAGATAAGGCACCGTATTTCAACCATTGTTGCATGCATGCTCTCTGTCTCTCTTGTTTTGTCAAAATTTGACTACTGTAATTCTGCTCTGTCTGGTATTTCCTGCGAACGAATGAGGAAATTGCAAGTGGCCATAAATAACACCGCGAGACTAGTGCTGAAGAAAAAGAAGAAAGATCCTGCATAAAAAATGTTGAAAGCTCTGCATTGGCTTCCAGTTGATAAAAGAATCCAATATAACGTTTCTACCATCTGCTTTAAATGTCTTAACGATATAGCCCCATCCTATCTATCTGAGCTTTTAACACTGTATGTTCTATCTAGTCAGTTACGGTCATCCACAGATGCAACAAAATTCAGAGCCCCTAGATTAGATTACGATCTTTTGGTGAGAAAGTTTTCTCGTTTTTTTGGGCCCAAAAATCTGTAACACCTTGCTTCAGGATCTTAGAGAAACAGCCAATTTTGATAGGTTTAAGCGATTGCTCAAGACTCATTTGTTCAATTGTTAGTTATATTGTGTTAGTAAGTTCTGATTTTTTAATATACATGTACATTTTGCTTTTTTTTCACTGTCCTTTCATGTACAGTTAATGCATGGTTGTGAAAGTTCTTTCTCATGTGGTTAAACTTGTTTTTTTTTATTCTGTGAAATATTTTTCCTTGTGTGAATGATTATGTGATTGGTGTAAAATGCTCAGAGCTTATACTAGTATGGGATAGAGCGCTATATAAA
>NW_004797302.1:730283-735880 GCF_000002075.1 Aplysia californica
TTATTATTATTGTTGTTATTATTATTATTATTATTACTGTTGTCAGAGAGAATGGTTTTCATTTGTTCGATCAGTCTGTAAGTCTGTCTATGTGTCTTTCTGCCTGTCTGCCTGTCTGTCTACTGGATTCAAGATGTTTAATTCGTCTTTGCTTTGTGTATGAGTTCGACTTCATGGACAAATCGTATTATGTGTTGTGTGAGTGTGTGTGTGTGTGTGTGTGTGTGTGTGTGTGTGTGTGTGTGTGTGTGTGCATGTGAGAGTGTATGTGTGTGTGTGCTTCTTTTCGTGTGATTATGATTATGATTATTAGTATCATTGCACTGCAACCATTCCGCAGGTGCACTTTACTCTGTTAAAACAGACACGAAAAGTGTTTTCTTGTAAGCAACAATACCTTGTGCATGTTAAGAAAGTAAGACACGTGCCGAGAGTGAATAGTTACTTAATTAAAAAGTGAGGGAAAATGTGTTGTGCACCAATTTGCCCTTAGGCATCAGCATTGTTAAGTGTTGTTTTTTTGTGTTGTTCTTTTTGGGGGTGCTGTTTTTTTAAGTTTTCTCTATTACCTGCCAATATTTAACAGGGCTTTTTCTCATTTATTGCGTGTCATTATTGTCATGAGTTTACCTTTTTCTTTTCTTTGATGCTAATACTGTTATAGGTTTTTCTTTCCGTTTCTTTACTTTTCTGTTCCAACCGCTTGTTTTTGCTTGTGTTCACATCTAGTAAATTTCCCAGAGGGTACTTCAGTAGCATTACTCCCACCACCCTACAGCGCCATGCAGCTCGAACTTTGACCTTGCACTTCCTCTTCCCTGCCTGCCCCTTCAAACAAAGTGTCAGATGAAAGAGACTCGGTGAGTATCGATTAACCGAGTACCGATAAAGTGAGAGGACGGCCATTATAATCGGATCTTCCTTTGTGTGGCAGGCATGACCATTTTCCTGTCAGTAATTACGATATCAGCTCAACTCTTGGCTAGCATGATGGAGCTCGTACCGAGGGAAGGAAAGAGAGATGACTCCGGACAAGGTCTTTATACACGGCAGCCTCCGACCTGCTTCCTGGGACGAATATTGTTCTTTCATAAGGACCTTTTTGTGCCGAATATTTACCCAAAAGCTTCAAGACCCTGTAATGAAAAGAGAGTGAGGGTTTTCTTCTGAAAAATGGAACAAAAGGATGGACAAAGCTACGGCTTTTGTTCTGTTGGAGGAGAGAAAATTATCCGGAGAAAGAAGACGTAGATCGTTAGCGCGAGCTGTCTACGAGAGTGGCATATCTTTCCCGCTGATGGGCTTTGGCGATTTATTCTTCGCATGTTCATCTTTACTTCAGAGCTCCCAGAATTTCGAGCTTTTTTCCTCCATTTTCCCCGCTTTGGCGTCTCTAATTTGTTTTATGCCCTTGCTGAAACGTCAAGGATGCAAAGTCGAAGGGTTCCTTTTCTGATATTATGTTCTCGTTGTAGGCTCCGTCTTGAGGCTGTTAGACGACAATGTTTCGTTCTCTCTGAGGAAACTTTAGCGGTTGTGCACTTTGGGATGATAGAATGAGTTCCGCAGGATAAAGAGTACGTTATAGATAAAGAGAGTGGAGGTGAGGGAGACAAAACGAGCAACACAGATAGATAGATAGATAGATAGATAGATAGATAGATAGATAGATAGATAGATAGATAGATAGATAGATAGATAGATAGATAGATGTCCTCCTCCCTCCCCCTGTTGACTTTTTGGCCGTTTTGAGTTACTTAGACCATGAGGCCAGGAATCAAATATTATCCTATCTGCTTTACCGAAATCGTAAGATTATTCGGAGTCGTTATTAAAATGGGCTGGTATTCAAAGAAATGCATTCGAAAAAGTTTGAGAAGTTGTGAAACTCAAATCTTTTTGCCTCACATTTCTCAAAACTGTGTACTGAGCAGACAGAACTTTGTAATTCTAGAGTAGTGATGTGTAGCCCATACATTGTACATTCAGTAGTGAAGATGTTAAAACACCCATTCTTAACTCACTGAGTACGAGCGTTCTGATCCTAAGACGACGTTCGGAGACGCCTGTTTTGGGACATTACCTTCTTTTAAATGAATAGCTCCGTCAATCTTACAGATATTTTTTCAATTATGTCTGAGAATTTCCTCATAAAACATGTATTTACTAATGTCCTGTCTTGCTTTGTGTATGTGTGAGTGCACCTAACCTTTGCAACATTTCACTGCCATTGTAAATGACCTAGACACATTTCTCTTTCTGAGATGAATAAAGGTTGTTATTGTCAATGTCATTGAATAAAAAATACAGAAAATCAAATACATACTATGAAATATTATGCAAATTGTTGTTCCTGGTTTGTGTGTCATGGTTACGGTTCTAAATATGACGTAATATTGGTGCAGGTCTGCTGCAGGTCGAACTCAACCGTCTTTGTCATTCCTCAATCATCTACGTCAGGTTCTGGAGATTTTCAGGTTAAAGCTGTTATTCGAATAAAGACATTAAGGTACATCTTATAATGCATTTTTGTTCTGTTTTATTTTCTCTTTCCCCGATTTTAAAGTTTTTTACTCTTTGTGATTGTTATTTTTTTTGGGGGGGGGGGTATTTTGTTTTCTTTTTCTCTTTCTTTTCAGCGTGGTTTTCTTTTTTGCTTTGTTTGTGTTGTTGTTGTTTTTTAAGGTGGGTTTTTTTTCAACGCTCTTTTCTTTTCAAATATTTCCAAACTTCAAAAAATGATAAAGACGCTTTTGGGATGACTCTGAAGATAATTACAACATATCCCCCTCGTCGTTACAGAGCAGACACTTCTTCCTCTCATTCCCTTGCTGTTGCTGTACCAGATAAGACACAGCCATCGTACCCAACGGCCTCATTCCAGTTCTCATCTCCCCCTGCCGTTCTTACAGGTTCGTCCAAGTATATCAAAAGGCACACGTGCAGCAGTACAACATTTCTCACATTGTTGAGAACGCATTTTTGGCTGCGCTGCGCTTGTAAGATTGGCTCCTATGACTTGTTGACGGTTGACACGTGTAGCGTTACTGGCCCTAGACTGTCTGGAATCCAGGAGGCAAAACGCACGCTCTTCGTGTGAGAGCTTACACGTTCTCGGCATTTTCTGCGGAAAGCTGATCCGATTATGTGTTTTTTTTATATTATACAGTAATATATACAAGGATGTGGATGTTATGCTCTTAAAACGCCAGGGAAAATAGCAAACAGAGGCAAGACAGGCCTTTAACAAAGTGGATAGAAAAGAGGCATCTGGAAAATGTCAGTTTGTATATTTTTTTGCAAAATTCGTTTAACTGTATTAAAAAATAGTTTTAATAACATATTCCCAGGAACATGAGATCATACGCGGGAACACTTTTGATGTATGGAAGCTTACAAAGAGGCATACGCTCTCAATAATTTTATCGGTCGATTTAAAAAAAAAAGAAATATTCATTGTTCATGACTGCCATCAATTGTCTTCCCGAAAGAAATAACGATAAATGTGCTTTCAAGAGAAAGAAATCAGGTTTGTGTTAAAACATTTTCAAGCCAAAGTACTATTTTTAGACGTGTTAAAATTGAAGGTTCCCAATTTACATCATCCTCTGTGTAGGTTAGGCGCTTCACCGTCGCTCAGAGAAGGCATGCGTTCGATTCCCGTGCGTAGGAAATGTTTATCGTACTTCCTTTTTGTCTGCCCAGCTCGTGTTTCTTCTCAACTGTGTCGATTGGAGCGTAGTACGGGTTGCCAGTACGAATGTGACCGGCCGACCGAACCGATCGCCTTAAAAAACAAACGTATTTATTTTTAGTCTCAGGCGACCGAGTCGGGCGAGCGGCCCGATCTAGCCGTAGTGGACACCCCGTATAATACACCTGCATGAAACAAGCAAAATATAACAAGCTATTTGTTCCAAGCCAGCACCCAAGACGTACACTATTACGCACGTGCGTTTAATTCTGTATGTGCATACATATATAATATTGGTGTTTGAGATTTTATGTATAAAGTTTATTCAAATTTGTTCATACTTTCGTAACAGGAAGGTGCTTCACCTATTTCAGTCACAAATTGTGTCACGACGAGGTGAAATCAGGCGCTCGTCAATTGTTGAGCATGTGGAGACATTGGAATCATCGGAAAGTTTATTCAATTGCCTTGCTGTCACTAGAAAAGTACCTATCTATTTTGAATAGAAGTCAAGATGCTTGCGATTGAAGGATGTGGAGTCGCCTGGTTTCAGTGGTAAAAAAAGAGAGGAAATGGCCGCCAAATTTGGTAACTTCAATAACTTGAGAGGCCTTGAAAACTGAAAAAATGATATATTATATGGCTTTAATCAACGTTTTTTATGTAAAATTCCCATGGAAACAAGTTACGTTTTTATATGGACATACAAGGTATTGAGTCAAAAGACAAAAATTTGATAAAAGTTGTCAAACTGGCAGAAACATGTCTGTTTCTTCTATTTCATTATTTTGACGAGCGGCTGATTTCAACACGATGCCTCACAGTTTTCCTGAAGTAGTGAACGCGCACCACTACGACATAATCATGTTTGTTCTACGTCTGTGGGTGTCTAGACAGATAGTCTAGAAGTACTGTCAAATGTCAACTATACAGAAATAACACCAACAAGTTCCTAGTTTGACCTACTACAGATTTCTATAAACACGCTGAAATACTCAAGAAACAAGAAGAGAAAGTACTTTGCACTTTGGTAAACGATAAACAGACCATCAAATTACTTCGCATCGTTATTCATTTTAAATACGACTCATTCGAATCAGTCTATTAAATCGTAAGCAAAATGAAGCTACTCAAATGGCTATTATTGATTCACGAACATTCTGTGAAGATTTGTCCGGGTTTACGATGAAGTAGGAACAGACATCGTAACTGGTTTCAGCTTAATAAAGGAGGAAATTCATTTCATTTGGAAAACTGGTTTCAACGATGATAAGATGTTGATCAATAATCTTCTATTTGGAAGTCGAAAAGTGTGGTTGTCATTATTTTCCTGTCTCGTGTTCTCGAAGAGAAATGTTCTGATATTTTGTAAGTCTTTCTTTAAAGCAGAGCGAATACAACATCCCTAACCCAGACTCAGCAATACTTTCTTCTTTCTTTCAAGGGTTTTTAGCAATAACGCTTAATAATGTTCTGCTTTGTCTCTTTTTTCTAATGCTTAATTTATATTTGTTGTCTCGCCGTTCGCTTTTATTCTTGTTTGTTTTTTGGGCATTTGTTTTTTCTTTGTTTCGGAAAAAATTAAAGCACTCATTATCGATTTTTGTTCTTTCTGTTGTTCGTCTTGTCTACAGCTTTTTGTTCTCCGTTCATGCGTTTAGGTTTTGTCATACTGTTTTATACTCTGCTAGTCTTAGTTCCATCTCGTTGTTTCTTCGGTATTGAAAACCATTGTTCTTTATTCGTCTCGTTATCATCTTATTTCTTCTTTCCAATACCATCTGGTAGAATATCAAATTTACATTTTCATATAAATGTACTCATTCTCGGATGTACGCATGCACGTATACATACACACACAAACACACACACACACATACACACACACACACACACACACACA
>NW_004797302.1:741342-749811 GCF_000002075.1 Aplysia californica
TGTCTTGTACAATCGTGAGCATTATATTGGCACCTCTGAATTAGCCAACTGTCTTGTACAATCGTGAGCATTATATTGACACCTCTGAATTAGCCAACTGTCTTGTAAAATCGTGAATGTCACATTGTCTTCAAAGGGTAAGACACAAGCAAATTTAAAAACTATTTTGGATATTTAAATAACAATAAGTATAACAATAAGTATAACAACAACGTTCGGGTAAGGCACTTTCAAAGTGTACCTGCTGCAAATTTGTAAACATGTTTTTGCAAATCGTTTGCACGGTGTAAATGTGTTCAATGTGATCCTCAAAGCTGCGAAAACTTCTCGTAAAATTGAGAGAAACACAATACTCACCTAATGTCAACATGTCCAATTTGTCTCAAACCAGCTTCGGTGAAGCCATTTCAAATCTCGGAAATTTAAAACCTTTGCTCTAAAAAAAACATGACATTTTGATCTTAGTAAAATTGTCACGCAAGCATTTCGAAAATCTTTTTCGTGTGCTGTTTTGTAGGTTTATTACTTCGTCTTTTTAGCTTGACTTGTGTTAGCACTTTCATCAATAATATTTCTTGTAGAAAAGGCTGTTACTTTTGGGGATATCTGAGGGGGGGGGGGTTGTTTGTTTGTTTATGTGTTTGTTTGTTTGTTTGTTTGTTTGGTTGTTTGTTTGTTTATGTGTTTGTTTGTTTGTTTGTTTTCTTGGCTAAGAGAGGGGGGGTTGCGAGGAAGGTAACACACACGCTATTATAAGGTACCATAAATCTTTTTGAAGGGCTTACTTGCTGCCATTACACTATTTATCCCTTTCCTTACCCGCTGTAACGCCACTCACCTGATGGGTATAACCTGCCGCTTCCCACATGTAATCTACATAGATGGGGGAGTGCGTTGTAGTCTTTGAACTGCCTGTTCTGTAGTTTAGTTTGAAACTGTTGGTTGTAATGTCATGAGAAAAAGGGGAGAGAAGAAGTGGTTAAACAGCGTAACACTTACTTTGGGAAGTAGAGCGCATGTTGTGCTATGGGTTTAACATCTCTTTTACCACTGAAATTTGCATTAACGCATACTACGATGACAGGGGCTTCAAAGAAACGCTTTGATAAAACAAAACATACGAAAAGAAGTGAATGAAACAAAAAGAGAAGGGAGAATGTCTTTAAAACAACAATTTAAAAAGGAAAGGAATAGACTTAGTAGAGAAGGTCATTAAAAAAAAACCCATTCCGTAACAAGCGCCTCCAACCCCACCCTTAAGCATTACGTTGTTCTTAAACTACTCTGCAATGGCACAGTAATTTGAAGTACTTGGCTAATCCGAAGAAAAGAAGGTTAAAAATTGATTGTTCCTTTTACCTCTCTGGACACCTTGTCCTCCCAAACCGGGCACAGTCGTTGGTTCTGGAGTTCTGGCTTCGTCATCATCCGGTGCCTTGACGACTGGCGTGGGCGATCATTGACCTCCACTTCAATCTGTCTTGCTTTCACAGCGATGGTGTCTGCTTTTCTTGCTGTTCCCAGTCATGTTGTCAACTTGTCAAGTATCTTTTCCCTCTCTCTGCCTCTGCCTCTTTTTCTATCAAACTTGCCTGTTGTTACAATATTATTTATTCTTCAATGATTCTTTCCGCATTGTGTGTCCAATAAGATTTGACTGTGGCTTTTGTGTATTATTCGTCATAAGCTGTCGCCTGTAATTTGTTCCAACCAAGACTTCTTTTTTTGTTTTTCTAGCTGTCCATGGGATACGCAGCATGCGTCTTATGAACCACAACTCTTTCGCCTCGATTGTTCTTTTCAGCTGTCTATTGATTGTCCATGCTTTGCATCCGAATAAAAGGATTGGCTCGATGTAACTTTTCAGTACCCTATTTCTTGTTTTCAGTGCGTGACAGGTTGAGGTTTGTAAGTATCTGTTTTATTTTGTGTAAGGTTGCTTTTGCTTGGCAAATGCAGCTTTCATTTTCGATGTGACATATCCCACCTGATGATATAATGGTCATCAAATACTTAAAATATTGTACTTGCGTGAGGGTGGTACCACTGATTTTGATATTGCAGGTTGGGGTTGGAATTCTTCTGCTTATCACCATTGTTTCAGTTTTCTTGATGTTTAGGCTTAGGTCCATGTTGCTACCAAGTTACAACCAAACAATAGTTTGTCTACGGAGGACGTTCAACATCTACAATAAAAATACTTCTTTTTGTATTCATATTCATTTCTGGAACTGGAAGTTTTCTTGAAAGTGTTTAGTTGTAGTAGTAGTAGTAGTAGTAGTAATAGTAGTAGTAGTAGTAGTAGTAGTAGTAGTAGTAGTAGTAGTAGTAGTAGTAGTGTTGCTGTTGTTCATATTTGTATGCGTGTATGTGTGGCCGAATGATGTAAGATGGAACATAATCAGTACTAATTTCTTTGTTGCGCTCATCTGTGACGGAGAGGTCAGTAGCCTAGTAGTTAGACTACCGGACTCGTAGTCGTGAGGAGACGGACGTTAAACTAGGAGGCCCAGCCTCTTAAATAACCTAATAGTGTTGATAGGGGCGTTAAACCCATACCATTTCACCGTTTATTTTCATCTGTGACGATGAGAAATAATTACTCACGCCAGAGCCACCTCCCCCAATGCGTGTGAGCAATCCAGTCTGCCTCTACCCTCCCCAAATGATTTCTTCTTGTTGTTGTTGATGATGATGATGATGATGATGATGATGATGATGATGATGATGATGATGATGATAAAGATGATAATTTTGGTGTGGATTAGTTTGATTTCCTTTTCCAAGTACAGCTGATTTTTTTTTTTGGAGGGTGCCTATGTGTGCCTGTGTGTCTGCTATTTAAAAATAATAATATGTGTATTTTAGTACACCCATGTGTTAAAAATTAACGCAGGTGTATGTCTTAGACTTGATAAATATTTTCCCTACTTCAGTTTTGAATTCGTGTCTTCTGTGCTCAACAATGAAGCGCCAAACTGTTACACCACAGATGTTGATCTTCCATGTGTGTGTGTGTATGTGTGTGTGTGTGTGTGTGTGTGTGTGTGTGTGTGTGTGTGTGTGTGTGTGTGTGTGTGTGTGTGTGTACATGTGAGTATGTATGTGAGTGTGTGTATGTGTGTGTTTGACTGTGTTTCAGTGTTTTCGCGTCCATTTTTATCTGTATGAATGCGTGAGCGCGCGTGTGTATATTTGAGTGTGTGTGTGTGTGTGTGTGTGTGTGTGTGTGTGTGTGTGTGTGTGTGTGTGTGTGGTGTGTGTGTGTGTATGTGTGTTTGCGTATATGTGTGTATGTATGTGCGTGTGTGAGTGTGTATATGTGTGTATGTATATGTGTGTGTATGTGTGTGTGTGTGTGTGTGTGTGTGTGTGTTTATGCATGCAGAGTCTGCACACTTCCTGTCGAGAGGAGGCTGTATAATTGGGGGATTCGGGAATCATTTGTTCTGTTAATGATTATATTTTTTTAAAACTATACAAATGGTTACAATGCCATAGCATTTCATTCATTCGCTATTTTCAATGGGGGTTCCATTTCTGTATTGGACTTTTTTTTTTTAAAGATAAATTACACCCAAGCTGGAATATGCTTCACAGATGTGAATGCAGCGATTGCAAGACAATCAGGGCACAGCTGTCTATTTTAAGGGATGGAATAACAATAATCACGAGGGAATTTTTTGTTATTTTTTTGTTTGTTTTTTTAAATTTTGTTTCCGTTTTGTTTTGGGTTTTTTTTTGTTTTGTTTTTTTGGTTTGTTTGTTTTTTACCACTTAAAGCTAATGTAATGAGATGCAGCTGGAAGCTCCGATTAAGGTTCCCTGCCCTGAATTTTTAGCTTTAATGAATGCATCTGGCACCAGCAGACAGCCGGCTGTTATAACGTGTTAGAGAGACCCACATCATAATTTCTATCTTTGCAGGCTGCAATTATGAGAGAACAGAAAGTGCGGGCGGGAAGAGAGGAAGAGAGAAAGAGGGAGAGAAAGAAAGAGAGAGAGAGAGAGAGAGAGAGAGAGAGAGAGAGAGAGAGAGAGAGAGAGAGAAAGGGGAGGGACAGGGGGAGAGATAGAGAGAGAGAGAAAGAGAGAGAGATAGAGAGAAAGGGGGGGGGGGGAGTGGGTCGAGCAGAGTGATTAACACAATGTGCATAAAATATACAAAAACGCGCACGCGCTGGTGAGCCGGCGAGCACACATTGTAACATTAATTACTTTCGCGAACATATTATGGGCTGAGGGCTGAAAAGGTTACTTAATGTTCAGTTATAAAATATTCACATTAATATTAAATACAGGTGTTTTTTAAAGCTTTGACTCAGTGTAGTCCACACCCGTATCCCAAACCTCGGCAAAATGAAAAAGCAATAAATAATCTCGAACACCGTTGCAAACAATGATTTTTCAAGCTCACAACTAAGCAGATAATCTATTATCTATTTGGAAACTTGGAAACACATGTGTCACTTTTCCCATAAAACTACGACAGTTACAGAGTTGAAAGTTGGCAAGTACCTGCAAAAATATAGATAAGTCCCCATAACGGAGCCCGATTAAAAAAAATTTTATTTCCAGAATTTAGAAAAATGTATTTAACAAAAGGTTCCCGTCCTTCTTGGGCGTTTATCATTATTCTACTTAGAAACGAAACAAATCCTCGTAGCTCTCCACAACGGAAGTTCATTACCGCTCTTTAACGTTCGCCTAAGAAACACGATTCAAGAGACGGGGGTAGTAATTTTCGAGACCCACCTGTAATTCGTGGAGATGTGATCATGTGTATGCATCCAAAGAGTTGTTTTTAATATAGGGCCCACAGAAAATTTCCGTTTTTATTACAGGTCTACATTTTTAAAAAAAATATATTTTTGTTTGTTCGCTTGCCTATAGAAGTGCCATTCAAAATTTAGTGGGCATAGGTAAATTTGTCAATGAGCTAGAATCTTTTTAACACTGTCAGAGGAAAGTGAACAAGCTATAAACACTGCCTCTGTCTTTTGTTTTAGTAGAGGGTTTTACGGCGCTCGCAACTGCATAAGGTCATATGAGCACCAAGGGGTGGGTGTCAACCGAGAAGTCTTTACAGGGAATCAGACTTACTATGCTCACCTCTCTAGCTTCAACAGCACAAGGCCTGCTTCGACTATCAAGGCACCCTGGAAATAGCAGGTCACAAGAGAGTGACAAACATACAAAAGAAGTAGAGGAACATGACAATAGTAAGGATCAGGAAAGAAAAAGCAGCAGTTCCCAGTTGTAGATCAGGCGCAGTTATGAGCGTGACCTGAGACAGCCCATTTACAATTCTACTGTGCTTGAATGAGAAATGTCCCCCCTTTGGGAATGGCCTAAAGACAACACAGTCAGTGGCACTGCCCCAGGGGGTAGCCGAACTGCCTCTGTAATTTTGAAGACGTCGGTGTGTTCCTTTTACAGTGCAGCAGCCCTTTTTTGGATTATTATTATATTCTTAGTGCTTTCTGTGATGGTGTAAGGCGAAACCCGTATTTTGTAACTGTGAAGGGTTAGACAGCAATGCACTAAAGCAATGCAGATCAATAGAGGGGTTAATCAAGGAAGACCTAATCTAAAGCAATATAGATCTAGAAGCCAGGTGTGACTGTGAAAGGCTAGACAGCAATATAGATGTATAATTCCTCCGCGGCGCAGACCAGTAGGATCAGTGACGCCAAGGCGTCGACCCCGAGCAAAGCCGGGTTCTGAGCTAGTAATACATAAAACTGTATCATCGTACTAGGAGAAAGTAAATACATGTGGCACAACAATAAATATGAAACATCATTAGAATTTTTAATTTAAAAGCGAGCCCGCAACAAGACCTCTTCTCTCTTCACTTACTCAGCTCAGAAAGAGATGGGGTGGTTTTGCCCAAGGTGTATCTCTATAACAAAACATGTGACGTGGCTATATCTTGGGTAAGCAAACATGATAAACGTAGTACGTATTAAAATATCCTTAATAAAACGACCCACACTATTTCAGAATATATAATTGGTAAATACGTCACTTTGTTTTAGTTGAAAATAAATAATCTAAATGATCGCTTTTTTGCTTGTCGCTTTGTATTTATTAAAGGATCATTTAATTCCATAGTACATAGGTAGATAAGTAGATCCCTGTTTAGATAGATAGATAGATAGATAGATAGATAGATAGATAGATAGATAGATAGATAGATAGATAGATAGATAGATAGATAGATAGATAAATAGATAGATGGATAGATAGACAGAGCAGACAGACAGACAGACAGACAGACAGGTAGATAGATAGATAGATAGATAGATAGATAGATAGATAGATAGATAGATAGATAGATAGATAGACAGACAGACAGACAGACAGACAGACAGACAGACAGACAGACAGACAGACAGACAGACTGACAGACAGACAGACAGACAGATAGGCCGGGGTTACTGCTTACATATCAATAATACAAGCATCTTTATCGATGGGAAAAGAACCAAGGAGCGAAAACCTTCACATGAAGCCCAACCTAGATTAGCCCTGTGTTTATGCACTGGGTTAGGAGTCAACCTAGACTCCCCGGAGAGATGTCGACAGACAAAATTATGGTGTCATGCTGCTGCCCTTTTCTTGTAAACTAGATGTACACCACCTCATCTACGGAAAACCACAAGGTTGTGGTAACAGGGAATATTGCCGTTTTTTTTCCTGAGGCGTGGTGTGACCTAATCCTTCTCCGTTTGCCACACATAGATACTTGTATTTTTTATGCTTTTCTTTTATTCTTTTCTTTTCTTTTCAATGTCATAACTGTTGTTATAATTCTAAATCAAAGGAGACTGTCTTGGTATGTGCGAGCAAAGTTAATTCATCAAGTAACGCCTTGAAAGTTTAATATTTGAACTGATGATTATCATCATCATCTTCATCATCATCATCATCATCATCATCATCATCATCATCATCATCATCAAGTGCCAGATCTGTGACAGACAACGGTGATCATGGTTCTCCATTCATTACTTTGCTCAGGTGCTCTAAAAAAAAGCTACACTATCCTAATCTCTTCTCGTCACCCCTCTGTTTAGGCTTTCCGAGTACGTTGATCTGAGTCTATTCCTGTTTCGTTTGCCTTCAGTTTTGCAAATGAGAGCTAGACTTTTAAGGACTTTATGTCTCTCTGAGTGAGCAGGAAACTGCACTTGTCTTTTCCTGATTGATTTCAATCATCATATTCATCATATTTCACAAATAAAAACCCGGGGAAAATAAATTAATGTTCCTCACCCCACGGCTGTTCCAAATTTTGCCACAGGCTGTGTGGTAGGATCATGGTCGCAGAAGTCGTGACTATCCTGGAGATCGATTTGTTCCAACCTAGGATACTTCCAGCTGTCAGATCCTTCATAATAAAATGTCAGCTAATCCTACGCCTTTCCAAAAATACATTAATGATCATAGTGACTAGACGACGAAGATGATTGAACGCGCTGCACCGTTATCTCAGTTCGTATCTTCCTGGACTACGGAGCGTATGGCTCTGGTTTGAATCCCGATTGGGGCGATCTTCAACCTTGCCTTCAAACTATCCAAGACAACAAACTCCCCAAGACAAACCAAATTATTTAACGCCCGTATCGGAAATGGACGTTAAACTCGGAAGTCCTGCATCATCTTAAAGAACCTGTCAGTGTTGAAAGGGGGGTGCGTAAATCTATACAATAACCGGTAACTTTTGAACGAAAGACTAAAGAAACAAAATCGTATCAATCGGTTTCTTCTCTCACCTTAAATCAAAATTGCATTCCTCCTATGATTAGAGAGGTCGTACACAGAGATTATATTTTTATATTTAGGCTGGAAGCAACAGAAATGTTACTTCTTATGGGACTGGTGAGAATTTCTTTGAAGGAAAAGAAATCTAATCACGGCCGTTCCCTGTTAAAAACAAGCAGGAAAAAACAAATGCAGGTTTTGGGACACCTGAATAGACATAAAGACCTTGAACATCTAGCTCTCACTGGCAAAACTGAAGGCAAACGAGGCAGGGGTAGGCCCAGAGCAACTTACGTAGAGAACCTAAACAGATGGGTAACGTGGAAAGATCAGGGTAACGTAACCTTTTTAAAGTATCCGAGCACAGGAATGAATGGAGATCCATGATTGCTGATGTCTACTGCAGATCTGGCACTTAATGATGGTGATACATGGGATTGGATATAAAAAATCCCAAATTATTTTATAATAAAACCAATAATAATACACTTTCATAGATTACAAAGGCCCTGGTGTATATATGTTATACGTATTTATAACAAACACCTTGCCTCTCTGATAGACCGATAGATAGATACATAGATAGATAGATAGATAGATAGATAGATAGATAGATAGACAGATACATAGATAGATACATAGATACATAGATACATAGATAGATAGATAGATAGATAAATATCCTAACACCTCCCCCCC
>NW_004797302.1:750851-754059 GCF_000002075.1 Aplysia californica
GGGGGTGTCTGTGCCCGTGTTTTTATTTTTGTGTAGGTTTTATCTGTAATGCTTATCGGTTTGTTTTTGTCTGTTGTTATATTCTAGTTTCTGTTTTTATAATAATTATAATGATTGTGTACTTCATTTCATTCTTTTTTTTTGTTGACACTGTAAGAGTGAGTATATATATTGGTGTTTATTTTTGTTCTATTTGGACTTGTTTTAGGGAAATATTAAAGGTTGTCATCTGGGAATGAAATACTACCAAAGAGCAAAAGTCACAACAATAACCAATGGCAGTAACATAGTTTTAAAAGTGTTATATGCATCAAGTTAATTATGAAAGATAAACACAATGAAAAACGAGAAGGTTTGATACAGAGTTGAGAAGTGGTACATTTTCTTTGTTTATATATTTTAAAAAATAATATGACGGTTTGTGATCCTGCATGCGACTCCAGTTTATCAGTTCAATATGAATGCCAACATTATTCTGCTTGTACAAGGCTTGGACATTAAGCAAAACTTATGAAAGAAAAATCACTGCATGTTAGATGAAAAGTCTCCGCAAAACCCAGAACCTGAACATCAAAAAGGAGAGAAAAAAAGAAATGAAGAAATAAGAGCAGAGATGTTGGCACATTTTTTTTTCAAAGAGAAAATTGGAACAAAATGATTTGACCATTTATTATGAATACATAATCCCTAGACAGCCAGCATCGAGAGCCAATAACACCAAGTACTTAGGCTACAAGGATGAGGTAGGCCAAACAAAAGATGGATTGAGGAATTCAAAGCAATCCTGAGAAACTACAACACCTCAGCTGAAAGCGCCGCAGAGTTGGCGTACCATGAAAACCTGCATCTCCACGTGACGCTCAACGGCAGCAGATGATGAAAAGGTAAAAGAAAAATTAAAGTAAACGATCCAACAGAGAATACAGAAAACCTTGCCTTGGTTCATGGGGACATAATATAATAATTATTTTAGGTTCGCTGTTCTAAAGGCATAATAATAATAATTCCAGCTACTAACTCTGTCCTGTGACTCACTTCTCTCAGCGTAACAGCTCCCACGCTTTCTGTTTGGCTTTCCGAAAAGCTAAACAAAACAAAAACAGGTTGTGGTTACGGCCACATGCCTCAGATTATAATGGGTGGCAAGTGTTAGTCATGAGGCTGTACTTACAAAAGTTGAAATGGGAAATCAGCTGGAGACGGGAAAGAGACCCACAATGTTGCAGTGTGGCGTCTTCTCTTGTTATCGTCATTTCTCGCGTTCCATGCTGTACAGTAAACTCGCTTAGTATAGTAATACTGTTCCGACATTTGGTATCAGTGTATTTGAAGCAAGAAACTTCCTTGATGTGGGCATGCGCAATAAAGTAATCATAACGACTACAACAAAGGCTCGAGGTCTGAACTTGTTTTCTGTCAGTGTCGAGTGAGTCAAGACTTGCACATATTGCTGATACTATATCTAGAAAGTAGATGCTAGTTCTTGCATTCCTACAACAGAATCAGGGGAAACATATAGCAAGAAAGGAAAAACAGATGAGCCTCGAAGTTAGCTGAAAAAGACTCCAGTTTTGATCAGTTTGTGTTAAGAACAAGAATGAAGTTACATCTATCCGGGGTCAGAACAGGACACCACTCTGAAAGAAAAATATTCCTAAAAATACGAAACCCAACAGTTGAAGCAAAGCCTAAGCTTAGCAAGTTCGTCAAACAACTAAATCACCCTGACTGGCACATCTGGAAATGGGAAAAGATCTCCCAGTGTTCGTTCGATAGTCCCTGATTTAAATAAACTACATGGCTGTGAAATTCAACTTGTAGACCACAGGTACGAAGCAAAATAAAACCTGGCTTGGTTAGAGAAACGAAAAGGTGTGAACTATTTCTGAGAACTTCAGAACCCTGATAGAAATTAATGATAAGATGTTTCTATGATTAGGATAATGCAGACCACAATGTCGCTATTTCGAACTTCCAATTATCGCCATATGAGTTACAAGGTAAAAAATTCATTTCAACGAAATGACAATGACATGAAACAAATCGTGAGAACAAAAGGTTCTGGCAGAGTTTTGTTTTTCTTTTAACATATTGATATTTTAGTTACTTCAAAACACTTATAAAAGAGAGGGGGCTCTTGTGGCCTAGAGGTTAAGGTGTTTTTGCCTCTCATTCAAAGGTCCCGGGTTGGAATCCGGGTAGCCACCGAAAAATGTTCTTCTCTAAAATTGCCTCCTTTCACCTTATTTCCAGCTCTCTAGCAATAATGCGTCTTCTGCTTTCATCTCCACTTTCAGCCCCCACCCTCTCACCTCCTTTGCCCTCTCCTCTGGGCTCCTGACTCTTTCTACAGTCTTTGTACTGCTGCTCCTTGGCTCCTTCTTACTGCTGTCTTTCAGACACACCCCTGATATTCTGGTAGGAAAGATCTACACCTAGCCTTCTCGGACAATGGCGAAAATTCTTGGAGGTTCCGTGTGCAAGTTTCGCACTTTGAAGATCCCTTGGTGGTCTAAAGAAAAGGCTTCAGACACCATCTGGGCAAAAATCAAAATTTCCTACCTACTGAAAATGTTTAATGCGTCCCGCGCGCTCATATGACCTTATGCAGTTGCGAGCACCGTAAAACACTTACCCCAAAAAAATTACAAGGAGAATCATCCGCGGAAAACAGGTGCAGTGCATGTGGAGCATAGACCATTCAGAACGCACCATTGCGTTTGTCACGCTGTCAGATTCTGTCATCCCGTGACTCATACTCGACCACCATATTATAATCAACATGATAAATTATCTTGTCAGAGGCCAAAACAATAGGAGTGTCTAGACACTTTTAGCTGTCACAGCCCCTAGACCCCATTTTTCACACATACACAATCAGGCAAACATATAAAAATACGAACATGCACACTACTAACAAACACATACATAACACACTAAGACAAGAACATACATAACATACATGCGCACACACACAAACTCACACACACACACAGACACACACACACACACACACACACACACACACACACACACACACGCACAAGCACATACACACATACTATCCACATTATGGCAGACGCTTTCAGTAGTGATTATGATGTTTAAAAAAAGAAAATTACCAATTTCATGTTGTACTCAGAATTTTGTTTTATCTACCTGAAATACCTGATGTCACCACTGACTCAGAGGTTGACGTGTAATGACC
>NW_004797302.1:757061-759426 GCF_000002075.1 Aplysia californica
CCCCCCCCCAAGGTCAAGAATAGCACCCTTTTTGGAATTCAAACCAACGCCATCCGTTCCACGTTCCAGCTTTACAACTACTGAGCTAACGGAAAGCTCTGTCCATACCTTAATTATGTCAGACAATTATTATTAGAATAGTGAACATGTTTGTTATTAGCTTTAAAAAAAAAGATCCTTTTATGTGTTTTTTTTCATTCACTTTTTTCGTTCTTTCTTCCTGTATTTGTTTTAGGTCATGGATCAATCTGTCACCTGAATGCAGGTCTCCTGAAACTGCTCATGAAAATGAAGCCCCCAGGTTCCCCTTTTTACTGCTTCCAGTTAACCGGGGAAGATATCAATATTATGTCTGATCAATGTTGACAGAGTGATCTATTTAGCCTGCTGCCACATACGGCCCGCTCGTGCTTTCTGTTGAGGCAAAAGGGTTGACCTGCCATTGGCGAAATATCCTTCTATTTGTTAACCCATTCGCATCCACAGGCGAGCTGTTTGTATAAAGACACTATAGTGGGACCCAAGAGAGAAGGGTTGTTGGCTGGTAATGGTGAGTGCAGTAATTCTTTGCCGTGCATGGGATTCCGTTGCCTGG
This sequence comes from Aplysia californica, assembly GCF_000002075.1. Classification (NCBI taxonomy): domain Eukaryota; kingdom Metazoa; phylum Mollusca; class Gastropoda; order Aplysiida; family Aplysiidae; genus Aplysia; species Aplysia californica. Next base: position 757,657 of record NW_004797302.1, read on the forward strand.
GTATTGCGGTGAGGGTTCGTAGGAAAAAAATAAGATATACATGTATTATGTATACCATAATACTGGAGTGCTGTTTAGGGAGATTTTGGAGTGTGGGGGAGGGGGGGGGTTGTGGAGGTTTGGGGGCGGAAGGGGTCATTGTTGTGTTAAATGAATGGAAGGCCTAATAAAATAGCGATTCGCAGTTGAATCAGAGGAAAGCGAAAAGGGTTAGTTTGTGGGAGATGAGTGGTTCAGGGGGAGGGGCGGGGAAGGGGGTAGAGGTTGTTTTTTGGATCACAGAGGGGTGGGATTTTCGGGAGGGGGGAGTGGGGGAAGGGGGGGGGAGGTATCCAGCGGATGAGTCTTAATCCGGTACTATGGCAACGGAATCCTCCTGAAGCGTCCGGTGATTGATGAGTTGGATTGCGCTTGACGACTCCCTGCTAGTATGGAGCGCATTCATCGACGTGTCATATTACGTGCGGTCAACAACCCTACATAGCAAGCCCTTCTCTCTGATTGAGAGGGTTTCTAGGGTTGACATGGGTTTACAGATAGTAGTAGTATTATATGGGCCATGTTTATATTGCCAAGTGCGTATCAACTACTCCAAGAACTGCACCACAAGTTTGCACGCAGTGGGTTATTGAATTTAACTGTGCAGTGTATATGATTTTAGTATGTATTCTGATAAGATAAGATAAGATAAGATAAGATAAGATAAGATAAGATAAGTCTTTATTGTCCAGATCCTGACACAGTTGTTTGGTGTTTCACCGTGTAAACAATTAATTATTAATTGTATATTGCAATGAGCAAGCGACCTTGTGTGTGTTTAAAAATTTGTACTTTTGGAAAAGATAACGTCACATCATTGCTATAAAGCAAAAGATAACCACAGTAATTATGTAAATATAATTGTACTAGCTGGGCCCCCTTTCGATGAAAGGAATGATCGGTGCTTTAATATCAAATAAAAGTAATTGGCCTACTAATACTATATTTACACTCTACTCGAATGGGACAATACATCTTGAGAGATGCAAAAAAATTTAGAAGGTCTATATCTATACTCTCAAAACAAAATGCGTATCGCGAAACATCACTTCCGGGTTTTCTAAAATTACAGAGACAGAAGCATCGGCCTACAAAAGCGATCGGCGAAATAAAGAAATTTAGCTTTTTGCAGCAAAACTGTCTCAAAACTGAAAAAACCAATGGTGTCATGATTTGGAGAATATTTTTAAAAATCTTTTGGCGAAACCCGCATGCCGATCGATGAAGCCATTAAAAAGCCTTTTGAATAGCAAAATTCGGTCACCACAAATAGATAATAGATGATAGAGAATACGTTTTGGTCATACAGACAGAAAGGAAACGAGAGCTATCTTTGGTAATAATTCAGATTCTCACGAACAAAGCATTGTCATGAGCAGCAGGCACGTATTTCTGGCATTACCCGCAGCTTGATTATGCAAGTGACCGACCCATTTTGTCTCTTTTTGCATATTATTTATATTCAGTTATTATTTCTTCTCTATCATTTCTACTTCCCGCTACTGAATTACCATTATTCTGCCTTTATGGTTTTCATTTTTTTCTTAGACAAGCTAGTGTTTCATGATCCTACTTCCACATATCCGTCTGTTATTTCTCTCTCTCTCTCCCTCTCTCTCTCTTTCTCTCTCTCTCTCTCTCTCTCTCTCTCTCTCTCTCTCTTTCTTTCTCTCTCTCTTTTTTCTCTCTCTCACACACACAAACACACACACACACACAAACACAAACACA
>NW_004797302.1:759686-760805 GCF_000002075.1 Aplysia californica
TATATATATATCTCATTCTCTCGTCCAATCATCTTACAACTCCCCTGTACTCGGTCACCACTACCACGTATTCTGTCCCTCTTTTATTCAGACACATATAAATGCCTAAACAGCTCACTCAGCTTGTCCTGGGCCCCACCAGAACACCCTAGCTGACCTTTATCTACAGTAAGAGCACGACAGATTTGGGGCATTCGGACACTTTGGGACTTCATGTTTATGCAAATAGCACTGTACCATTCCCCTACTACTAGTGATTTTTCCCGATAGTACAATTGTTATTTGATCAAGAGACCCCATTCGTTAATAACATCGTTGGCTTATTTCAGACGTCCCCAGAGACAGATATTGCCATTGTGTTGTTTTACTGATGTGTTAGCCTCTTGGGAACTGTGACATATTGTTTTGTTGAAATATCTGGAACATTTCAATGTTCCTGAGGGCGTGCCAGATATTGTAGAATTTTGTTTTGTTTTGTTCTATTCTGTTTGTTTGTTTTTGGGTGTGTTTTTTTCTTTGTTTTATTCAACAAAATAATCTAACATCATGAAATACAACTTTATCCCCCCAAAAACAACTGTGTAAATTTATATTCATTATAATATCATTATACTTTGAATGGTGGTTGAAAATTTCTAGGTTTCATCATAGATAGAGCCTAAGAATAGGTCCTGTAAAGTATGAAGATGCTCTTAAAGACTTGAACTTTCCACAGAAACATTGTATTATCTAGTACAAATGAATTCCAAATCTAAAGATCTCTACCAAAAACAGTCTTCTTTTATAAATTATAACTTCTTTACCGTCTGTGAATTAGCATCTCAACTGCAGTGAAAATGAAAGGATTATACGCACCTAACACGTTACAGGTTTATTTGAGAGAGAAAAAAACCCAGCTCACTGCTTATTTTGTAATAAAAATCATTTTCCAATTGTTTCTATTCAAGAGGTTGGCCTCCGTTTGCATACTTGAAATCGTTAACAAAAACAAAAAGGAAAAAAAAAAAACTCCGCAAAAACAGTTTTCAACCAGTTTCAACGCAATTTTCTTCAAGAGGTCCAGAACAATTATGTGTCACACCTATTAAAGAACAACAGAGAGAGAGAGAGAGAGAGAGA
>NW_004797302.1:763624-766107 GCF_000002075.1 Aplysia californica
GGAGGAGGAAGGATTGGGGGAGGGAGGAGGAATGATTGGGGGAGGGAAGAGAAAGAGAGAAAGAGAGAGAGAGAGAGAGGGGGGGAGAGAAAGAGCGAGAGAGAGAGGGGTGAGAAAGAGAGAGAGAGAGAGAGAGAGAGAGAGAGAGAGAGAGAGAGAGGGAGAGAGAGAGAGAGACTCAGAGGGAGAGAGAAATAGGGGCAAGAGAGAAATAGGGGAAGAAGAGGGGGGGGGAGAAAGAAAGGCAGAGACAGAGAGAGACAAACAGACAGACCGAGAGAGACAGAGAGAGAGACTGAGAGACAGAGAGACTGAGAGACAGAGACTGAGAGACAGAGAAAGAGAGAGAGAGTGAAAGGGAAAGAGGGAGAAACAGAGAGAGAAAGAGTGAGAGACGCAGCCGTGGGAGAGAAATGGGGTCATTGGAGAGAAATGGGGGACGGGAAGAGATAGAGAGAGAGAGAGAGAGAGAGAGAGAGAGAGAGAGAGAGAGAGAGAGAGAGAGAGAGAGAAAGATATTATAGAGAGACAGAGAGACAGAAAGACGGAAAGGCGCCTCAACCACAGTTAGGTTACTAATCGATGAGGGGCCTTGGGCGTGTAAGCGTCTCATTTTGAGGGGAACGGGAGATTGCGATCGACAAGAAAAGTGTGAACCAGACATGGTTTAGCACGAGGTGTTTTCAGCCTCGTTAGAACATTGTATTTTAGTACAATTTAGGCAGATTTTTTTTTCAATTCTGAATTTGATTTCAACTATAATCACTGACGGGATTTTGGTAAGAAAAAAGTTCTTACACAACTCCAACTCGCTTCTCTAATGAATAAACAAACAAACAAACACACCACACAAATACTCACACAAACTAGCTTACAAGCTAACTAACTAACTATTTAACTATGTAAATAACTAATAACTAATAACTAACTAACACAGTAGCTAAATAACTATCTAACTAACTAACTAACTTATGTCTAACCGACTATTTAACTGCCTAACTAACTAACTAACTAACTAACTAACTAACTAACTAACTAACTAACTAACTAACTAACTAAAAACGAATTAACTAACTAATAATTGACTACATGTAAGTAACTAACTAATAACTAACTAACTGCCTAACTAACTAACTAAAACTAACTAACTAACTAACTAGCTAACTAACTAACTAATTGACTAAATAATTAATTAACTAACTAAATAACTAACTAACAAACTAACTAATAACTAACTAACTACGTGTAACTAACTAACTAATAACTGATAACTAACTAATTAACTAATATCTAATAGTTAACTTACTAACTAAATAGCTAGATAACTAACAAATTAACTAACAAGGAAACGACAAAACTCAGTCGAGGAGTCAATTTGTCAAGCATGTTATAATATTTTATAAAGATGTCATATTCTCTTTTGTAAAACGTCAGATAAAAACTTGTCTACTGGGATAAGCCATAATGTATATTATGACTTAGATTTTAATAATCTAGATAATGGTCGAGAGGTTACGATGCTCTCCGCTCATTCAATTGATCTTGGGGTCGAATCCGGACAGCTACGAAACATTTTCTTCTCCACAACTTTCTCCTTTCACCTCCTTTCCTGCTCTTTAACAATGTTCTGTTGCCTGCTTTCGTCTCCAATTTCTGCATCCACCCACCCCCCCCCTACCCCCTTTGCCCTCTCCTTTAAGCTCCTGACTCTTTCTGCAGCCTTTCTACAGCTGCTCCTTGGTTCCTTACTGCTGTCTGTCAGCCACACCTCTGATTTTATTGTAGGTCAGATCGAACACTTAGCCATCTCGGATAAGGGTGAAAAATCGCGGAGGACCCGTGTGCAAGCTGCACACGTTAAAGATCCCTTGGTGGCTTCAGCCGGCACCCGGGCAAAATTCAAAGTTTCTTACCAACTGAAAATTTTTAATGTGTCCCTCTCGTGCTTATATGACCTTGTGCAGTTGCGCGTGCCGTAAAACATAAAAAAAAGCTGTCTGAGAGTACACAAACTCGTATCTATTGTGTTTTATGCTACCAGGGCTATGCTGTCGGGGGTTATTTAATTATTTCTCCTTTAGCTCAGAGTCCAAAGTCTGAAGCTGCTACATGCCGTTTTTTTAAAACAACTACCCCTGCTATCATTATCGCTAATCGCTGTAGCGTTTATAACGCCTGCCGTGTTCAAGAGTTATTCGATTTTTTTTCTTCGGTTTCTACGTCTATTTCAACCCAGTGAGTTTATTGCAAGAGCACAATAATATACTATAACTGTATAGAAACCTTTAAAAATCCTGGATGCATCTAACGTCCTCAAAGATTGGAACTTGAATCAACGTCACCGTAGTCAATACACGTTCTATAAAATATACTATCGATGCATATACGTTTGTCTGTCTGTCTGTCTGTCTGACTCTTCTCTCTCTATTTCTCTCTCTCTCTCTCTCTCTCTCTCTCTCTCTCTCTCTCTCTCTCTCTCTCTC
>NW_004797302.1:767216-777561 GCF_000002075.1 Aplysia californica
CCCCCCCCTCTCTCTTCCTTTATCACCAGTTTCGTGTTCGTCAGGCTCTAACCCTCAATGTTCCAACCATTCTGCCCCTCCATCCATCTCATAACCTGCGTGACGGTTCACCTTAGCGCTAACAACGACCCAAAAAGGTTCTAACTCGTATTCTGGCCTTTCATCCCCTTCAGCCATCAAGTAATGAGTGAACCGACATGGCTACTCACACACTCGCTCGGTAATTACTATGTCCACTTCAATTTGGGTCGGTCTAGGGAGGGACCAGCCTTCAGGCACGGCTTTAGAAACCCCATCCCGCCTCGTTATTTAAACCCGTGAAAACGAACTTGACACTCCGCGAGATGAGGAATCTTCTGATCTTCTGAATAATTCGCGAAGATTAGCTCCTGGGCAAGTCTTTTGATGTCAGATTTATTATTTCTGTTTTGTCTTGCTCCTGTCTTAGAATGTTTTGGTATTATATCGGTAATATCCTTCACCAGTTTGGATTTCCTAGGAGTATCAAAATATTTTGCTTTAAGCTAAGATAAAAATTCGTCTCGTAACAATTAATATTGATTTATTTCCGAGCTTTTCCTCTGACGTTAAAGCTATCATGCTAGTATCTTCTGATTTTGCTTATCCGTTGTTCGCCTTTGGGTTGCTTCCGCCTTCTAACATTTTCACCCCCTTTATCCTCCTTCTCCTCTTCCTGCTCCGCTCCTATTATTTTTCTTTTTCTCCCCCTCCATCTTGTTGTTTTCTTCTCACTCCTCATTCTCTTCTTCCTCGTCTCCCCACCTTTTTCTTCGTCCTCCTCTCTCTCCCCCTCCTTGTCGTTTTTTTTTTTTTTACTTCCTTTCTTCCTTCACCTCCTGCTCTCCACAGTCCTTCTATTCACACTTCAATAATTCTGCTACAACTGTTTTGTTTCATATACGTACGCGTACACATACACACACTCATTTGTGCACATTATGCATTCAAACAATACGTATGTTCGCAATCGCAGACTCAGTCATCTAAAGTCAAATCTGTCGGAGATGGTCATCCATTGTCGAAGATAATGTGGTCGTCTTAGACAGATGAACGTCTTGGACAGTGTCACTATACTGTTTTAAAAAATACACAAAAGAGGGAGTAGTAATTGACGGTTTGCTTGTACTTGAGATTGTCTTACACAGGTGGCCGTTAGAGCAGGCTCAACTGTATTTACATTACTCTACTGACACAGAACAGAAAGACGCTTTAACCTACGTGAACACAATTCACAATTCTTTGGGCACCTTTCCACAAAACGGCAATAATAGTTCCTTTCTTTACAAGCTCGGTCTCCATTTTCTCCCTCTTATTTTCGCTTTCACTCCCCAAGAGAGCCCCCGCCCAATGAACAAGATAAATACCAGCCTTTGTGTTTTATTTAACTCCCAGCAGACGCCATGTTTCCAAAACGCTCGGCACTCTCCATTCAAGTCGTCGCGCAGGTTCAATAAAAGACTTCTCTCAGTCTAACGCCACTAACTTCCGCTGTCCCCCCTCACGTAGAGAGACTAATCAGATGAAGTGCGTTCAGGCCCTTAGTCAAACACCCCACCCGCTGCCTGCTACTCTCTGACATTTGTAGAAAGAACAAGGTATCTGAGAATCTCATTTAAATCGATTTCTTAAATGTCCATAGAAACATTATTGAGGATTGACAATTTGAACAAAATTTACAAAATAATATGCTTCAAGTTATTCACCTACAAGCCAAAAATCTGTAGTTATACTAACAAAAAGTGGTCTTTTCGCAAACATTAATTCAATTTTCATTTCCATCTCAGACTGGACAATTTGAACAGAATTTACGCACCAAGAAGCTGCAATAATACTAGCACAATGTCTCCAAACAACCATTCATTTATTTCCATTTTTTCAACGAAACGCAATTTGTCACATACCTGGTTTTCAATTTAAACGGCAGCACTGCTGTTGGTCAAAAGCTCTTAACTAACGCACACATCCTTGCATTTCCCTGTTTGACCTGTAGAGACATGCCCGTTAGGGTGGGTCTATTGAGCTGGAGCTACTGCCAGGCGTCAATTTACTAGGCAGACATTTCAGTCCTTGAAAACGGATTCATGGGCAAACAGAGGGTGCTTATCTCCTATCTTTGGGCTATTGAGAGTCTGAGGAGGGACGTGCTCGGGTTACTACCGACCTTGGCTCTGGGCGCAAGGTCTTTAATGGGTGTGTGACTGTGCGGGCGAAAAGAATAATATGCCACAGGTCGTGCACTGTATACGTATAAACAACCATGCTGTGGTCCTAGGCAGTAAAAATAATAATGGAATGAGAAAGAAAGGAAACAGCCGCTATGTACCATGCACTATGTTTTAGAAAAAAAATGCACGCTGAATGTTGGTGTAGTTAAAGCTGTATTGAAAAACAAAATATTGAAAGAAAAACAAACATACACGTATAGCTTTTGATTGGGAAGTTATCACATGTTGCAGCGCAGTGTTTTTCCGAGAGACTGGATTGACAACACCCTGTCTACTCGTAAACTCTGCATATACAAGTCCACAACAATAGCAATGATACCAACACTACATTGGTATTTTATGGCATGCAGTGAGTCAGACTTGTGCGAGAAGAGACTTGACGGTGGTGAAACATATCGGAAAGCCTCAGCGCTCACAGCTTTTGGCAGCTGCAAATGGAAAATCTGCATCTCCGGAAATGCTACAAAGTGCTGAGGACAATGGCAGCTAGGGGTCCTCTATGAAAAAAGAATTAAGAAGCCTTGTCGAGTATTTAAACGTTTATTCCAAAATGAGGAGCCGATAATTGAGTGGTTTATGTTTGGGAAATGGACGCTGTTGAGCAGCGGCGTTGTGGGATGTACAATTTGTAAGTGAGCAACTTAAGCCAGGGATGAAAAACTCCAGCCTATGAATAGCCTTTGCCTGATTAAGAAAGGATTATTTATTATCCTTTTGGAGAGGAATACTGATAAAAATAGGTAATCCGCAAAATCTCCAGAACATTTCTCTAGGACACTTTGACCCACTTCATGCCATTGATTTAGTTCAGCGCTGTCAATTTCCTCGTCGTTCATTAAGTTCTCCCAATTTCTATTTCCCATTGTTTTATAAATGACTTGAGCTATTAGTAAAGACATTAGAGGAAGCAGATTAAAAGGTTCGAACCCGTATGGACAAGTCTGATTCCCGAGATTTATGTATGCAGTGTTTACCATACATTGATGAGCATGTTCCCCAGAAAAGCCTTTCCTTTTTATTACAAAACTGTTTAAGTGGTTGAGAAGTAAAACTAAATAATTGTTTAACGTTTCACTGCTTTGTCTTTTATTGTATTCATTTATGTTCCCAAAAACTGTGTCACAGGTGTTTTGTTCTCTGTTATACCGGGAATTAAAGGACATGGGTCTACAGCTTGTTTGTTTGTTTGTTTGTTGGTTGGTTTGTTTGTTTGTTTCAGTAAAGATAATCACATCGACACAATAATGGCCATTTAGTGTTGGGAAAAAGTAAGACAGACAGACAGAAACAACAGAGGGGAAGCAAAGAAGTAGGACTTTCCAGTGGCGCCCTCCTGACACCCACCTACAGCTTGTGCCGTGGCTTACGCTTTTAAAAGAGGTAAATATATTATGTCTTTATTTATAACTTTATTCAATTGACAATAAATTATGTCGCGAGTGGTTGGTGGGTACTCAGTGACCTTTGTCCCTTTTTTTCCTATCAAACATCTATCGTCCGGATCTCTCCTTTTTCTTTTTTGTGTTATTTCTCTCTTGTACCACCTCTAAATTTCGGCACTTATATTATTACCTAATTGTGTTGCAGGTGCCGTAAAACTATTCCTCAAACTAAAACTGACATTTTATCTTGTGTGTACAAACGTGGATGGAAATAAAACTCAGCAACGCTATAGCGTTCTGTCAGCTTGCTCCAAGAACGATTAACGTCAGTTAACCGTGCGCTCACACACATCACGGATTGGGACCACAACAAATAGCGCTTGCATCAGACCCTGTGTTGGTCTAGGCTCAGCCTTGTTTCTTCTCAATTGTGCCTCATTGATTTTCTTTCCTCTCGGCCTTCCGAAAATAGGTCAGCACATAAAAGGCATCTCTTTAGGTTACGTGCCCATCGATGTCAATAATGTAAGGTTTGCTGTGTATAGATCTGCACAATTCTCGCCCGGCTCGGGTAGCGGGCTGGAAAGGCTGCATTATGACACGACGAAGGGCTACACACAATGGTGTATGTGTGTCTATTTGCCTATAAAAAGAAAGGAGGGAGGGAGAGGGGGGAAGAGAGAGAGAGAGAGAGAGAGAGAGAGACAGAGAGACAGAGAGACAAAAAGACAGAGAGACAGAGACAGAGACAGAGACAGAGACAGAGAGAGAGTGGGGGAGAGAGAGAGAGAGACTAAAAGGATTATTGTATATCATTATTATGTGCACGCGCACTATGTGTGTGGGGGGGTGGGGGGTGGGAGGATGTGTTTATGTGCTGAGAGAGAGAGAGAGAGAGAGAGAGAGAGAGAGAGAGAAGGAAAGAGAGAGGGAGAGAGAGAGAGAGAGAAAAAGAGAGAGTCAGAGAGAGATAAGAGATTGAGGGAAAGAGAGCGGAAGAAACAAGAGAAAGATTGAAATACGAACAAAATGTAAGGTCATAAACTGATGATTAATTGATTAACAATACCTCAAACCAATGACGAATTTCCCTTGGGTGCTGATAGAGCTTAGAAGACAGAAGGGTGCCGGCTTTTTTCTGTTTGCATTTACCTCTTTTTTCTTTGTTATCTCTTCCATGAGACACCCCGGCAGTACAGCACTGGCCTCTCCAACAAAAGCAACAATGTCAACAACAATAATAATAATAATAATAATAATAATAATAATAATAATAATAATAATAATAATAATAATAATAATAATAATAGTAAATTCTCCCTGCACGGATATCGAACTCGGACATTCTGTGTGCCAGGGCAAAGCGCCTAACTGCTATACCACAAGCGTCGATGGCAGTATTTTAACTCATCTCAGTCTATACTGTAACATGTCGACTGTGGCCATCTCATAGACTTCGTCAGTCTGCAACGACTAACAAGTAAAGGATGATCTGATAAAATGCATTCTTCTTATTTCTTTGTTTGTCTTTAGATGAAATTCGATGAAATTTGGTTTAGGCATGGTAAATGAGATATAGCTTCATGTAGGACAGTCAAACAAAAACAACATTGCTATTCGTTTGTTTAATTAGCCAAAAACACTAAATCGCAATTATCTCGAAACGTTGATTTTGAGAAAAATGCGTTTTTATCAGATCACGACAGAGTGTTGAAGGCTAATTTCCGGTTTAATAGCAAGGTTTCGTGGTAAAAGAAAAACCCTTTTAAACTAATGTCAATACAGAACGTCCACAGGGCTACAGGCACATGTGTCACGACACGGTGGAATCATGTGCCCGTCACCTCAATCTTTGACGAATGAAGTTATTGGCGTAATTGTAAAGCTTGTCTGGGTGTCTTGTTTATGATGAAAAAAGCCAATCCATTTATTATAGTTGCGTCGGTGGCCTAGTGGTTAGGCTCTCGGACTCGCAACCGTAAGGTCGTGGGTTCGAATCCCGTCAGGGGCCCGACGTTGTGTCCTTGGGAAAGGCACTTTACACGAATTTTCCTCACTTCACCCAGGTGGGAATGGGTACCCGGCTGTAGACAGCGAAAGATCTTGTCAGTTTGTTAGTGTTTGAGCGCTTAATCGGCTGCTCGCACTGTATGCTTCCCGGGAAGCTGAGAATGTTTCGGAGTGTTCTATGGTCTGCTGGGGTAATAATATAGTGTAAAGCGCATAGAGCCTGCTGTTGAGCGGGGATATGCGCTATACAAATGCTATCTATTATTATTATTATTATTAATAGAAAACGAAAAATATGCCATTGGAGGAATGGGGGGAAGGGGGGGGGGATGCGTCTATTGTCAAAGGTAACATTAGCGGGAAAATAGATTGATAACTTCAAAGCATGAATGTCCTTGAAAACTGCAAGTCTGCATGTTATTTTGTGACATTGATCAATGTTTTACATTATAATCCACACATTATTTTGTTGTTGTTTTTTTTAATTGGCCCAAAAAGCGTTGAGCCACACGAAAAATGAATCGGTAACAATTACCCAGTTGGCGGGAAAACTGCTGGTTTTCTTGTATTCTTTATTTTAACGAGCGGCTGATTTCACCACGATGTCACACTAAATGCTGAGTAATACTTCGAGGTAAGACTCCTGTCCACCTGACACTATGCTACCTTAGAATTACTAAGTTTTATCTACCTTTTTCCTAATTTTGAGAAATTTGACGTAAGAAATTTAAAGTTTCTCACTATTTCAATCTTTTTGGAATGCAATTCTTTGAAAATCTTGATAAGGATTTAGAATACTCATACGATTTTGATAGAGCAGGATATAGCATTTGATTTCTGACCTCATGGGCGTGGTAACTTAAAATCGGCCCAAAAATGTCAGATAGAATTTGTAAATCTGAGGTTGCGATAGTCATCTGAGAATATCGAAACTTTTCCCATGACAAAACGTGAGTCGGCGGTCTTTTACGTCACACTCAAACCTTAAGCTCAGGGAATAGAAAAAGGAATCAGTTAATCGAAGAAGACATGTTTGCTTCTCTTTAATTGAGTTAATGTTTCCCTGGATAAAAACAGAAGAGTTCTGTTCCGAGAAAGAGCACTTAGTGCCCAGACGAGAAGCTCGGCCTGTGGGAAATATCCCCGAACGGGCAACAACAAAAAAGTAAGAAAACGTCGAACTTCCGGCTTGGTCATATTTGTGCCTTCCGGCTCTACTACGATTGTCGCGTATACGTGTCAAAAGCGCGCAAAATCAAAACATGTCAAAATCACATTACCGACACTACTTCGGCCTTATACGAGTCAAAAGCGCGTAAGCGCGTAAAATCAAAAGATGTAAACATCGTATTACCGACACTACTGAGGCTGTATACGTTTCAAAAGCGCGTAAAATCCAAACGGTGAAATCTCTGCCCCAGTGACACTAAGAACAACAGGATGTTGTGGAAATCCTGAAGTTCGATCGGTGAGTAGTTGGTCTTTTTAACTAGCACTCTAACTAACAACCCCAGGGATTGGAAAGATGTCCTATTTTTCTATCCTTTACACCCCCTCCTCCCCCACACCAAAAAATGCCCCCTTTTTTTTAGAGAGATAGAAGAAGCATATAATTTAATTTTCTTAAAAGACAACAAAATGAGGGGGAAGGAAACCTTTGAGGAGAGATACTTTCCAGTTTGGAGCTTAAATACACTTGCCGTGGTCATGAAAAAATGTTTTTTTTTTAAAACAAGGCACTTCACTATTTTATTTGTGTTTGTTTTTTGTTTTTTTGCTTGTTTTTGTGTGATTTTTTGCTTGTTTTTAAATTATTTTTTTTTTTATCTTGTTTGACTTGTTTTGTTGAGAGGGAGTTTTGGGTTGCTTTTTTTCTTTTCTTTTTTTTTTCTCTGTTTTTCAGAGCCATAAATGTAAACTGTATTGACTCTTACGTCGCAGTTCGCACGCAACCATTGCTTCCTTCTTTTTTTTTCTTCCAGTAATGTAAATCCTTCGACCCATTTTAAATATTTTTTACAGTGTATCGTACAGTGCACTATATTAATACTTAGATGAAAACCACGTGATGTTTAGTCTCTCGTATTGCTGCTGGTTATCATCGGCGTCTGTGGTGTGGCGGTTAGTAGCTACGTTGTCGCACACAGGAGATCTGATTTCGATTCCAGAGGGGGGGAGAAATTTATATCGAGGATATCTGTCTTTCTCCTGGGATACTGCCTCCCTCTCAGCTTTGGTTGGCCCTGACAGGCAGGGCCCTGAGCCTGACTCCAAAATTACCTAAATGTGTCGATGGGAGCGTATAAACGCCTACCATTAAAGTATAGTCGTCAAATAGTATTTTGGGCTTGCACTGACTCGTGTATCAGTACCTTCTGCCTGCCAGTTGGAGCATTCACAGACCTCTCCTTCCTGGAGTAATTGTGATGCAGCATGGTGAAATCAGGCGCTCGTCAAAATAATAAAAGTGAAGAAACTGGCATTTTTCAAAAGGTTTGGTAATTTTTATTCAATTTTTGTTTTTTGGCTCAACACCTTCAATGTTCATTAAAGAAGACATTTCTGAGTGGACTTTATTGAAAAACATTGATTAAAGGCATACAAGATGTAAATTTGTAAATATTTCCATGGAATCTCAAGCTATGGAAAAAACGCAACTTTGGCGGCCATTTTCTTGTTAATTTTACCTCTGAAACCAGACGATCTTCACCTCCTTTAATCGCAAATATCTTGACTTGCATCCAAGGTAAACGGATATTTTTTTCCATCAAAAGCAAGGCAAATGGACAGGCTTTAAGACGATACCAATACTTCCGTATGCCCCAATTATTGACGAGCGCCTGATTCCACTGCGTCGTGACACAATTCTAAGACAGAAAAGCTCTATACCTTCTCCATTGTCGTTAGTAGCCTTAGAGTGTCGAGGAAATCCCACAAAATCTGACCAATGAGTGGACGGTCTTTGACTCGTACTCACCCCTAAAGCCCTGAGGATTGGGAGGAGACTCAGTTAATTTCCCAAGATAGGGGCGTGAAAATCCCGAGCGTTAGAGAATCCCAGTCAGTGTTTTTTTCCCAGCCTCTGAACCGCCGTGTGCTATAAGGGTGAGTTTATTTGATTCTGTTAGGGGTGAGGGACAAGTGTCGTTGAGGGAATGGACGAGTGTCAAAAGGAGACGGTGTCGGACGCTGGAGGGATTGTTTGCCATAAATGTATTACCTCAATTCTCGCTTGGGTCTGATAGACGAATTAGCAGGTCTTTCTTTTCCTTTTATCTGTCTGTCTGTCTGTCAGTCTCTCTCTCTGTCTCTCTCGGTCTCTCTCTCTCTCTCTCTCTCTCTCTCTCTCTCTCTCTCTTTCTTTCTGTGTATGTGTGTGTGTGTGTGTGTGTGTGTGTGTGTGTGTGTGTGTGTGTGTGTGTCCTTCTTACTCATTCTCTGTCTTTCTCTCTCTCTCTTACTCTTTCTCCCCCTCTCTCTCTCTCTTTCTCTCTCTTTCTCTCCTCTCTCTCTCTCTCTTTCTCTCTCTCTCTCTCTCTCTCTCTCTCTCTTTTTCTTCTTTCTGTGTGTGTGTGTGTGTGTGTGTGTGTGTGTGTGTGTGTGTGTGTGTCCTTCTTACTCATTCTCTCTCTTTCTCTCTCTCTCTCTCTCTCTCTCTCTCTCTCTCTCTCTCTCTATCTCTCTATCTCTCTCCCTCAACATTCCTTTACTTTGTTTCTCCCCCTCCAACGCATTCTCTCTCCACCTCTTTGGTACCACATGATCATAATAACTCCTGCCTGCAGCTTGATTCATTTTTTTAAAATCTCTTTTTTCCCTGAAGTAACTATTTCATCATCAGAATGAGAAAAACAGTATGGCAACGAAAATCACAGTCTGTTATATGGGGGCGGGGAGGGGGCTCTCGTGGTCTATAGGTTACGGTGTTTGCCTCTCATTCAATAGGTCCCGGGTTCGAAACCTGTCAGTGACGGAAAATTGTCTTCTCTAAAAACGTTCTCTTTTCAGCTCCTTTCCTACTCTCTAACCATGTTCTAGCCTCTGCTTTCGTCTCCACTTTCTGCCCCTACCCCTACCCCTCTCCCCTTTGCCCCCCCCCCTTTCTCTGGGCTCCTGACCTTTTCTGTTGCCTTTCTAGTGCTACTCATTGACTCCTTCTTACTGCTGTCTTTCAGTCACACCCCTGATCTTGTGGCAGGAAAGATCTAACACCTAGCCTTCTCGGACAAGGGTGAAAAAATCTCGGAGGACCCGTGTGCAAGTTGTGCACGCTAAAGATCCCTTGGTGGTCCTAAAATTGATAAGAGTAGGCTTCTGCCGCCACCCGGGCAAAATTCAAAATTCCTGCAAAACTGAAAATGTTAATGTGTCCCGAGCGCTCATAATATGACCTTCTGCAATGGCGAGCAGTGTAAAACACTTACAAAAGCAAAACAAAAAACACCAAAAAAGTCTGTTAAGTGAATACGAACTGTTCGTTCGGTTAAAATATTAGATCCAATGAACCTCTCTCTTCGATTTATTCACCATCCTGTTAAACTAATACCCTTCATCCTCCTCCATTTCTCACACCTCATTAAACCATTTCCTACTCAATTTCTACCCCTACTTCCATACCTTATTCATCACCCCCCGCCCTCCCACATCTCCCCACACTCAGAAACACACACACACACACACACACACACACACACACACACACACACC
>NW_004797302.1:778329-779936 GCF_000002075.1 Aplysia californica
GTGTGTGTGTGTGTGTGTGTGTGTGTGTGTGTGTGTGTGTGTGTGTGTTTATCTCTATATCCATCTAGTTTTCTTTCATGCACACTGAATCATCATTTAAGATGTAGAACCTTCGAATTCAACGTCCTTCCCCGATATCTGGTTAGGCCTACTTGGATATCTAGGTGTATTATATCTGGCTCACAGGATGATCTACACCAACTTGCCACTGCTCACGTTCACTAAATGCCATTTCATAATATAATAGTATACTCTTTCATGTTTTTGTCATCCCCGATAGAACTGCGCCAAATGAGGCAAATTCGTGTAAAGTACCTTTCCTATGAACACAAAGCCGGAGAGCTCTGCTGAGCCCTGTATCTACCGAACCCGCGATCTTACCCACAATCTTACGACTACCATCAAGATAGCCTGACTATTAGTTCAATATCAGACCACCGACTCCACTGCGAGCTGATGTTTCAAGTCATCATAGACACCGTTGACGTCATCCATATTGGTCACTTAGCAGAGAGAAACGCGAGGTTATTGTGTACAAATTAGGGAAGAGATTGGTCCAGCGAGGTGGCACCCTCGAAACACATGCACATAATAATAGCAGGCCTAGTAATGTGTTGGATGATAATGTCTCTCCTATTTGCGCTGAATGAAACAATTCTCTTCTAAGGAGCATATTCAAGAAGTCACGATCTATAGGGAACGGAATAAAACTTAGCCAATTTTCTGCCTCTATGTCAACCGTCCAAGCAAAGCTGTATCATATTACATTCTGCAATAAGCTTGTCTGTCACGAAGACAAAGTCCATGCAAAATGTGGCTCGTAATCTATGTTGTTATGAGTTACAGTATCGGGTATCATATATGCACAGAGTAAAGGTCCACAATGACATAGTTTATCTCCAATATGCGCATGTTCGTTTGTGTGTGTGTGTGTGTGTGCGTGTGTGTGTGTGTGTGTGTGTGTGTGTGTGTGTGTGTGTGTGTGTGTGTGTGTGTGTGTGTGCGTATTTGTGTGTTTAGGTGTGTGTTTGTACAGTCAAATCTACCCAAGATGAGTGTACAATGTCGAGAAGAAAAGTTGTCATCTTAGACAGTTGATGTTCTTCAAAAGTGACATTGAGGAAAGGAGAAAAAATCGCAAGGGGGGAAGTGGAAGTGTAGCCTACTTGTCAATATTTTTGTATGTTGTTTGTTGTTGTTGTTGTTGTTTTTTGTATTTCTTTATAGGCATTTATCTTGGACAGGTAAACTTATGAGCAGGAAGGTAAGGCTGTAGTTCACGTATGAAGTGCTTACTCCTTATTCAAGACGACGCCAAATTCAAAACCCGATCGCTCCTCCCTCCCACCTTTCCTCTCTGTAACTCCACAACGAGGAGAAGAGGACAAAGACAACGTTTATTCATTTTGTGAACTGCACGGTACTCGGCACCGGTGTCTGGTTCCGACATTCATCATCCGCTTGACCGGTCAACCTTGCCCAATGCACCACAGGGGCAGCGGGTGACAGCGGAGCATACGGCACACAATACACCCCCAGGACCAGCGCCATACACTCACCCATCTAATACAACCCTCCACCCCTCCCCCCTCCCCCAGTGCTTGGTC
>NW_004797302.1:780708-784661 GCF_000002075.1 Aplysia californica
GGTTTCATACAAATAAAGACAAGGGAACAAGCTTTAAGATGATACCAATAACTCTACACGCCCCAAAATTGACGAGAGCCTGATTCCACCACGCTACCTCACATTTTCTTTTGGGTCGGAGGTGAGGGTGATGGTGCAAAGCAGGTTCCGAAAAATACCCCCCAAAAACGTTCTTTTTCCTTGTCAAGGCTTAATTGCTAAAACAAGGAATTTAAAGCTGATATTAAAACGTAGGCTGTGATCGAATGAATCTGGGGTGAGATAATTGACTTGGGAGGAATTTCAACATCGGCCAGATGTGGCAGATGTACCCAATATAAATCCCTGTTTGTTGGCAATTTGGTGGGCGATACACTGCATCTGCGTATAAAACGGCACTTAAGTTTTAAAATTAACTGACTTTGGAAATCGCTGTAGGCCATGCAGTGTGTGTGTGTGTGTGTGTGTGTGTGTGTGTGTGTGTGTGTGTGTGTGTGTGTGTGTGTGTGTGTGTGTGTGTGTGTGTGTGTGTGAAAGTGTGTGAAAGTGTGTGTGTGTATGTGTGTGTATAAAAAAAGAGGTGGCAGGGAGGGGGTTACTGTTGTTAGAGTCCTTATTACGCAGAAGTTCTCGTAGATTTAAAAATACTCTCTTTACTGGCTGCTCATTCTGTATAACGATCCCAGAACCCCGCGGAGGACAAATAACGTTCCAGACAGTTAAGCACAACCCGCTGTCATCAACAATCAACCCCCCGTTCCGTCCATTCCAAAAGCTAAATAACCTTAACTTTATCTCACTGAGACCCGTATTCTGGTCATTTGGCAACGCTTGAAGACGCTCTGTTTTGGATCACTTAATAAAAGAAGCATGACTTCTTCTTCATTTATACAGATTTGTGTTTCATATATTATTATGTTTTCTTTAAATCTAAAATCCTAAAAAGATAAGGAACAATCTGCACTCGAAGAAATATGCAAATATTATAATGTGGTGTTTCTTGTTTAAATGAGGTGTTTTGAAAATTGCCATGGCTGTGATCTGCTGCTGATCGGACTTTATGTTATCTGTCCTCTACATCCGTAAAGAGTTAGTCTAGTTTGCAATTAATCATTTTGTAGCTCATCCAGATAGATTTCATCCAATCGAAATGAAAACTGGAAGCAGCACTTGAACTCACCATAGAGCAGTGCTCTGACAGAACGCCTATTTTCTCTCGCGAGAGTTTAAAAAAAGGCGTTCTTCCCGAGCGTTCCTACAAAAGGTGTTCTGTCGGAGCAACCATAAAATGAAGGCGCTTTAAAAAATGAGATTTAATTTTTTTTTCAAAAACTAGGTCTAGTCACAGTTTCACCTTGATTTCTGTACACAATGTGAGTCATAATATCCTACCTTCTATCGATTAAACAAATTTTTACAAATTCGGGCCAAAAATAAGGCGTTTTGCCAAAACCCGGCAACATAGCCTCAACGCTCAGGAATTTATTCACCTGAAGCCTCGAGATTAGGCAAGGTGGCCTCGGTTTCCGAAGGCAGTGATTATTCGTAACTCCCAAATCTAAACCATCATCCTGTTTTAATGTTTAAGCAAATGAAACGATTTTCTCGATTAATAATATTAATTCAGAAAACATTGACACTACTGTAAATAGCCAGTGATAGTGTGTATAAAACGAAGAAACTGCCCTGCACTGTACGACACTGCACTAAACGGCACTAAGAAATAACAAGATCTTGATGGAAAATAAATAAATCTATAACACACGTAACGATTGAGAGACTCCTTCTTGTATGTGGTTTTGAGTGTTTCCCTCTTAAAAATTCAACAATTTTGAAATAAACCTTAATGTAAACCTTATAAAGCAGAATCATAAACAGTTATGGAGGGTTGAAATGTAAATAAATTGAATAAAAACCTGACCAGATGAAGTCAATAAAAAAGGATACGCGATTTGTTCAAACAAACATTAGCGCTGGTGTACATGAAATGGGAAATTCGCAATCGCTATAAACTAAAAGCTTGGGAGATGTACATGGGTGTATGAATAATTTGTTTGTTTTTTATCTCTGTATTACATGTTACAAAAGCGTACGTTTACTGGTGTTGTTCCATTTAAAAATTGTCATAGCAAGGGATTTGTTGTTTTATTTTTGGCAGTTTTTATTTGGTTTTTATTTGTGTGTGTGTGTGTATATTTGATTGTTTGTTTGTTTGTTTGTTTGTTTATTTGTTCATTTGTTAGTTGTTGTTTTTTTGTAGTTACGCCAATCAAGGACATGAATGAACAACGTATTGTAAATCGTTTCTTTTATTTTTTTCAAAATGTTAAGTCCCAAAAAAAAAAAAATCTTCTTCGACAGTTAACCGTTGTCCAGTTAATCAAGCTTTCATTGAGGTCTCAGGGATACGGTGTTTCGTAAACACAGCAAAAGCATTCTCAAACATCATCGTTAATCGATAGCGTTTGAACTGGTAACCGCAGAGTATACTCTTTATCCAAACAACAGTCACGCAATGGTAACCTTTTGTTCTGTATAATTGAATGATACTGCTCGCCGCCTGTTCGAACTACACTGTTGTTAGCTCAATTTCCGAAAGGTCGGTGCGGGTTTGTTTTGTTTTTTTTCTTGTTCTTTCTTTGAATTTAAACAAAGGATTTCTTTAAGGGCACCGTTACCTCGGCTGGAATCTTGCTGTGTTGAGGAACGCGTGGTTTTGTTTTGAATCCGTTACATGACAACTTGAACTTGTGTTGTAAGGGGAGTTTTTGTAAGTGTTTTACGGCGCTCACAACTGCATAAGGTCATATTATGAGCGCGCTCAGGGGAGTTTTCAAGCATCTGCGCCTACCTGACTGAATCCTATCGGATGTGGGCTTACATTCGGAGGTCTTGTCTTATGAAAATCAATACTGAGCTGAAACGTTTCTTACACCTAGCCTATATACATGAATATATCGTACCATTTATTGCTATATCCAATCTTTTAACCTAACATACAGAATAGAATATTTTTGTTACATTCCCTAAAGTGTGCGAAATAGAAACAGAAGTAGTATAAATACTATTATATGAAAGCTCAATTTGACCTATGACTGTGCCTAAAGATCTTTTAATATTATAATATTATACATCATATTTTTATATCACAGTCTTTGAGTCTTGCACGCTGTTTTAAGTCACCAAATATTTTCAACGATAGGTAGTGTAACCTACTTCTTTCCATTTTGCAAGTAAAGAAAGAACTTTGGGAGAGGAGGCAAGAAAGGGAGAGAGAAACAGTTTCCCTAAATCGGTGCTAGCAGCCTGTCAATCAGCTTTAGCGGAGATTTACCGTCTCCGTTAATATAGCCAATATTCCTAAACACCGAGAGAGTACCTCTTTTATTCCCGAGCTCGCACGCTTCGAAAAGATTCGTCATGGCGTACGATTTACCCTTGTCATACGAAAGGTTCACAGGACTCCCAGAACTCTGGGAGTAAGGGAGGAAAAAAAAAGTAAAGCAGGAGAAGGAAATGGCTGTTTAGTATTTATTATTGCTAAGTAGTACAGAAGGAGGGGGGGTGTACGGAACGACCAATTCGATTTGAAAACACTTTAGACGTCTACAGAGGCTAAACAAATCACCCACTCAAACCCCCTCCGTTGGTCTCTAGTTTTCTTAGACTCCCCCCCCCCCTTTCTTTTCACTTTTCATATTTCACTATTGTCAGGGGCTGTGTGAGCGAATGGTTCTCCCACCCACCGTCTCTCAGTCGAAAATGTCAGAAGAAATAATGGTCCACCACTAATAATCCTTTTACCCCATTACCCATTACTGTAGGTTCGCTGTTGTGGGGAGTTGTGGTTTGCTTGTGTGGAGCTGCGGGAAAGAATGTCAATGACAGAACATATTAGGAGACTTTCGGGGGGTGGGGAGGGAAGGGAATAAGAAAGGAAGGATGGGGGAGGAGGAGGAGGAGGAGGAGGAGGA
>NW_004797302.1:794148-796724 GCF_000002075.1 Aplysia californica
CGGGGCATATTCCTTGGGTCAAATTATGCGTGACAGTTTTAACAACAATAACACCTCTGTTGTTTTTTCTTTTTCCCTGCGTCAAGAACGAAGGCTCAGCTGTCAACTCTTCCCCGGAGACGTACACACACGAATCATTGGACAAATGGAACACAGGTGAGATCGCCGGCTCACAATTCTCCATGCGTCGTCTTCACCTTTCTATGATCAGCCTTTATTTATGAAAGCTCGTGCCATTCCACGGGATCTCCAGTCCATAAAACCTGGGGCCTGCAAATGTGGCGTGTCTGCGAGTCTGCGGTGTTGGAAGGCCGTCCAGCAGCAACGAGCGAGAATCACGAGCGTCGCGCGGAGCACATCGCTAGACCCAGAGCTCGCAAAACACAGCAGAAAAGGTCAGAGGGGTCGAAATATCACACACACACACAAAAAAGAAAAAGAAAAAAGAAAAACACTTCCCATCTGTTTCTCTATATTCCCCGTCTCTTTTTCCCTCCGCTGCTGGCTTTGCACAGAGGATCCCCCCTCGTACGTTTACCTGTTTCTCGCTCTGTCTTGTTTTCTCTTGTTGCGTCAGCTCTCCGTAAATCCTTCCGCCTATTGCCTGAAAACATTCGCAGATGGGGAGCGGTGTCGCCTTCAACGTCTAACAAGGGTGGTCTAAGACTTAAAACATATCGTAAGATCTCTATCCTCAGATGAAGTGTGATTGCCCTAAGTGAGTAATAAAACAAAAGCGCTGCCACTTTGCTGTATCGCGCCGTGTGTGTGGCATGACTTTGTGGCTCCGAGGCTTCCTGGCACTATCACTTTTCCTGAGAATAAAGGGGAGGGGGAAGGTGGGCGCTTAGCTGAAGGATTATTCCAAGTGACAGTAAATCCTCAAGGCATCGAGACTGGAAACTAGCGAACTGACACGATCGAAGTAAGGAGTGGGAGGAGAGCGGGGTGTGTGTGTGTATGTATTTAACCCCGTTATTGCCTCATAACTTAATCGGAGACAGGCTCGGGGTAAAGATGAAGGGCACAGCATCCCAACAGATAGATGGGCATTTTAGATAAAATTACTTTCCCACAAGAGAATCGCACTGACGTCTTCTGCGTGCATGACAGAAAGTAGAAAGTATAACCATTCCACCTGATTTCCGTAGTAAACAGCCGTTAAACATAAGCCAATAAAAAAACACAGTGAGATGAAAATCAAAACTTCAATATTTAAACTTACAAAATGTTTCACCATATAATATGAGTGTAACTTTTGAAAAAGTAGGTTCAGAATTAACTATGGACATCCCACACATTTTCAAACGATTTGCTTACATGTGTACGTTCACTAAGTCTGCACAAAACGAGACCGTCAACAATATACTCTGCAATAGGACCGGGCAGGCATATCTCTTTCTAATTTCTTGTTTTTAATGTACTTGTTGTTTATTTTCGCCCCTATAGAAACACTTAGAGAAATGCCTTGACCCTACCTCCGGACTGACTGGGATGCAACCTTCCTGTAGAAAGACCAGTACACTCGATAAGAGCTCTATCCACATGAGAATCGAACTCAAGTCTTATGCGTCCGACAGTGAAGCAGCTAATCACTTCACCACAGACGCCGGTTCGTATATTATAATATCCCTGTCAGTTGTATAAATATTGTAAATGTTGCTTACTGTGATCGCGTTGATATTCCCCATGCGCGCATTCCTTACTAATTCTGCGTGAGGGTGATATTATGTGGAGCCCCGGCAGAATGCACAAGACAAAGCTAAGTCTGTCTGAGAGACTCCAGACATTACATTACCTCAGAGTTACAACGTTCTATCAGCTCAATACCTAGTTTTGAGAAAGTTGACGTCAAAAATTTGGAGTTCCACAATATGTCAAGATTTTTCGAATGCAATTTTTTGAATATCTTGATAGCGAGTCCGAATATCATTACGATTTTGATAGAGCAAATAGAACATTTGCTTTCTGATCTCATGGTCTTTGTAACTCAAAACGGCTTAAAATGTCAGATACAGCTTTGTGATTCTGAGGTAGCGAATATTCATAAACGATAAAGAAGCGTGGATGACGTCAATGCACTTGACTGAGTTTTTTGTGTGCTACAAACGTCAGCAAGGAATATATTGTTAATGCTGAAATGAAAGGAATTTAGGAGAAAGATTATTAGTCGTAACAACGGCATAACAAGCAATAAATGTTACAAACAACTAATTGTAGGACTATTTTCTCTAAAATTTAGAACCCCTTGCCCCAGAAACTCCTGAGAAACAGCAAGCTAAAGACTCATTTGTTTAAGTCTTAGTTGTTGTGTGATTTAAGACGTGCTGATATGTCTTGTTTTTCACTCCTGTCCCCTTGTATGGTTGAGAAAGTTCTTCTTTATGTGGTTGAACTGATTTTCATGTTAATGTGAAATGTTTTTAACTTGTGAAAGTAAAGTATTACGATGACATCATCACTTAGCGTAATACTTCACTTTCACGAGTTAAAAACATTTCAGATTAAGATGAAAGCCAGTTAAACCTCATAAAGAAGAACTTTCTCAACCATACACACACACACACACACATATA
>NW_004797302.1:796973-798097 GCF_000002075.1 Aplysia californica
ACACACACATACACACACACACACACACACACACACACACACATATACACAAGCACATAAACACCAGAGATGCGTCAATGCAATTCAACATTAGAACTGAAGTAGTGTTATTTAAATCCATAAAAATATAAAACGAAAACACACTCACCATAGAGCTTGCTGTTGAACGGGGATTTGCGCTATACAAATGCATCTATTATTGATATTTTATTATTATACACACACACACACACACACACACACACACTCACACACACACACAAACACACAAATACACTCACACAACGCGCGTTTATGTTCTGATACACAGCACTTTGTCTCTTTACAAAATTACAACCCAGACCGCTCGCGTGACGTGGACTTTGATCACGCTCAACTCGGCACCTCGTCGTGGCATGGGTAACTTCCCCTTCCCCCTTGGCGACGGAAGACGAAAAGCGTTGCGACGCGACGCAGTGGAATCAGGCCCAGGTCAATTTTTAAACTTTGTTTGGTATAATCTTGAAACCTCGCCGTTTGGTTTGTTTCTGATGAAAAAAATATTCATATTCTAACTTTGCTGTCTTTTAACCACTTCCCTGATCTTATGGAAGGTAAGATCTAACTTCTAGCCTTCTTGGATAAGGGCAAAAATCCCTGAGATCCCGTATGCAGGCTCCGCACGTTAAAGATCCCTTAGCGATACTAAAATCGATAAGAGTAGGCTTATGCGTCACCCGTGCAAAATTCGGAATTCCTATCAAACTGAAAATGTTTATCCAGTGCACTCATATGACCTTATGCAGTTGTGAACTCCGTAAAGCACTTGCCAAAACAAAAAATTTATCTCGAATAGAAATACAGATATCTGCCATTGAAAGAGGTGGGGGGGGGGGTCGTCTACTGTTAGAGGTTATATTAGCTAGAAAATGGTCGACGAATATTGGTGACTTCCAAAGCTATAGAGTCCTTGGAAACTGCAAATGCACATTCTTTGTTCGTTTGATTATCGGTTGTTGTTTTTCAGCTACGTCCACACAGTAATGTGTTAATAATGGACAGAAAAGGTGTAGAGTGCCCCCCTCACACACACACACACACACACACACACACACACACACACACACACACACACACACACACAT
>NW_004797302.1:799663-802310 GCF_000002075.1 Aplysia californica
GGGTTCAAAAATAAAATGGATGCATTTTTATTTTTCAGGTCCTGCTAATGTTGTTTTGTTGTTTACGATTGGTGTTTTTCTAGGCTTCGTACTTGTCGTTGTTGTGTTTGTTATGATTGTTGATGTTATTGTTGTTTTTTGTTTTGCCTTTTTGCGCTACCCAATTCTTCCGATAAAAAAACAGCACGTCAACACAAATTCATGGGCCATGCGTTCGCCATTTCAAAAAATAAAAAAAGAAAGAAAGAAAGAAAAACAAAACAAAGTCACACAGATAAATTATGTAAAGAAAACATTAATATCTTAAAATAGTGTTGAGTGAACAATAAGACAAATGAACTTGGAACTTGTACGGACGGGTTGAGAACAAAAAAAAAAGAGATTATTTCCTCCAATAGGTTCTTCTATTTCATTTGAACAGGTGGCCTAACAAACGCATTCTTTAGGAGAGTTTTTTTTCGGCATCCAGGAAGCTCCACAGACTAGTCCCAAGTCTCATTTAACAGCATCTTCACGTCCGTGATGAATCGGCCTATTGTCTTTTTTCATGTGGTATCGATTTCCCTTCCAAAAGTCAAGAATACTTCGAACGGCGTTCCCAGCACAGACACATAGCTCCCCTAAAGGTAACACCCTATTATTGTTTTCACGAGGTATCGATGTACACCCAAACGTCAAGACTACTTCGAACTTCGAATGAGATTCCAAGGAGATCGGCCCATTGTCGTTTTTAGATGGTATCGATTTTCATTGCAAAAGTCATGAATACTTCGAATGGGACTCCCAACATTGAAAAATAGCTAATCGTTACCCGAAGAAACATAAATTTTCGAACGACAATAACAGATTATATGCACTTTCTTTCCCAGCGTATAGAATTTGCAACGGTAGCAGGCTGCCAGCAATCTAAAAAGATGTGAAAAATCATGTCCCATCATCATTGCCGTTCTCAAACTGGAAGAGTGAAAAAGCCATGAACAAACACTTTCTACTTTTCCCCATTTTGGCTTAGCTTTTAAGACATTTAATTTTATTCCAAGCCTGTTCACGTTTCTGTTCAACCTTCTCTGTGACTCTTCTCCGGATTTCACGTGGTCTTCCACTTGGCTACCTGGGAGGGGGGAGGGGGGATTTCCCCCATGTTTACCCAGTTTGACCATGCATTTTTTCCTTCAATTTTTTACACCTACATCCATTTCCCTCAAAGTTTCAAGATCCCTTTTCAATCAATTATGTTAAGAAGTCATATAGAAATGGGTTTTGAAAAAATAATTTGCAATTTTGGATCATGTTTTTAAAGATTTTCATTTGGGTTTTTTTTTCAAAAATGTATTTTTCCTACTTTAAATTTCATCTTCTTCTTTACTTTTCATCTGAATGACTTCATTTTTTACCCAATGTACATCCGTAGATAGCCTTTACTGAAATAGAGGCCTTTTTGAAGATAATAAGAAAATTAAATTATAATCAGTGTTTTGTTGAAAATTTCAAGTTTTTTTTCTTTCTTTTCGTCCGTAGTACATATTTCCAGGGTCCATGATTATTTTGATAATCGTAATATTACAATTCTGGCTTTATTTGTTCATTACATACGTGTAGTAGTTTGTGCCTGCTAAAATTGAAAGCCAATTTACTCAAACTGAGAGAGAAGATAGCTTTTGAAATTTGATGAAATTATCCAATATGGCGGATGTTTGCTGTGTTACCATGGTTATCATATCCTTACAATAATAAATAATTACTTGAATCTAGTCTTTGGTGTTTGACTAATATAAATATGTCACCGTTGCCCTATTTAGACAAGGGATATGGATTTTAGAAATTTCAGTAGCAGAAGGCCTTAATATCTTACCCGGCGGATTCCAATCCAACATTAAACTGTCTTTGTAAGGCAGTTTCATGAAGGCAGGTACAATCCTTCGCTACCACCCTTGTTTCCATTTCATCTGAAACTGGGCTAGCGGTCTTGCTCTTCTTTTAACATTTTCTCGTTGGTTACTCTGTCTTTTTATCTCATCCTGAGCTTCTATTTCAGATAACTTTTTAAGAAAACCTGGATCCTCCATAATTTGTTTTACCGGTCACAAACCAAACTATACAAATATTATGTGAAATAGACCTGTTCATCTCATATCTTGTTTGTGTGGGTGGTTGGCTGGTGCTCTTGTGTGGTTTGCTTCTTCTTTCCTATGAAACACCTATCGTCCTTATCTCCCCTTCTTCTTTTTTTGTTTGTTACTCTCTTGTAACACCTCTAATCTTCTGGCTCTCATATGACCTTATGCAGTTGCGAGCGCCGTAAAACCTCTACTACAAAAATATCTTGTTTGTAGTTTATACCTTTTCTTTGTTGCATTCAGCTGTTGTGTTATGATTTAGTAGTGAGGGAGGAAATGTAAGGAGTGACAAGGGGAGAAGAAAGAACAACACACACACACAAACATAAACATACACTGACACGCGCACGCGCACGCGCACACAAACAAACACACGCACACACACATACAAACACACACACACATACACACACACACACACACACGCACACACACACACACACACACATACACACACACATACAAACATACACTATCTCTCTCTTTCGTTCTCCCTCTCTCCCCCCTCTCTCTCTCTCTCCCCTTCTCTC
>NW_004797302.1:802427-804092 GCF_000002075.1 Aplysia californica
GAGAGAGAGAGAGAGAGAGAAAGAGAGAGAGCGGGCAGAGAAAGAGAATGAAAAAAAGAAAGAAAGCGAGGTTATGCCTTAAGCTGCTGAAAACACTCTGTTAACTTCTTCCACAGGTGGATCATCTACGATTATTATTTTATTTTATCTTATCTTATCTCATCTTAACTTATCTTTTCTTATCTTATCTTATCCTTTCTTATCTTATCTTAT
This sequence comes from Aplysia californica, assembly GCF_000002075.1. NCBI lineage: Eukaryota > Metazoa > Mollusca > Gastropoda > Aplysiida > Aplysiidae > Aplysia > Aplysia californica. The sequence goes on from NW_004797302.1 coordinate 802,641, forward strand.
CAATGACTAACACATATGTCTATTCGTTCCAAGATCCTACAATTTCCTTAAGTATAACAAACTCAATATCTTTTGCTTTTCACGAGACACTTATTCTTTCAGCCTTGCCATAAAAGAAAGCAGGGGATTTGTTTGGCTGGTCCCTAACCTCACTTTGTTTCAGTGTTTGCGAGGGAGTGGGGTCATAAATCTAAGTGTACTTTGTTACTTTGTCTTACTCACGTACTTTTACGTTGTTTTTTGTCAGATTCTTCGCTAGATCGTTGAGGGATGACTTTCGGAGGGTAGTGGGGAAAAAATATTAGATCTATGCTTTTGCATTTTACTCTCTCTAATCCTTTAGCACGACGCATCTAGTTAAGTACTTTGCCTCCCCCCCCCCCTCCTCTCCCCCTTTCCTGTGCACCAGGTGGACAGTGGAAGTTCGTTATTTAGAAGTTCATTGTTGTTGTTGTTTTAAAAAACAAAACAAACGTAGATGTTTTAACAAACCCAATCCAAACAATTTAGACCATTTAGGAATCAGGCTTCGACCCTGCCTGTCATGGCCAACACAGCCGGAGATGGATACAAGATCCCACTAGAAAGACGGAGATACAGAATTGAAATAATAATTATTACTTGCACTCGGCAATCAAACTCGGGTCTCCTGTGAGCAATGGCGAATAACCTTAGCGTTTCACCACAGACGACAGCCTAATCTTGCATAAAATCCCCCCCCCCCCCAAATCCCCCAAATAAAAAAACCCTCAAAATCTCTGACCAATGTATATATAAACTCGAGTCTCTTCGTAAACAAAATGAAAAATACAACACATTCACGAAGAAGCATTTTATATATCGGTATACGTCCGGGCAAATTTTATATTTTTCTACCAACTGAAAAATGTTTAATGTGTCCCGCACGCTCATATGACCTTATGCAGTTGCAAGACTTACCCCCCCAAAAAAAGACCTCGACTCAACGTAAAACTAATAACTTGTCTCAAATCTAACAAGAAGCTTTCAAAACGTTTGTGTGTTCACGCACATCTGCTCAAGACCCTTGATATTCCTTTATAGACATTTTCAAATACCCTTACACTTCATTATTTTCTCAACAACGTACAGCCTATGATGAAAATTCAGGATATTAACTTCTATTAAAAAAGAAATTTATTTTATAACTGTGGATTTCCTGGAACGTACTGAATTGGCAAAGTGCACTTGGCTTTTGTTTATTCCCGCTAGGAATTCCTTGACAATCCATTGAAGTCAAGTAGGTTCCGGGTATAGGGAACCTCTTACCTATCCTGCTGAGATGACATCAAAGAACCACAGGCACCGGCGCAGAATAAAGACAAGAGTCTCTTGAATTACGGGCGACTTATAGATTCCGCTGAACTGAGGATTCATTCTCTTAAACGTCTGTACAGGTATAATATTTTTTAAGCATTATTATTATATTTATTA
>NW_004797302.1:805370-806488 GCF_000002075.1 Aplysia californica
ATGTTTATTGTTATAATTTCTGTTATCATCATTATTATTATTACTATTATTATTATTAGCATATAATCGGAGGAGTCATAAAATCAGTTTTCTAAAAAAAAGAAACTCTCAGTAAAAGCCCAGACTGTTGTCGGTCTTAGGTACAAGTTTCAATGACGACACTCTTGAAGTGAGACTACACAAAACTAAGCATTTGAATGAAACAAATGGAAGACTTTGAGTCACAGTCATGGCTGTTGTCTTTTCTTTGTTTTGTTTTTTGTTTTTTCTTTAGTGCTGGTTTGGAATTTTCTTTTTGTTTTGTTATGATTTGCTTTGTCTTTAGATTGGTTGTTTGTTTGTTTGTTTGTTTATTTGTTTGTACTTTTGTTGTTTTTTTCGGTTCTTTTGCTCTGGGGAGGGGAGGGGGAGTCTTTTGTACGCATCCTCAACGTGACTTAGACCTTTCTATTTGTCGAACTCCTTCCATCGATCATTACCTTGTAGGTTTTATATTATTATAGTCCAAGGAGCCATTACTTTGCTTAGAAACGGTTGGTATTTAATTTTCCTACGTAAGAATGTTATTTTGCTTAAATGACAGAGAGCTCCAGTTTTTTGTTTGTTTGTTTGTTTTGTTTTATGCTTGTACTTTACGACGTCGGCTTGCATGTCAAGATACATGTTATTGAAACTGATGAACGTGCACAGCTGTGCCCTCTTGAAACTGTGGCGTAAACAAGGTTCGACGATAATTCAACAACTAAAGTATGCACTTTAGTTTATCTGTAGGTTTGGTCATTTCTCGCATGCTCCTATCATAAGAGAACATTAAGTTTTGATAGTTTTTCCACTGGAATGATATGTTTTAGGTCGTCTAAGAAGCCTGTTAATTTTTGGATTGATTGATTCTTGTATTGGATAATAATTTTTTTTAAATAAAAATACTTTTGGGTGGTTGGCTCATTCTTCAATAAGTCTTTTGTTTTGCCCGTAAAAGTTGTTTTCCGTTTTCAATGAACAGGTGTTTGAAAAACACTTCGTTTTCATCACAAATTGTATAACTTATCTTTTTAATGTGGGATAGTTAAAATCGATCAAATGTATGTAAACGTATTTTTTTCTTTCAAAGATAGAGA
>NW_004797302.1:810000-811810 GCF_000002075.1 Aplysia californica
GGGGGGGTTGGCACGTACACAGTTTTTACTTTAACTTAGAGATATCCAAGTTCACCGATACTCTTCTAAGACTCACTTCGAAGACTGGATGGACCAGGCAGATCTTGTAACCTCTCCAGAGCCTTATAGCTTGAAAGGGGAAGTTGATGCTGGAAAAACGAATGCGGTTACAGAGAAAATCAATACAAGAGCATCTATCAGAATATTATTATGTTTTTATTTTCTATGTTTCTATACGTCTAGCTTACCTCAAGACGTGAATGGAAAGACGAGACAGATCTTCGCCAATGATAACCTTCGACGTGGCTTTGCCAGAATTCTTGGAGGAAACCGTTTCTTAGTCCACATTATAATCGCGTGCTACCACAGAATCGATACTTCAACAAATAATAGCCATTCTGAAAATGGTAAGACGGTATCCTCTAATCATAATGGCAATTATTTTTGGAAGTATCGATTCTGGGATAGAACGCGATTATAAAGTGAGCCAAAACGGGATAGACCAAAGTCTTGTCGGTCTCGACCTACGAATCTCCATTGTCGGCACTATTCCATACCGCTGATAATGTTTTGCCTTATCAAAAGAGGATAAAAAACGGAAGAGGAAGGAATGAAGCTGCTCCAACTTGTTATTCAAGAGGGCAAACTGAATGGGTTGTTATTGGTTTTTTTTGGTTTTTTTGTTGTTGTTTTGATTATTGGTAGGCAACATAGTATTTTATTACCTTTGAGCTTCATACTGGTTGATAGCTGTTGCTGATAGCAGTCCCGTCAATCGCCTCCACTTCACTTGATCGTCTCTCTTGTGGAAAAACCACGCACTCGGTTTTTTGTTTGTTTGTTTGTTTTGTGGTTTTTCAGCTCAGTTGGGAATGTCAGCGTGTGTTTGGCAGATCTGCCTCTCCCTCTACCCTCTAGTTTGTTGACTTTTGCAGCGGTCTTCATAATTTAGTGGAATGTCTTATCGTAGACCTAACATAACCTCATTTCTTTATTTTCTCACAAGACTCAAAAGCTCATGATCTTTCTTGAGCTAGATGGTACTGTCGGCGGTTTGGGGGGGGGGTTGTTTTGTTTTGTTTTATTTTTTTTGCTTTTGCTTTTGGGTTTGGTTTTTTTTTACCTTTTCTGGGTTTGTAAAGAGGGACGGATTCAAGAAAGGCCCTTCCTCTTGCCTTTTGAAATTTCTAATTCCAAATTCACATTCTTGGTGGTAGTACAGACCAGAAAAATAACCTTCAAGATTTTTTTTGAAATCATCTCTTTTTCTGAAACATCTACACCAACGCCATTGGCACTTCCTCATCGATTTACTCTCGTAATTAATCTCGCTAATTTCTATGATTAACCGCGTGCCCTCTGACGAGAGTGTCAGCGTAATGGAAAGACCCTCTAGCTGAGAAGAGGAGCGAGTGAGAGGCGTTGGAGGAGGGGAGGGAGGAGAGGGGAGGGGGGAGGAGGTCGAGAGGGAGGTAGGCTTTGCCGAAAAAGTTTCGGGTAAAAGAGAAAGGAAGAGGTCGTTAATGACGAGATGATGGAGCTGGGGATGAGGGTAAAGTGATGGAGAGAGTCGGCCGGGGGATTTTGCCCTGACCAAACAGAGAGGGTCTTTGGGACGAGGTCACTGGTCCCCTTCCCTGATACCAGTCTTTGTTTCTGAGCTTCAGTTCTTTGTCTCATTATTCTAGGTTGATGTTTTGTTGTTGTTGTTATTGTTGTTGGTTTTGGGGGGCGTGGTGTTTTGGTTTGGATTAGTTTGGGGTTTGTCTTTGGTTGTTGTTGTTTTTTTGGGGGGCGGGTGTTTTTTTTT
>NW_004797302.1:813767-815999 GCF_000002075.1 Aplysia californica
GGGGGTTACGTGTTTACGGCGTTCGCGACTGCATAAGGTCATATTAGCGCACGGGACACATTCAACTTTTTCAGTTGGTAGGAAAAGACGTATTTTAATTTTAAATTGGGTTCTTAGACAGAAATATATTATTAATAGAGCAAACACAAAAACGTAACACAGTAAAAGCGGAGTTGTAGGCGTACTTAGTCATTTCGCGGAGTGTTCTAAGGCAGAGATCAAAGCATTATATCAAACCGACAAAATACATTTCTTACTAGCGTGCGGCCATGGTCAGATTCCATTTCTTTTATCTTAAAAGATGCCCATTATATATTAATATTCTGCATTGTGTTGGGCACGCTGATCGCTCAGTTGGTACCATGATGGATTATGATGAACATAACCGCGGTTCAAATGCCCAATATGACTTTCTTGGATCTGACATGTTTGGGCAGTTCTCATTCCCTAGGATCCGTCGCATCGGAGAAGAAAAACTAAAAATCGATGATTCCCCTGTTATTTGAATGTACGAAGATGGGCTGAAAAGGGATGCCCGTTTGGTCATAACCTTTTAGTATTTTCAACTCTTGTTGCACGAATGAAACAGCAAAAGAAAGCTTGGAATCTGCTTATTTCATTGTTCTGTATAGTATCCGTGGTGATCTCACAGCCTCGCCAACTCCGAACAAGTTGGCGCATCTTGTCAACGAAGAAATCGGCAGTTTCTCCTATACCATAACCGAACATTGACCGCTTTAGTAACATAGTTGTCATAGTGGTTTATTTTCAGGTAAGATACTAAGACCAAATCTTGGCTTAGACCAGTTTAACAACTTGTCTACGGTATCAGTTTATGTGTACCTATAAACAATAATATGTTGAACTCAGGTTGAACAAAGTCAAACAAATTGTTTATTTAAAATTCCCAAAACTGATTAATTGAAACATCACGTAAATTTTTTTTTAAAATATATAGACAAAGCATAATTATTATGTCAGAGCGACATTACTCCATGAAAACTGTGACGTCATTGGAACTCGTCAGGAGTGCATCCAAACGAGAACGGGGAAAAAGAGGAGAAACACCCTCCAGGCTATCTGAATAATTTAGACCAGCATGAACTCTCCGTGACTTTCACATAAACATACAAGGTCCGATCAATACCCACAAGCCTTGCCTTATTAAGATAGAGCCAGCAAGTCCCCCGGCGATACACGCACTAAACTTGTCGTTTGCCCAGTTGATACCACACTGGGCTTTGGTGTGAATGGAACTGTTTCGAATCCCCAAAGGAGTACTGTAGTCTTGACTAGTTAGTGGGGTTTGCAAGGATCTCCTCCAACTGTGCTTGGTCTTATCGGAGATGGTTGTTACATTCGAAGAGAGTTCCTTTTGTGCAACTTCGCAATGTTAAAACAAGCACAGGCTTCAAAATCTTAATTAGTGGGTGGTTGGAGGGCGCCATTGATAGGTCTTACTTCTTTACTCTCCCTCTGTTGTTTCTGTCTGTTCGTCTTACTTTGTCCCTGCACTAAATTACCATTATTGTGTTGATGTTGTTGTATTTACTAATACAAACTCAAAGCTGTTAATTTAAAAGAAACAACTGAGGTGCCTCTTCGTGCGTCTATAACAACGTAATAATCACAGATCTGTTGGGTTCTTGGTGTTCGTGTGTGTAAATATCTGAGGAGTAAGTTTTTTTTTAATAAGAAAAAGGGGGAATTCAAAAACCTCATGGTATATTTTTTTTTAATTGGGGGGGGGGTTAAAAAAATTGGACTGGAGTTAAGATTCAGAAGCAAAGATGTGCCACAGAATTGAAGATAAAGATGAAAAAAGTTATAGAGCATAATATACTGCTCTGATATTTGCATCTTGGAAATTACCCAGCTGTGACAAAATCATAGCCCAAAAATTGGGTTTTGATACGCTTTTTTCAAACATTGAAATCTTTTTGCTGAATCTAATCTTTTTTTTTTTCATCACTTCAGACTTTTCAATATGGGAACACAAAATTACTTGCTGAGGTTCCCTCCCTCAACTGGAAGAAAGTGCGAGACAGATTTCAAAAAAGATCTTGTTAGGCTTTTTGACAATGTCTTCGCTTTGTGGGTATATAGCGGGATTCCCAATGGTGAAAGATAATTTAGGAATCGTGTTACAGTTACACGAAGAGAAAGCATGCAATGAAACTATTGAAAGTGTATAACATTCAGGGGAGTTTCAACCCTCTCTCTCTCTCTCTC
>NW_004797302.1:820194-823072 GCF_000002075.1 Aplysia californica
AATACTTTTAAAGAAGAAAATTTTTCTGTCGCTACCCGGATTCGAACCCGGGACCTTTGAATGAGAGGCCAACACCTTAACCTCTAGGCCACGAGACCCCCCTTTTAGTACTATGTTGATCCGGTTCCATACTCGCCGAAACATAATGGAAACGATTACCTTAACATTCCATCCTTAGCTTTTAATAAGAGTTTTACGGCACTTGCAAAATATTAATGTTATATAAGTGCCAACGATTAAAGGTGTGCTTTGAGTAACAAACACCAAAAAAAAGAGGATGAGAGATCAGGACGATTATATAATATTATGTTTGATAGAAAAGAAAAAAGAAAAAAAAAACCACACCAGAGCACCCGCCAACCACCCGCACATTCCATCTAGTCAGTGTTTTAGTTGTGTGTTCCCTACAAGATAAATCAGGCCATGCTTTGCATTAAAGATAAGCAAAGGTTTATAAATCCTCCAGAAAGAGCAAAGAGAGATTACGTCCCTTTGTGTACGGAAGTCTCTCTCTCTCTCTCTCTCTCTCTCTCTCTCTCTCTCTCTCTCTCTCTCTCTCTCTCTCTCTCTCTGTCGCGATCTCTTTGTCAGTTTCTTTTTATCTGTGTGTTGCTACCATTTGTTATCTCCCTCTCTCCCTCTTTCTGTTTGTCTGTCTGTAGGTGTGTCTGTCTGTCTGCCTCTGACTTTCTCTCTTTCTCTCAATCTCTTTCTCTCCACTCTTCATCTTTCTTTTTTCTCCCAATTTCTTTCAGACTTGATTAATCTCCTTCCATAATACCTCCCTTAAAGCAGTGCTTATCTCTTCCATCGCCACCTCATCTACAGAGAGGTAAAAAAAAAGTGAAAGCGGGAAAGAGAGAAATTAGGAAGGGGGGGGGGGTAGCCATTCAGAGAAATAATTTTTAATGAAAAAAGAAATATGACTTTGCTTCAGTATTTTTTAAATAGTTTTTTGGAGTTATTTTAAATGTCTCAGTTAGCTCGTTACCATGCAATATTTAGCACATATTCGTTAAAAAGGAACGCTTCAAGACATTATGACATATTAAAGAAATCTCAGAGGTTTGTTTTTGATGTAAAGGTGATAATATAAGACGAAAGAGATATATCGGGAACACCTGCCACAAGCTGTAGCTCTGTCTACATTTTGCCCAGAAATAATTGGCTTCTTTATACCGACCTCAAGATATCTGATACAGTCACTCATTCTCTTTTAGCAACTAATTTTTGAACGTGTCAAACCAAAGCACAATATTAATAATAAGCAGTTTCTAAATGAAGTCTTGTGATTTGACACTTGCACGACAGTAGAACTTTTGATGGAACGTGTGAATTCTCAGATGAAAAGGCATCTGGGGTTTTGGGGGTTTGTTTGTTTGTTTGTTTGTTTGTTTGTTTTATTTGTTTGTTCGTTTGTTGTTGTTTTTTGTTTTGTTTTGGGGGCTTTTTTCCTTGTTTTTATAGGGGGTTATATTTGTTTTGCTTCGTTTTCTTTTATTTTGTTTACATTTGAGGTGAGGAGTTGCAGTAACTGCTGTTGTCTTTGTTTGTTTTTTGGGTTTTTTTTGTATTCTTCTATTTGCTTTGGGTTTTTTAAATTTTGTTTTGTTTTGGTTGTTTATATGATTTTTTTCTTATTACTTTCCTCTATTTTCTTTTATTTTTAACGGGGGAGGGCGGTTGCAGTCGATATTCTCCAAAATTTTGGTGTTTGGGGGATAGGGCACAGAAAAGGCCCCAAGTGTTGTGGGAATAGAAAATAGATAATAATAAATAGAAAATGGCACTTTGAACTTATTTTCTTTCTCTTGTTTACATGTTAGTTTCGTTATGGCTGGGTTTGGGGGTTTTTTAAGGGGTTTTTTGCTTTTTTGTTTTCCTTTGTTTGTTTGTTTTTTGGGGGGGAGGTCTTCCGGGGTTTTAGTGTTTTAGTTTGGTTTTCTTTTCTTTTCTTTTCTTTCCTTTTTGTTTTATTCTTTTCTAAACAGCTTTATAAAGTGAATTTCGGAAACCGCTTGGTGTCGAGTAGAAAAAGTGGGCGGTTCTATAAAATAATGAGACCGACAAGACCGGCTGCAGATTTGAAATTAGGAACTTTTCTATTCACCTTAACAAGTGTCCCCCTTTCGACGTCTGCCTTCATAGTTCATAGTTAACCCAATCTTAGTACCCAAAATCGAAGGCCTGGTTAGCACTCACAGTCACTCAGCGGCTGACCAGTGGTCAATTTCTGTAGTATTCCAGTCACATGCTCCCGTGATTAGCGTGCGTGGATATGATGAGCTGATTGACTGACTGTCTGACTCCCGGGGAGAGAGGGCCTTGCTCTGAACTGACTGACTGACGCTCGGCTCTCAGGGACGCTAATTTGCAATGGCGCCCTAGAACGGAATTGACCTTTGTATGAACCCGAGAAGGGTAGCCGGTAGGGTTGGGCAATGAGTCCGCTTTAGTAAAATCCGGATAATATGTTAGTGCATCTCTTCGGTAAATAATATTTTATGTCATGAACCAATTCAGCAAATGGGTTAGAACTGGTAGAACCACTTTGACAAACGGGTTAGCATAACTTCAACAAATGGGTGAACCCAGTTCGGCAGACGGGTCAGGAAAGAGAGCTAAGAGTCTGAATTCGAATAATGTCTTATTGAGAATTATCCAATTATCCGGATATTTAGCCGGATTTTGACGACCTCTACGCCGGCGGATTGGATTGTCTCTCCTCAGTGCATAGAGTAAGGTGGGGAGTCGGGAGGTGTTGTCTCGTCGTTTGAGAATCACTGTACCGAATAGATGGGCCTGGATGATAATAATGTTGACGATGGTGTTCGGTGTTGACAGCGCCTTGAAGCTGTAAAGATGCCCCCCCCCCCTC
>NW_004797302.1:825374-829596 GCF_000002075.1 Aplysia californica
GTGTTTGTTTGGGGTTTATTGGGGTGGGGGTGATCAATGAGAAAGGCAATGTTGATGATGTGGATGATGGTGATGATCAATTCCATGTATTTAGCCCTCGTACGTTTTCTTTGCGTCTTAGCAAGAATAATAGACAGCCTATTAGCTGATGTATTGAATATAATTAACTTTTTACGTGACGTGTGTCGGTGTTTGCGCGGTTTGTGAGCATGTAAACGTTGCTGCGTTATTGGAGGAGCAGTTGAAGCAGCCTTAAAAATGGTTCGAGGATGAGCAGATCTTGTCCATTGCTTTACACCTTTTCAAACACTAATACTTTAAAAGGAAAAATGGTATTGTGCCCGAGTTTTAGAGAAAAAAAGGTTAGTAGTGTGTCGAAAAGAGAAACGAAACTGAAGGTGAGCTAAAAATTATCAGAAAACAGCCAATATCGTATTTACATGAATGCATTGGAGTTTTAAATCTTGACAGCAGTGCTTTAAAGGAAACAAATAATACGTCTTTGTTGTGAGTGTTTAATCTTTGAAAGCTAAAGGTAAAATAAGACCAGCAGAGATTACAAAAAGACAGTAACAATAACGAGCATTGTACCTGGATACTCGGAGGTGTCAGCTCTGATTCAGAGGTTGACGTGTAATGACCCTCCATCCTACACTATCGCGAGCAGCCGTTGCACGTTATGCCATATCCCGGCCAGTCCTTGTTTTTATGTTGTCCATCCAAGTTACTCTTTGTCTTTCCCTGACTCTTCTGCCACACATCCTTCTTTCAAGCATCTCTTCCACAAGGGTCCCTTGTCGTTTTAACAACGAGTATTATCATCATCATCCAGTGCCAGATCCGCGACAGACATCGGCGATCATGGTTCTCCATTCATTACTTTACTCGGATATGCTCTCAAAAAAGCTACGTTTCCCTGATCTTTTATAATAAAAGTATTATAAACCTAACAGAATCTACAAACTGTACAAACTTCTGAACCAGTGCTTGCCAATCTGGGTGGTATCAAGAAAGGAATGTTGGTAGAGGGTCGGAGATGTTATTTCTTTCATTTTATTTTTTTATAAAATTTTTCTTTTCTTTTTCTTTGATAAGAACAATGACCACGTGCGAATTATAAACAGTACGCAAACTGCAACAATGCATAAAGCACACATCCGGTACAGAATCTCAGTCTCAATGCTTCAGTCAGCTTAGAATGGTGCAGTGTCACAGTCTCTTGGCAGAAGATAATTTGTATCACACATGTTCATCAAAGGGTGGCGCATGTCTTTGTCGACCTGCATACTTCAAAGGATGTACCCAGGACAAAGCCATTGAAGAGAGATAAGCGATTCAAGATCCCAACCGACCACAAGGAAGACTACGATAAGAATATGGGAGTGAACGATAGATGAATAAATGTACAGATAGAGAGGAAAGTGGAGGGACAGAAATGAAAGAGGTAGGAGGAAAGAGATAAATAGAGATAACTAAAAGAGAGGGGGTTATTGGTAGAGATGCGAGGAGAGAGAGAAGTGCAGAAAGAGAGAGTGAGAGATAGAGAGAGAAAGAGAAAGAGAGAGAAAGAGAGAAAGAGAGAGAGAAGATGATAAAAGGAGAAGAAGGAAGAATAGAAGGGCGTGTTTAGATAAATCTGGGTATTTCTTTTCTTAGCACAAATGTCTCATCGTGTATCCTTTTTTTTCTTCTTTTTTTTTCAACAGCGTGCAGTCTTGAAGAATACGCAAGTGTTCTGAAAACCAAGAAAATAAACTTTGGAACAAAAGAGAACCAACTTTGAACAGTCCGGTCCTTTCTATTTGAATACTGTATTTGTCAGAGAGGGAGAGAGATTTTCTAAAATATAAAAGATAGAAAGATGAACAGAAAGAGGGAAAAAGAAGGGCGAAAAGACACATAAATAGATATTCAGTAATGTTAGATTTGTTAGCAATTGATTTTATACATTCATTATTTTGCTAGCGTTCACGTTGTTGATATTTTGTTGCTTTTGTCGTTATTGTTACTCTTATGTCTTATAAAACTAAATGTTCTGGTAATTGTTAATGACATAATAATCATTTTAGTATTATAATTCTTGCAAACCCTAACCGCTGCACCGTAGTGGCGTCGGTGGCCTAGTGGTTAGGCCACCGGACTCGTAATCGTAAGATTGCGGGTTCGGGGGTTCGAGCCTCAGCTCGATCCGACGTTGTGTCCTTGGCAAAGGCACTTTACACGAATTTCCCATTTAGCTCGGTCCTTTCGAAGATGGACGTTAAACTAAGAGGTCCCGCCTCTTAAATTTCTAAGAGTGTTTATAGGGGCGCTTAACCTATTCCATTTCACCATTTTCATCGCTGAAGAATAGATGGCACTCTTGCTTTCATTACTATTAGAATTTTCCATCGAAATACAAAATACAAATTAGGGCACTAAAGTTAAAAGATCAAAACATGTACGTGACCTTGTACACTTTCTTAATATTGACTGAATCAAACCACGCGTACTTAAGGTGCATGTTGCAATTGCATTTATCGTTTTTCGTTCCCACGACCCCACCTCACGCCCTTCTCAGGCGATAAAAAACAACACGCATTTGTTGGGGTTTTTTTCCCTTGTTAATAATCTCTTAATTAGCCGTCGAATAGAAAATCTTAACTGGCATATTATAGTCGTCACCATTCAGAAACCTGGCATGCTGTGACGCCAGAACAGCCAATGAGTTGCGCCTGTTGTAGCAAGCGCATGTGTCGCTTTCAGATCCGGGTGATAGAAAACCCTGTTGCTCTCCCTTGAAAGCAACGGGCACGGCAAACAGGTATAAGAAAAAACAAAACAAAAACCCACACAAAAAGAAACCACGTTTCTTGGGGGAGCGGGCACGAGGCGCCTGGCTGCAAAGGTGAGATAGCACATGGAATCGATTCCTGCGTCAGAGAGCCCTCTCATACGGTTCCAATGCTGAATCTCTCTAAACAACGACATGTCTGCTCCTTACATTAGTCGTGTGAAGTTCGTGGATGCAATATTGTTTTCCTGTCGAAGAACCCCCTCATCTCCCACTGAAAGCTGGTTTTTGCAGATGGTTTCAGTCTTTTTTCCTGTGAAGAGCTGTTTTTGTTCGCCTCGTATACGCCTTTGTGTCGAGAATCAAAACAGTAAGGGTTCCTCTCTGTCCATGTGAGAAGTATGAGCCTTATGATCATTTCCTAGTCTCCGGCTCCCAGAAACAGCACGTGACAGAGGAGGGATAAATCAGGAAGTTAATGACGCCTCTCTTTCATCTTTCCTTACAGCAGCTGTCATCGCTATATTAACGTAAGGTTAGGAAAATGTTCCACCCTTCAAAATTTCTTAACATTTCTCTGATTTCGTGTTTTAATGTGTAAATCCCAACCATTTAGTTGGTTTGTTCCCAAGATATGTTACTGTTTAGAAAGATATCGGTCAACGTGATAGATCTTAACAAAACCTCACTCAAACCCGGCCGTTTTGTTTTGTAGTTTGGAGATATTATAAAATACATCATCATCATCATCATCATCATCATCATCATCATCATCATCATCATCAACGACTAAACAATTCCCCTTTTTCTTGTTTTGTTTTTCTTGAAATATTACAATTTGCACATTGTTACGTAACCTACAAATATCGGCACCAACATCAGGACATAGGACAAAAGGAAAGAAGTAAATACATCAACACATTGACCACTTGCATTAAAATAGGGCTTAAACAAAGCCAGGCAGCTGGAGACAAAAGAACCAGTGGTGTTGGGGGAACACGGAAGATCCTGCTAGACGAACTGGAGAATATAATATCACGATATCCTAGACCACAGACGTGTCGCAACTTTACGAGAAGAGTCACGTTTCGCGTCTGGGAAAACCTCATAAATTATGCCCGTGCGTGTGCACACTGCGCACGTGCGAGTCAAAGAATAACAAATGAGCTACACTTGCGGTCAGTTTACAGGAAAGCTGTCGTGAAACATCGAGCGGTGATCGGCTGGGCCCATTATCCACTCTCCAGGCGTTTGGTTTGTTTACCTAGAGTCATGGATACGGCCAAAGATTTGCCGGTGTTATCAGCTGCACCGATCGTTTCCACGTCTGCGCATGCCTGGCCGGTGTGACGAGATACCCAGCTGCTCGGCACCGGACCGCCGGAAGTCAGCGCGTAAACTTCCGCGCGCGCCAGGGGCCTGGTTGGGATTGGGGTGGTGGTTGTCGGG
>NW_004797302.1:831637-832652 GCF_000002075.1 Aplysia californica
GGGGGTGGCAGTGAGTCCCGTCTTTAGTTAAAAAAAAGGTCCGTAAAGAAAGAGTCAGATGAAAAGAACACAAAACGCGAGACCTAACTGCAACCAGCCGCCAGCCTCCCGCCTATGTCGTGGGGATTTATCTCCCCATCTCACATTCTCTAAGCGGATCGCGCCAGGCATTACTGTCAATCACAGAATGGCCAAACCTCACCGAGGAGGCTTAGCAGTGAAAGAAATGCCAGCCACTTCTGTCGCGCCCCGCTGTGTGCACGAGCCTTGCCCAAATGTGACCACTGCCATATCATGGTTTCACACTAGTAAAGTAAAATGTGTCCCAACGCGACCGAATCAGGCGCTTGTAATTTTTTGGCCATATTTATGGATTTATTGCTTTCATCTTAAAACGTGTTTATTTGTCTTGCTACTGTTGAAAAAAAACAGCCACCTATCTTAAATTGAAGTCGAGACATTTCGAATGAAAAAGGTGAGGGTCACTTGGTGTCAGAATGTAAAATTAGCGAGAAAATGGCCTCCATGCCAAAATTTGGTTACTTCCAAAGCTTTCATGTCCATGGAAACAGCAAATTTACATTTTTGTGCCTTTCATCAAAATCTTTTTTTTTTGGGGTGAAAACCTCATGGGCATAGACTTTTAAATAGACATAAATCGCATTGATCCCTCCTCCCTCCCAAAAATAGGATAAAAAATTGCCCAAAAGGAGGGGAAATGACGACTTCTTTGATGTCTTAATTTTTGCAAGTGCCCGATTTCACCACGATGCTACAGAAATATTTTAGAGTAAAAGTTACTGGCGACTGTGGTGTAGCGGTATGGCGCTTCGCTGTCGCACACAGGAGACTTGACTTCGATTCCCCTAATGTAGAGAAATCTTTTTTTATTGAGTATCTCGGTTTTTCTGCTAGGATGTTGTGTCTCTGTCAGCCCTGGTTGGCTCTGACAGTTAAAATCGGAAGCCCACCTCCTAAATAATCTACATTTCTACATTGTATTGATTGGGGGGGG
>NW_004797302.1:835759-837231 GCF_000002075.1 Aplysia californica
AGAGAGAGAGAGATAGAGAGAGAGAGGGGGGGGAGGGGAGAGCGTGTGTGACATGCAGTCTTTGTTGGAAGACACCCTCTCCATACATATTCCATTGATCGTTATTTTAGTTTTCTTTTTTTTCTGTTCTTTCCATTCTTTTTTCTGCCCTATTTTAGAAAAGGGGGAGGTGGGCTAGGTTTTTTTAAAACTTGAAACGTGTTTGTTTTCATTTAGATATTCATTATATTTATTATTCTATTTCTTTCTTTCTTTCTTCTTTTCTTTTTTAGGAGGGTGGGCGAGTGGGTGGTGATAGTTTACCATCATTTTGCACCTGTTAGAATGTAAAACCCTAAAAGAAATTATCTATCGTCACAAAACATTTCACATAGCCCCCTCCCCTCTCCCCTCCCTTTCTCTGCATCCTCTTTGCAATAAGATCCCTCCAACTTCCTTGAAATCCTCACTTATAATATAGATAAATCTCACCTATTTTCCCCATCCTTTTCCCCTGATCGTCCTTCCTCGAACTTCTCACCTATAATGATATAAGTCACACCTATTTCCCCATCCTTCACACCTGAGAGTGGTACCAAATTAATCCTACTGTCTGTGTCTGTTTTGCCTTCCACTTATCTGTTGAGGTGAGCGCGGTATCGTGTATCTCTCAGACAGTCCTAGAGCGTTCCGGACACCTGTGGGCGGTATAGATTTACGCCAAACATAACCCGAACGGACAAAAGGCTGGTGCACGATGACAGAGATAAATTGTGGAAAACTCTATGTCTCTGTCTCCTCTGTAATTTTTTTTTCTAAAATGAGAAGAATAAACCCCGGGGGTACAAAATGACGTCAGGGCGTGCGGAAAGGGTTAAGGTAGTGCGCAACATGCGGTGTCAGAGGTCATCACAGAGGTCACAGTGTGGTGGTATTTGGGACAACTGAGGGCTGTGATTGTCGTGACGCATGGAGACATGGGGGGGGGGGGATGGTGAAATGGTATAGGTTTAACGCCCCTATCAACACTGTTAGGTTACTTAAGTCGTGGGATCTCCGAGTCTAATATCCATCTCTGAAAAGACCGACGAGCCAAGTGGGAAATTCGAGTAAACAGCCTTTCCCAAACGACACAACGTGGGGCCGAACTAAGGCTCGAGCCCCTGAACCCGCAATATCTCGATTTCAAGTTCGGTAGCCTAACCACTAGTCTACCGACGAGACGTGGGGATTGGGGTGGGGGATGGGCATTGTAATATAATGGATATTGTGTAAGACGCCCCCTCTTCCCAACTCACCCACCCCCTCCCCCAATTGTCTAGAACAAAAGTGTAGTTGTCTTAGACTAAGTAAATTTAGCCAGTGACTAATGATATGTATCCATATGCGCATACAGGTGGATGGCGAGAGAGAAAGAGAGAGAGAGAGAGAGAGAGAGAGACAGACAGACAGACAGACAGACAGACAGACAGACAGACAGACAGACAGACAGA
>NW_004797302.1:837950-846821 GCF_000002075.1 Aplysia californica
GGGGTAAATATATATATTCCTTTTGATCTTGTTCTCAGATTTCTTTCACACTTTTCATCTATTTTGGTTTTGTCGTCCTATCAATTGCTTGGTTGAAACTCATAATATGATGGTTATTATTAAGGGTCTGTTTTCGTTGATTTGTCTTAGCCTCTCTTTTGTAGCAGCTCGGTGTCGTTTTTCCTGTTTGTAGATGTACTATATAACACGACTGTTGTCAGATCTAACCAAGCCGTAGAAATTGTTAGCGGAAAACAAAAACAGCCAATGAAACCATATCTCGACACACGCCGTCAACTTCTGTGTATTGCTCCAACACCAACCCCTCTCTTCGATACAAACTAACTCCAAATAAAGACACTGCTTTAATAGGCAAACAGGAAGTCGGAATAACAGAGTGCAAACGAGGACAAAACAGGAGAAACAAAGGAAGGAAAAGAGAAGGGGGGGGGGGAGGGAGAGATGGAGAGAGAGAGAGAGAGAGAGGGAGAGAGAGAGAGAGAAAGAGAGAGAGAGAGCGAGAGAGAGATAGAAAGAGACAGAGAGAGGGAGAGAGAAAGAGAGAGAGGGGGAAGAGAGAGAGAGAGAGAGAGAGAGAGAGAGAGAGAGACAGAGAGAAAGAGAGAGAGAAAGACTCGAAAAGTGTTTACTGATTAGAAGCTACTTCCAGACAGTGTTACAGAAACTGTAGTCTTGCTAACTAGAATAGCTTGCGGTATTTCCCTCTAGGCCTGGGGCTACTTCATCGGTCTCTGTACGCGGCTGTTTTCCCCATCAATACGCTGCACACTATCCACACACCGCCCTTATTGATTAGTTACCGCAACTCGAGATAATAACTAACCCCTTTTTCGGCTGACTAGGAACTAAATACAACGACAAACAACCAAAAAAAAAAAGAGAAAAAATGGAAAAAGAAGAAAAAAAACAGAAACACAACAAACGTGGAAGACAAAAATATCGAATTCGATGGTGTCACCGTTGGAATAATGACTACAATCAACAGAGTTAATTGAAAAACAGCCTACCCTGCCGGATGGGAACGAAAGAGGCGTAACGTTTGCAACCCATATACTTGTCTGCAGTCAGTCTCTGAGTTTCTGTAGGGTTAATCGATAGCGCGAACATCTCCTAGCGCCTGGAACAAGAGCGCTTAGTTATGCATTTATACAGAACAGCGGCTCTGCTACGGCAAAAGATGAGGGCCCTCGGGGAGTTCTCCAACTCGTCTCAGGAAAATTCATATGCTACAATATAGGTTCAAACAACGAGGGGCAAAAAAGGCATCAAACGATAGAATGGAAATCCTTATGAGCAACAACAAAAAAATAGAAAGAACTTGGTAAAATACGGCTGCTTAGACTTTCGAGTGGTGGCTCTTTAAGGAAAAAGAAAAAGCAAGTCCAGTAGGCTTGATAGATTCACACTTAGAAAAGAGGGTTGTACCGGGACATTAGGGAGTGCTCATGTGGGGATGTAAAGCAAAAATAGGAGAGAAGTTAGCCAGACTTAATAGATTCGCACGCAAGTGGTTTCACTTTGGGAATTCTAGTCTGGGAGTGAGTGCTTAAGTCTTAGTTCAAGAAATGCTTTTAAGTCTTTTGTACGCAACCAATTTTGGCATTCAAGTTAGCAGCACCACAAACTGCCTTATAACTGTGTTGATCTTTTTAAACCGATTTTATATAAAAATAAACACCATACTGGGTGGAAATGAATAAAAGGTGCAATAAACACACAGATCGATTGTAGATTGCAAGGATTGGCCGAGATTGCTTTGTTTGTTTTGAAGGATTTTTTTTTCCTTTTTTGTTTGTTTGTTACAACTGTAAACAACCGAGCAATGCTGCGAACCAGCTGAACTGGCGCGCAGTTCGCTAAGAGCTAAGGAAGAAAATAAAAGAAAAGAGAAAAGATTCCTGAAACACATTTGAGCCAATTGGAAATTTTCCGCAACTGGAAGAGAATTTTATTTATAGACCCTTCAGGGCATGTACTCTAGAAAATGACGAAAATTAGAAGAGGAAAACAAAGAAAACAATTCTATAGGCTGGGGTCTGTGGTGCTGCGACACGATCGTCTTGAAACAATCAGAGCTCAAGGTCTGAGTTCTGCTTAACCCTATCCGTACGCCCTGGGGTCATTTTGTACCCCCGGGGTTGTATTCTTAACATTTTAGAATACTTCTTCTAGTACGAAGATCTCTTAGAAACTTTCTCAGTATTTCTCAAAAAATCATTTGACAGACTGCTATGCAAAGCGTACGGATTGGATTAACGAGTAAATTTCCTCTTTGGAAAGTGGTGGCACAAAGTTCCCCACGTCGTATGGATACTACAGTAAAACTCTACGTAGGGATACAAAATTTTATCAGCGTGTTTTCAAAGATGCGTTTTGATACTGAATCAGTTCTGTAGGAGTACATAAGCAAGACCAAGCAAAATCAAGCAGCATTGAATGAAAGAGTAGACTAGGAGAAAACCTCAGGAGCCTGTGTACATTTCTATGAGCAAACAAAAAAATCAAACTAATCTTCTCCCCCAGTGTCTCAGTTTCATAAGTTAAAAAAATCCCCCAAGTCAGAGGTGTTCTGGGGCTTGCAAGTTTATTATTACTGTTATTATAATACTAATAATAATTATTATCATTAATATTATTATTATTATTATTATTATTATTATTATTTTTATTATTATCATTATATATTGTTATTACTATTAATACAATTGCATTTACATAGGCATACCCATTCTATACAGCATGCTCTGTGCGCTTTTAAACTTCTATTGTTAATCCAGGAGAATATAAAACACTCAGGAGCACTCTCGGATTCTCAGGAATCATACAGTACAAGCAGCTGATTAAGCGCTCTAACACTAACAAACTGACAAGATCTTTTGCTGTCTATTGACGGGTACCTATTCCCACCTGGGTGAAGTGAGGAACGTTTATGTGAAAGTGCCTTTCCCTAGGATTCAACGTTGGGCCCTTGACAGGGTTCGAACCCATGAGCCGACGGTCTAACCACAAGACAACCAACGCCGGTCTAACCACTAGACCACCAACGCCAAATCTCTTTTGCATGCACGGGTTCTGGTTTTACTATTGCATTTCACGAAGAATTCATCATCATCATCATCATCATCATCATCATCATCATCATCATCATCATCATCATCATCATCATCATCATCATCATCATCATCATCATCAGTGTTTTTCTCACCTCTTGGCCATGAACAAACACTTTCCACATTTCCCTCTCTCGGGCTAGCCGTTTGATATTATTCCATGTCTTCCCACTTTTCAGTGCATCATTCTCTATGACTCTTCTCCAGATTTCAGTTTCCAGGTTGATCTCTTAATCTTGGAGATTTTTTTCACCAACTACTTGTCACTTGTCACACAGTATATCGGTTGGATGTTTAGTGGGTTGAAGTTTTTTTCCACATGCGACTTGAATTCGCGATTTTTGCGGATGTTAAAGATATTCGGTAATTGCAGTAGTCCGTGAAATGTTAAAAGGGGCGCTACTGTATTGTGACGCATTACACAGAACAACTCGAATCGCAAATTCAAAACATTTGCGAAAAAGTATATAAGGACATAATTTAAGAGAGAGAGAGAGAGAGAGAGAGAGAGAGAGAGAGAGAGAGAGAGAGAAGGGGGGGAAGAGAGAGATGGATTTACCTCTCCCAATGAACACAACAGAGACTTTTATATATCACAGTTTCGTACTTACTTGCGGTTGACCTTAAGAAGCAGTCCGGAGTTATGGGTAGCTAATTGGAACCTAGAGGGTTTTGTTTACTCTGTTTATTACCATTATTGATTTTCCCACGTCTTTCCATTTAGAAATGATTCAGGTTCGCAACAACATTGTCGGTCATGACCTCAGCACACTTTGAGTGACTCATAATTAAGTAAAAATAAATGAAGGCGCAACATTGAAACAAAGAAAAACGATTTTATATCCTTGTCGACATCTACATTGTTGTCAAAAAGGCTAAACGTTGGATAGATAGATATTTTGTTTATGGCTGGTGCACATACGTAAATCTTTTTTATTTTTATTTTGTGTCATTTGACATGACTTATTTTGTCAGATTTTGTTCAAGCAAGAATATTACCGTTTATTGGCGATATATTGCTTGGTTTCGCTTTTGTTTTGTTGTTGTTGTTATTTATTTTGTTGTTGTTTGTTGTTGACCTGGATAGGTGGAGTCAGGGAAACACTAACAACGCATGGCATCCCCATGACCCAAGCTCTCCGGCTGGTGGCAGAGAGTCGTCTCTTTCTTCCCTCGACACACAAAAAGGTATAAGCGCGAATAAAAGTGAAAGTAAAGTAAAGTTTGTTGTTGTTGTTGTTGTTGTTGTTGTTGTTGTTGTTGTTGTTTTAGATGCTCAGACTCCTTCGGAAAATATGCTGGTCGGAGGTACCGGTTTCGATTATGAAAAATGCAAGCAACGGTTATGAAAGAAACATTTAACAAACAATTAAATATTAATGGTATGCAACACTAGTATGTAGAATGCAGTCGAAACAGAAAATAAATTGAGAACAACTGCCTCTCTTTTATGAGGACAGTTGATGTTCCTTCACTTTGCTGATATTTTATCAAAAGTTTTGACCGTTTGTAACAAAGACTTTCTTAAAAGAATGAGGTAGCACTTGAGGGCTGTTTGATGAAGGAAAAGCAATCAGTCACAAACAATAAATGCAGTTTCTGGGACAACTGAATGGACATAAATGCCTAGAACATCTGGCTCTCGGTGCCAAAATTAAAGGCAAACGAGGCAGGGGTAGACCCAGAGCAACCTACTTGCAGAGCTTACACAGATAAGTGACAATGGAATATCAGGATAACATTTTTAGAGCATCCGAGCAAATAAGGAATGAATAAAGAACCGCGATCGACGATGTCTTTCTCCGATCTAATACTTGATGATGATAATCTACAATTATTTCGGGGGAAAAAAAGTAAAAATAACATACTAAACAGTAGATGAAGGCAGACAAGAACGAAAATGGAAAGTGTGTCAATTGTTTCTGCAGTTATTGTGTGTAGTCCTGTCAACAAGTTAATATCCATAATTCTAATTAATTATTCAGACTCTATTTGGCTGGTATGTCTGTATTTCTCTGATTTCTTTTCATCTCTCAAATTTCTTTCTTTCCTCTCTTTTAGAAAAATAATGCCATTTGTTCGGAGTCTTTCAGGTGTTAGTAAAAAAACAAGGATTTATTTTGTTTTAAACAATGGGAATTATTGAAGCAGATAAATGTTACTGGCGCCCGCTAATTGTGTGAAATATCCCTGCCAGTTTTGACATTTTGAGATGATTATTGTTCTATGTGTGGGAGAGAGAGAGAGAGAGAGAGAGAGAGAGAGAGAGAGAGAGAGACAGAGAGAGTGAGAGACAGAGAGGGGTATGTATAATATATATATAGATATAGATATAGATATATATATATATATATATATATATATATAGTATATATATATACATACACATATATATATATATATATATATATATATATATATACCATATAGAGAGAGAGATAAATATCAGGGTTACAAAAAAAAAGGGGGGGGGGGGGTTCGTAGGCTCTTTTTTATGCTACAGTTTTGTGTCGAATTTTCACAAGGGGTTGTTATTGATATTTTACCCTTTATATATTGTTGTTATCTTTTTATGTTGTTGTTGCACGCGTCTTTTTCCGATGAAATATTTCCATATGACCTAACGTCGGGAATTTGAACAACAACAATAATCACGACAACAGTAGCATCCACAGGAATAAAACAACAACCGAAACAACAGCAGCTGTGGTAAAAAAACAAACAAAAAAAAACAATGTCAGCAGCATCAACAGCAACAGAAGCAACAGCAGCATTAGCAGCAACAGCATCAGCACCAACAACAACAAGAGCAATGACAAAAACGCCAACAGCAGCAACAACTACAACAACGACAAACAACAACAACAACAGCAGTGAAACAACAACAACAATAAAAACAATAATAATTCAGAGCATTTAGATAACAAATAATATTATAATTTACAACATCCACGACTCTCGACTCGACCACGCAAACATAACGTTTACAATATTATTATTATTATAATTAGATTTTTTTTCTCTGTTATCTGGCTGAAGTAAGCGCGCCTGCTAGGTCTATTTCAGCTAATGTTCTCTCATTATCCCCTCGCGGCTTGTCCTCTGAGAGTTGCTAACGAGCCTGAGGTTCGGGACTTCTCGCTCCGCTGATTCCTAACGAGAGGGCCGCTGGGACACTGGGATAGAGAGAAAAGATAAAACTAAGCGCTGAAATGTCCTTACCCTACCCTCCTATCCCGCGATAAATAACGAGAAAAAAGATAGGGCCGACACGCCCCTTCTGCGACCCCCCCCCCTCTTTTCGCTTATTAGAATAAAAAGAATTATTAAAAAGAGAAAAGGTAAGTGTCGACAAGCCCCTAACCCCAGCGACACTACCTTTCCCCGAAGAGAGAGAGAGGGGGAGAGAGAGAGAGAGAGAGAGAGAGAGAGAGAGAGAGAGAGAGAGAGAGAGAGACGACATGTCTCTACCCCCTTTCCCACTGAGAACCCCTCCCACCCCCCAACCAGAGAGAGAAGGGGGGGGGGGGTAAGTGACTAAGTACCGACATGCCTCAAGCCCCTTGCCTCCCCCCTCCCCCATTTCCAAAAAAAAATACAAGAAGGAGAAAAGATTAGTGTTAACCCCCCTCCCCCATCCCCCCCCCCCCAAACCAGGGCAGTGCTACTGACTGAAGTTGTCTTTAGGCCATTCCCAAAAGGGGGATATTAACATGTTCTTATACACAGTAGAATTGTAAATGGGCTGATTTATCAATGTCATGCTCATACCGTGCCGGAACAATGTACGGGGAACTGCTGCTTTTTCTTTCTTTATCTTTACTATCGTCATTGTTTGTCACTCTTTTGTGAACTGCTATTTCCGGAGTGCCTTGATAGTCGCAGTAGACGTTGTGCTGTTGAGGCTAGAGAGGTGAGCAGAGTAAGCCTGATATCCCGTTTGGACTTCTCTGTTGACATCACCTCTTGGCGCTCATAAGACCGTATGCAGTTGCAAGCTGCAAGCGCCGTAAAACCTTACTAAAACTAAACGAAATCACTTCTGCTCCCATAACCTCCCACCTATACTCCCATAACCTCCAACCTCCCCAAGAACCCCCCCCCCCTCCCTCTTTTTTGCCCGTCTATCTATTAAGTATCTACCCAAGTCCTCCTCTGGTATCATAACCTTCCTCCATCCATCCAAGTTCAACTCTGCTCACTTAATTCCCCAACTTCCACCACCCCCACCTCCTCAAATCTATCTATCAAAGTCCACCTCTGCTCTCAAAACTCCTCACCTCACCCACCCCTATCCATCCAAACCTACTCTACGGCTCCTGCCCACAACCCCAACACAAATCCATTCAAATCCTCCTCTCCTCAAATACTCCCCCCAACACCCCCCCCCCAAAAAAAAAAATCCATCCAAGCCCACCCCACTACTGCTTACATAATTCAACCTCCCCCTCTCCCCCTCCCCCTCTCCCCATGCAAACAAAAAAGTAGGTCGCCGCAGAGAGAGCAAAATGACTTCAATAATTGGGTCAGGCCAGTTTTTTTCCTAAATGGCTGGTATGGAGTAACTGACCCACAGTGATTATGGAGCAACTATCATGCCACCGTAATTATTATGTGTTATGGCGAGGTGAGTGGAATTCATAATGGAACACTTTTGCTGCTGCAGTACTTTTGTTGTTGTTGCTGTTGTTCTTGTTGTTGTTCTTGTTCTTGTTGTTGCTGTTGTTGTTGTTGTTGTTGTTGTTGCAGCTGCTGTTACTGCTGTTGCTGCTGCTGCTGTTGTTGTTGCTGTTGTTGTTGCTGTTGGTGGTGTTGGTGGCGGTGGTGGTGATTTGTTGTTGTTGTTTGGGGTTTTCTGTTCCTCTTTTTTAACTCTGTAAAAAATATAGGTGTTCATCTTTTTTAACAATGTAAACATTTTACACCCCCATAGACACAATTTAGGTCATTTAGGTGGCTCGCTTCCAACCTGGCTGTTAAGGCCAATCCGGGCTGAGGGAAATACAACATCCCAGCAGAAAAACCAAGACGCTCGATAATCCATCTTTTTTAAAAAGTTTTAGAAACTTTTTTTACGGCACTTGCAAGACAATAAGGTCATATAAGTGCCGAAGAATAGATTATGAGTTACAAGAGAGTAACATACACAAAAATGAAGGAGGGGAGATAAGGACGACAAAGGTTTAATAGGAAAGAAGAGCAAAAATACCAGAGCACCCACCAACCATCCACCTTATCATTCTCCGCTAAATCAAACTTGAGTCTCCAATAAGTTGAATAAGCGATAGCGAACCACCTAACGACTACACCACAGACGCCTGTACATCTGTTCAGTAAATACGAAAATGGATAGGACTTGTTTCGTTAAAAGTCCTGAATTAGTGGTTATAGAAAGGTGACCATTGTAACCGAAATTTCCTTTTCTTGTTTGTAATTTATTTAGTGTGTCGGATAAGGCCATCCCGAAATATTATTATTCATGATATTGCTGAATACCGGTTTTCTATTTTTTTTCGCACGTGACCTGAATTCGCGATTTCTGCAACTTTAAAAGAAATGCGCGAATTCAAATCATTCTCTAAATCTTAGAAATAGCGCTAATGCACTTGAACACATGATACTGAGCGACTCAAATCGAGAATTCAAAAATTCAGGAAAAACGAAATGAGTACAACGCGAAAAAAGGCGACCTAACAAAAACAAAGAAGTGGTATACAGTAGCCTCATTTGTCCTCCTCCC
>NW_004797302.1:847969-849498 GCF_000002075.1 Aplysia californica
GAGGTACGTGTACAGAAAATTGCCCTATTCTGGGTTAGAAGGGCAATGCACAGTATGCAATGTAATGATGGTGAACTTTGAAGTTCAATTTCTGTTGGGTTATTTTTACACTTTGAGAAACGTTGCTGTCCCCTTTTCTTCTCATTCTACTTATTTGCTCGCTTCAGAGGACAAAGACCTTCGAAATTACCCTTTTATGTCAAGCAAACCAGCAAACACCAACAAAATAAAACATAACTATTTTTACCCAAAGCTTTTTCAAGCAAAAATCAAAATCATTTTTTCAGTCTGCTTCTTCAGCTTAGTCCATTTTCAGCAAATAATATTGTTGTATAGCAGAGATCGAAAGCTTATTTAAGCCGTCTGGGGTGCATTGTGTGGTTGCCCTGTATTATTGCAGCAGCCTGGAACAATGGAACAACTCCTACGCCCTTCTCCTTTCGCATGTGTGCGTCTTTTCTTCGGTTTGAGTCCATCCATCACATTACCACTCCAGAGGTGGGCGGAATATGTGAGAAATCGTGGTAAAATCAGGCGCTCTTAAAAAAAGCAAAAGAGAAATCGAAGAAACAGGCATTTTTCGCCCGGTTTAGCATTTATTTATTTTTTTCGAATGTTAAGGTGAGGGTGGGGGTTGGATCAACTCCTTTCATTTCCATTTAAAAACACACTATTGTGTGAAATTTTCTGAAAACCTTGATTAGTTACTAACCTTTCGCGGCCTTTTTCTTATTAATTTTAACTCTGACGCCAGGTGACCCCCACCTCCTTCAATCTCGGATATCTCGACATGTATTCATAATAATAAATGGGTATTCTTTAAATCAAAAGCAATATAAACAAACAAGCTTTAAGGGGATATCAATACCTCCACACGGCTAAAAAATTGACGAGCGACTGATTCCATCGCGTTGTGACGCATATTATTAGACTTTTAGAATAATCCCTTCCCGCCGTCTGCTAGGGAGACATCCGCGGCTACAGCTACGTCTGCGCGGCGAAAGTCGCTGTAGAAGCGCCAGCAAATCTCTGGAGGGTGTCGATTTTTTTAACGGATTAGGTTAGGGATGGATCGATAGCAGCCCAGGAGATTTGCTGCAGCTGCTGCTGTATGTAGCCCGATTAAGTATGCTCGGTAATGCGCCGGCGACGGTTAAAGAGGGAAAAGATATTTAATTCCTCATGAAAATGTAATAATGCGCCGTCATACAAGGTTGAAATGTTAATAGGCAATTTTGTATTGCATCTGTTA
This sequence comes from Aplysia californica, assembly GCF_000002075.1. Classification (NCBI taxonomy): domain Eukaryota; kingdom Metazoa; phylum Mollusca; class Gastropoda; order Aplysiida; family Aplysiidae; genus Aplysia; species Aplysia californica. Next base: position 849,222 of record NW_004797302.1, read on the forward strand.
AGTAAACACACTCGTAAACCCTTAAATAAAAATATTGAACGAGTATGGTTAAATAATGCTGAGTTGTTATTATAAACGCATTAAGAGCAGATGAACTCATTGAAAAAAATAGTGTGGGCGGGAACGGAGTGGGGGGGGGGCGGAGCAGAGGGGGGTTGTTTGATGATAGAATTGGCTGAATTCTTGTTGGTGTCGTTTATAGAGAGGATAGACGAATTTCAGCGAGTTAAGGATATCTACGCTAAAGAACGTTGGCATGTATCATGAAGGTAAGGGA
>NW_004797302.1:849665-851504 GCF_000002075.1 Aplysia californica
AAGAAGAAGAAGAAGAAGAAGAAGAAGAAGAAGAAGAAGAAGAAGAAGAAGAAGAAGAAGAAGAAGAAGAAGAAACAAAAAAAAGCAAAAACAGCAACAACAACAACAATAACAGCAACAACAACAGCAATAACAACAACAACAACAACAACAGCAGCAGCAGCACCAACCAACCAACCAACAACAGCAAGCAGAAAAGAAAGAAAGGAGGAAAACTCCCCATAATTCCGCAACCCGATACAACACGCTAATGATCTCAAGCAGCTTTGCTCCGTCCGTCCTGCCCGCTAACAAACGATGACCACTCCACTTAACAAACGACTGACGTCCCTGGCTTCTGGCCAGCACGCTGGTAACGACTTGCAGGCCTACGGGAGTAGATGACCATTATGACGTCCTCTCGATGACCGGGTCAGGCTCAAGGACCTGGGGTCACCTGAGGCCAGCAGACTCGGTGTAACCCCTGCTTTATGTAGCTCCCGGGTTGGCCGATCGTACAGGAAAAGCGCGTATGCCTCATTTCGTATTGATAGGGTTTCAGTGAGGGCCATTGACTATATCTCAGCCCCGCGTATTATTCACGTCCTCTAAGTTGACAGCAAACGTAAAGAAAGCTGATTTTTTGTCTATTTGAGGTCGAGTGGATCTTTACGCGGGAGAAGTGCCCCCTTTTAGATGTGGGCTCCGCGGAATATGGAACTGAGAAATGTTTGGTGTCTGAGGCTAAGGGGTGGGGTGAACGAATGAGTGGTCCCTGTGTTCATTATCTCTCCTGCTGTTCTATTTCCACGAAGTCTTTTCTCATACTATTTATAAGAATGGCCGGAGAAAATGTTTCAGTTCCCCCCAGCGTGAACGCCAAGTGGTGGAACTGTTCGGTGAAAGAGAAGTTTAAAAGACGTTTATCTTCTCTAGCACAAGCACCTGTTACTTAGCGAACAATGAGTGGCAATGTATAGGTATGTATGTTTTGTGGGGAATTGAGTTCAAGTTGTGCCCTTTGACTGCTGAGAAAAGGCTGGGAAATAGAATGTACTTTTTATGTTTCTGACTCTGGAAAAAATACAAGACTGGAATTGTGTACCTCCTTCTCAGTCCCAACAACATAGTTAAGAGAATCTGTAGCTGCTTGGGACTAATTATTATTTTCAGGTGACAAGGGAGAGTAGTTCAAGTTTTCTTGCTTTTTTTAAAAGGAAAGAAAAGGGGGGGGGGGTATATAATATTCTATTCTAAGCTATTGCTCAGATCCCACCCCTCCCCCCCTCCCCAACCCACGGCACAACTTAAGGTGTGGTTGGTTTGTTTGTTTGTTTGTTTTAATCTGATTTTGTTTTGTTTTTTTCGTTTGTTTATTTTTTGTTTTCATTTTTAACGTTTTTTTATGTTTCCTGTTTACTGTCGTTGATTTTTTAAATTTTTTGAAAGGGGGGGGGGTGCTTTTGTTTTAATTTTTTTTTCGGGGGGGGGGAGGGGGCTGAAGATAACAGGGGATGTAGGAAAAAAAAAGCAGGACGGATTAAAAAGAAATATGGTGGACCTTTGTACCCGCTTAGGAAAACCAGCCCACAAAGCTCGAAGCAAGCTTGCCCAAAAAAAGTATGTTTGCTTTTTCAGATTATGAGAGAAATCGTTGGAGGGAGGGCATAAAATGCATGCTTAATGCGGGGAATATCGGGAAAACTAATTCATGTGAGAATGGAAACTATGGAAGAAGGAGCGTGGCGTCTTCTTCTTCTTACGTGGTATAGACAATCAGGGGTGTGTACAAACGCGCTCGCGCATGCATTCACACACTCACTCTCACACACACTCATACACACACATAATATATATATA
>NW_004797302.1:852003-863103 GCF_000002075.1 Aplysia californica
AGAGCGAGAGAGAGGGGGGAGGGGTGGGGGGAGGGAGGGAGAGACAGCCACATAAGTGTATATGCCTGATCGTGTGCAGACGTGTTTACAGTCATATACACAGTCACACACCCATACTATACACACAATTGCAAATACACAGTTGTGTATAAGCGATTTGACGCAAACAAGTAAACCAATCAGATATGTTGTTCCTTAACCCTATCTGTACGCCCTGGGGTCATTTTGTACAACCGGAGTTGTATTCTTCACATTTTAGAATACTTTTAGTACAAAAATTTCTTTGAAACTTTCAGTATTTTTCAAAAAAATCATTTTGACAGACTGCTATGCAAATCGTGCGGATCGGATTAACGAGTAAATTTCCTATTTGGAAAGTGGTGGCACAGAGTTCCCCTCGTCGTATGGATACGATAGTAAAACACGACGTACGGATAGGGTTAACTCTTTGCATACAGCACGCCAGCTCAACTGGCTCAAAGGATCACTTAGTCAAAACAAAAATAAACCAAACCTCGGCAAATATTTCTTATCTATAACCAGACCGGATGCTTACTGCTTGGGTCATGTCTTGTCTTTTTAGTTTGGTGTTTATTTTATGCAAAACAGGTTTGGGTGGGGGATGCTACACCTGGAGGCTATCTCGCTTATTACTGGACCAAATTTTACCAAATTTCACACATATAACAAGCATGGTAAGGAGTCTTAAAATCCGTAATCAAATTTGAGAAAAAAGTTTCGTTTCCATGGATACGCCGCCATATTGGAATTTATAAACATGTCTTACGTAATGAATACCGCACTTATCGCTCATGAAAATTGATTGTTTTTTTGCATGCTTGTTCACAAACAATAGGACTAAAAATTTGTCTGTTTTTTTCCTAATCGAATTAGAAAACTTTTAATGAATTTTTTCCTGAGGTAGCATTCAAGTTTGCGAAAATCCGTGAAAATCCACACTCCTGACACCACCAACAAAAATCTACTATTCCACATATCGAAAATTCAACAGAGAAATTTTTGGTATTACCTCTTTTCTTCATTCTATGAAAATTTCATGAAGATTGGATAAAAATGGTGGAGTTATTCAAAAAAGTATAGAGAAAAGTCGCATTTTGAGAAAACGGCCGATAAAGAAAAATAAAATACTAACTTTATGAGGAAATGGCGGTTACAAACATGCCCGGTATGGGGAAAATATGGTTTTTGGGGGGTTCTTATGACATAAAATAGTAGAAGGAGAGGCTGAGGAAGCTAAACATGCCTACAACTCAAATTCCATGATTTTGAGCCGAATTTTGATTTTGGGGGTGTAGCCCCCCCCCCCCCCCCCCTTCCCCTTAAACAGGACAGGAGTTTTTAAGCAAAATAGGTTAAAAAGGACCGCAGGACTCATGAGGAAGTTTTGTGCTGCTGAGAACTTGGGTGACAAAATTTTCCGCGTACAAAGGAGGGATAGCCTTCCATATTCTAAGAGTTAAGAATGTATCCTGAACATGCAACAGCTGTGTGCATTGTGTGGTTGTTTCCACAATAGAGAGTGATTTACCATCGTCTACATCAAACTTCTCCCTTCTCAACCTTTATATAGCAAGCTCCCACTTTTGCAACCTTTTCTTTTTAGTTTTTGTTGTTTGGGGAATTTTGTTGTTTGGGGGATTTTGTGTTGGGTTTCCTTCGTACCTCCCACCTACAGTTATTCCCAAGAGGAACATTAAATAATACACTACCCGGGTGATCACCCAACTCTTACACAGGGTGCCCATTGCTGCTGCATCGGTCCGATCGCCCAACTCGATTGCCTGAAACTGAAAAAAACACGTTTGTTTTTGAGAGGACTGAGTCGGGCGATCGACCCGATCCGTCCATCCCATCCGTAGTGGGCACCCCGTATTAACCTACAGCAGGCTGTTTTGTTTGTTTGGGGAATTTTGTTGTTTGGGGGATTTTTGTTTTTTTCTTCGTACCGCCCACCTACAGTTATTCCCAAGAAGAACGTCAAACAATACAGTTGCCTGTCACTACCCGGGGGATCACCCAACTCTTACACAGGGTGCCCAATACGGCTGGATCGGTCTGATCGCCCTATTCGATACCTGAAACTAAGAACAAACACGTTTGTTTTTTTAGGCGATCGACCCGATCCGCCCATCCCATCCGTAGTGGGCACCCCGTATTAACCTACAGCAGGCCGGCCTGTTCAGCATGCTCACAGGATCACTCGGTCTTTTCAGTCATAACAAAAATCCCAGCAAATTCATCTAATCTATAATCAGACTGTACTATTACTGCTTGGGTCATTCCTTTCTTCTCAGTTTTGTGTTTATTTTATGCAAGAGAGGTTAAAAAGGACCGTCGGAGTTACACGGAAGTTTTGTGCTGCTGAGAACTTGGGTGACAAAATTGGCTGCGTACAAAGGAGGGACAGCCTTCCATATTCTAAGAATTAAAAATGTATCATAAACATGCAACAGCTGTGTGCATTGTGTGGTCGTTTCCACAATAGAGAGTTATTTACCACCGTCTAGATCAGAGCTTCTCGCTTCTCGACCTTTTTAAAGCCAGCGTCCACTTTTCCGCCTTTTCTTTTAAGTAGTTTTGTTATTTGGGGGATTTTTTTTTCGTACCTCCCACCAACAGCTATTCCCAAGAGGGACATTAAACAATACAGTTGCTTGTCACTATTCGGGTGATCACCCAATTCTTATACAGGGTGCCCATTGCTGCTGGATCGGGCCGATCGCCTTACTGGATGGCCTGAAACTGAAAACAAACTCGTTTTGTTTTGTTTTTAGGCAACCGAGTCGGGCAATCGGCCCGATCCGCCAATCCCATCTGTAGTGGGCACCCCTGTATTAACCTACAGCAGGCCAGTTCAGCAAGCTCACAGGATCACTCGGATATTTGCAGTCATAACAAAAATAAACCAAACCCCAGAAAATTCATCTTATCTATAATCAGACCGCATGCTTACTGCTTGGAGTCATTCCTTTTTCTCAGTTTGGTGTTTATTTTTAGCAAAATAGATTAAACAGGACCGGAGTTTTTCTGCAAAATAAGTTAAAAAGGACCGCCGGACTTATAAGGAAGTTTTGTGCTGCTGAGAACCTGGGTGACAAAACTGGCTACGTACAAAGGAGGGATAGCCTTCCATATTCTACGAGTTAAGAATGTATCCTGAACATGCAACAGCTGTGTGCATTGTGTGGTTGTTTCCACAATAGGGAGTGATTTACAACCGTATAATTCAGAGCTTCTCCCTTCTCGACCTTTTTATGACCAGCGCCCACTTTTGCCACCTTTTCTTTTAAGTTGTTTTGTTTATTTGGGGGATTTTATTGTTTGGAAGATTTTATGTTGTATTTTTCCTAGCTCCCACCTACAGTTATTCCCAAGAGGAACATTAAACAATACAGTTGCCTGTCACTACCCGGGTGATCACCCAACTCTTACACAGGGTGCCCATTTCGACTGGATCGGTCTGATCGCCCTATTCGATACCTGAAACTGAAAACAAACACGTTTGTTTTTTGAGGCGACCGAGTTGGGCGATCGACCCGATCCGCCCATCCCATATAGCCAGCGCCCACACTTTTGCCACCTTTTCTGTTAAGTTGTTTTGTTTGTTTGGGAGATTTTGTTGTTTGGGGGATTTTGTTGTTTGCGGGAATTTTCGTTGTTTTTTCGTACCGCCCACCTACAGTTATTGCCAAGAAGAGCATTATTAAATAATACAGTTAGCTGTCACTACCCAGGTGACCACCCAATGCCCACTACAATTCCCAGATAGGCCACCAGTGAGCGATATTGCCTAAATGTGTTGACAAGCACTGGTCTTGCTCCTCTGTTGATGTTTTTGAATCCTGTTTGGTTATCTTGTTTTGTTTGAATTGTTTCTATGTTTGCTGGTGGGTTGTTGTTGTTATTGTTGTTGGTTGTATTTTTGTTGTTTTTTTGGGGGGGTGGGTGGTTGGGGGGGGGTTGGGGGGTGGGGTGATGTTTATTTTCCGGAGGGGGTGTGCTTTGGTTTGGTTTGGTTTGGTTTGTTTCGTTTTGTTTTAAATTTAAAAGATGGGAGTATTTCACTCAGTTGATTTTTTCCCCGTAAAAGACATGTTAGGGAGACTCTGATAATGTGACGTTATATCCGTCAATTTGTTAATGGATTCTTGTTTTGTTTTGCTTCTGTTTTAATTTTTTTATTTTTCGCTCCTGAATTCTTTTTTTCTTGTTTGTTTACGAATAAATCGTTTGGGGTTTTTTTCAAGCGTAGTTTCCTTTTATTAGTCAGATGTGTGTATGGATGGAAAGTTAAACAGATTGATAAAGAGAAATGTATACCTAATTAAATAAGTGTTTTTGGAACGTACATGGTAGAGGAAAGGGTATAACTGATTTATTAAATTTGTTTGTTTGCTTGTTTATGTTTGTTTGTTCTTTTGTTTTTTACGAAAGATGGTTAATTGTATGGGTCTGGTAAGTAAGAAGTCACTTAAAACCCTCTTCTTTTATCCTGGATACCTGGAGGTGTCATCTCTGACTCAGAGGTTGAAGTGTTATGACCCTCCGTCCTTCACGGTCGCGCGCTGCCGTTGCACATTCAGTCATATCCAGGTCTTTCCATGCTCTTATGCTGTCCATCCATGTTATTTTTTGCCTTCCTCTGGCTCTCCGGCCCCACATCTTTCCTTCAACTTCAAGCACCTCATTCACAATGATCTCGTGTCGTTTTAAGTTGCCATAGTATTCTATTTTCCACATGTTATTCTATTCAGCAGGATGTGTATTGTGTGGAGAACTTAACACGCCTCTTTCTTTTTGTCTTTTTAGTTTTCCAACTTATTCTGGTCATTCTACGGCAGCACCACATATAATATATATATATATATATATATATATATATATATATATATATATATATATATACATACATATATATATATATATATATATATATATATATATATATATATATATATATATGTATACAAAATGTATATATATTTTTTAATATATATATGCATGCATATATAAACTTATAAGTAAGTTGGGGGGGGGGGGGTTGGTGTGGGTGTGTGGTGGTGGTGTGTGTGTGTGTGGGTGACTGTGTGTGTGTGTGTGTGTGTGTGTGTGTTTGTGTGTGTGTGTGTGTGTGTGTGTTTGTGTATGTGTGTGTGCGCGTGTGTGTGTATAAGTAGAAATCTTACGTCTAGAGTTACCCGAAAAGCACCAGGTGGGAAAAAAATCAACTTCATGGTAATTCGACAGAGCTCTATTTATCGAAAATCGAAAGGAAATACAGCCTACCTCATCTAGTTGCATTCGATTAGACGAGACGCTGACGTCAGAGTCACTCCCACCCGGTGCAGGCAGACGGTGCCTCAGGGAATGACTACTTCTTCACAATCTCTCTGTTGTCTCCTTTTATATATATATATATATATATATATATATATATATATATATATATATATATATATACATATATATATATATATATATATATTGCTTTTTCCTGGACATGACAATATCCCTGATGTTTCCATCTATATGTCTTGCTTTTTCCTGAACACCACACTCTCTCTGTTGTTTCCCTTTATATATTTTTTTCCCTGGACATCACAATATCTCTGATGTCTCTATCTATATGTCTTGCTTTTTAATGAAAATCACAATCTCTCTGTCATCTCCTTCTTTATGTCTTGATTTTTTCCTGGACATTACAATCTCTCTGCTGTCTCTTTCTATATGGCAAGCTTTTTTACTTAACAAATTAAGTGACCAATGCCAAGATTCTCTAGCAGGATTGGCCTCAAGGGTCACACAATTAGTCATCTTTCCCTTTATTTCTTCTGTTTCGCCAAAGATCTTACATAACAAGATTGTTCTCTCAGCCAAAAAATTTTCCTCGGAAATCCATGCGTTACTTCAGATGGCGCTGCAGTCTTTTGTTTCTCCAAAAGAAGAATAGGAAGAGCACAACTTGTTAGTTTCACTTTTATTGTTTTTCATACAAGTAGGGTAACTCAGTTCGCAAAGCGGGCGGTTTTTTCGAAGAGGGCGCCACCCCATTTTTAATTGGCTCAAAGAGAGGAAGGAACTATCTTGTTTTGTACGATCTTCGATTTCGCTAAAGAGCTCAATTCTCGTGTGGAGAGAACTTGTATCGAGTATCATGGTCTATCTGCTGGGATGTTGTATCCCTTTCAGCCTGGATTGATCCTGTTAGATATTGTCGAAGTCCGCCCCCTAAATGATTTTAATTGTGTTGATGGGGGGGGGGGGGTAAATTCCAATGGATTACATAATGTATATCTCAGTCCATAAGCCTTCCTGTGAGGATCAGAGCACAGACTCAACCCAAACTCACCTGCTTCCCTCAGACAATAAACTCCAGAGCAACAACGGTCCATCAACAAAGCTTTGCATTGTTGCATATTTAGTTGGAACCTTTTCGACTCGGAAACCCGAAAGTTGTTCTCTGGTGGCTAAATCAAGCTAATACAATGCCGCCCACAGCAAACTAGGCAGGGCTAGCTTGTTAATTAACGGGATGGGTCGATCTCTATTGGATGTATTATGTTGACAGAGACAACCCCAACGGACCGTGTGTGTGGGAGGTTTAATGAGGTATTCCCGGACTTGTATGACGCTCCTGATACATGTTGCAATGGCTCAGTTTGAGCGGCGTTCGAAACATATGTACGAAATCGTTTACGGAATTCAGTGGAACCTTTATTAATGGCCACCTGCACAAAACAGTCACTTGCATAAAACAGTCACCTGTACATATTATTATCCTTTTTCATCCACCCCCTCTCCCCTCTCCTCGCCCTCCCCCCCCCCCCCCCTCCCTCCTTCCTCCTTGGCCTCTAACATTCTCTCAAGTCTTATTCTTAATGTAAGCGTGTCTCTCTTCAAAATAACGAAATAGAAGAAACCAATAGTTTTCCTTTCTTTGAGCTTTCGGCCTCACCTCTTATATGTGTGTGTGGGGGGGGGTGACATAAACGCTATAGCATTCTTTTGAAAAACGGTAAGGTGACATCACATTTTAAAATAGCATACGGTCAATGTCTTTGTTTCACCCTGATAAATGCTGATGACGTCTTCCTTTTCGAAACAAATTTTTCATGACGTCTGTCATATTAACAAAACAATCATTGTCTACACCAGAAATAGTTTCCATGCGTTTCAAAAAAGAGGATTATTGAACAAGCATGTCTGATTAAAATCGTCTTGTTTTTCTTAATCCAATTGTTGGCCACGGATGAGATTTAGTTTCAGCTTGTCAATTTTCATCTTAATCCTAGCTAATGAAATGTCTGGATTTATCGAAATTTGTTGTCGTCAGTATCATCGGCTGAGACTACACAATAGAAATATCAGAGCTTTGGTTATGACATGATGACAAGTCGAGATCAACTCGCAATTAGATGCTCTTGCGCGTGAATATCGAAGGAATTGTGAGCAAACCGACAACAAAAAAAGGATCACCCAAAAAAATCATTACCTTAAAACATAAATCTAAAAAAATAAATTAGCCTATCAAGCCTAAGAAATAGTAAAACACACCCTTGCACCTTCCTTGATTCGAAACTTGTTATTTTTCCACTGTCCTGATTTTGGTGCCGATGTGTGTAGGTTACTTAAAAATGTGTTGAAATGATGCAAATTGTTATGTGATTCCAAACTTATTGATCTTGTATCTCCTTTGGAGCACAATATCAAAGCAGGGAGGAAGTAGTACTTGGACAATCTGCTTCCTCTTTGTCTATCGCCCAGACAAAGCTGCATCATTCATATTGCTTTAAGATCGTCTACCAACATGCAAAAGGCCACAGATGAGCACATGAAGTAAAACTGAAAATAACGGTAAAGAGAGTAAAACCGCATATGAGCGGCACAACTGTTATAGGCAACGTTGGAAAATGTTGAGATTTGATTTTAGATACTGAGAAGACAAACATCTTTATTGTCCAGATCCTTGGCACACTGTTTGGTGTTTCACTACATGTAATATACACACAAACACACACACACACACACACACACACACACACACACACACACACACACACACACACACACACTGACACGGGCGTGCTCTCACACACACAAACAGGCACATACTTTTCTTAGGCGACTTGAGAATTTCACGGAAATCAAACAAGAAAATTAAAAATAGTGAAAGAAACCCACCTAAGCCGCTCACTCATTTTATGAACGACAAGGAAACGACAAAATGTAGTTTTTGAAACATTTGAATCGACACAAGGTCTTCGGACATCTTGCTCTGACTGGAAACAGAAGGCAAAGGACGAGACAGATGTAGAACCAGAACAAATTGTATGGAAAACCTGAACTGATTGGTGGCGGGGAAACACCAGGATAAGGTCTATTTCAGAGCATCCTTGAAAGGAGATGAATGGAGAACCGTGATCGCCGTTGTCTGTTCAGGATCTGGCACTTAAAAATGATGACTGTTATCCTCTTTATGTGGAACAAACAGATAGACAGACAGACAGACAGACAGAAAGAGAGACAGACAATCAGACAGACAGACAGATGGGTATGGGAAGGCTAAAAAGGTGGGGAACGAGAGATACGGGTATCTGAGAAGATAGAGAGAGATGCTGAACGCTAGGAAAGAAGGGGGAAATGAGATTGAAAGAAGGAGAGAATGAAATGGTTAATAGGGAGGGGTGGAGAGAAAATGAGACTGAGAGAGAGATAGAGACAAAAAGAGACATTCCAAATATTTGGTCTATTTTAAAGGCCTTTGGCCGTTAAAAAAAAGAAAAAAGAGTGAAAGAGAGAGGGCTTGAGGGGGAGAGAGGGGGAGACGGGGAGGGAAAGAGAGAGAGGGGAGAGACAGAGAGAGGGAGAGAGAGAAAGAGAGAGAGAGAAGGGAGAGAGAAAAAGAGAGAGAGAAAGGGGGAGAGAGAGAGGGAGAGAGAGAGAGGGAGAGAGAGAACGAAAGAAAAGGAGAGCTGGGGAGGGTGGGAGGGGTAATGGAATGGAAGGTGATGTAATACAAGGAAGCACGATGCTGTAGAGCCACTCGTCTCCACCCTTAACCCGCCACGAAAACAGAAATTTTACCACGTCAAGAAAGGGAAAACATGTGATCCTGAGAGAACCGTATATTTGTCTGTATAGTTGCGTACGGTAAGTGGATACGAATGCATTCTTCTGCACGTGCAAAGTGTGTGAGCAGACAGAAAGACGCCCGGACGAGTGAGGCGGGAAAACAAACATGGCTGTCAACGAACCCTTCGTATGGCAACACAATCTGCCAGTTCGTCTGCTGTTTTCTGAAAACGATATTCTCCATGATTTTAAGGAGAGCCCTTCTTACGTCAAAGCAAAGACAACTTATACGTGACGTGGACGGGCCCTCCTGTTTTCGTGTGGTCTAAAAAGAGATGTGCTTAACAAATGAATGACAAACGTTTAGAACATGATTTATTACAGCAAGGCGTTGAAACAAAAGACTATTTTTTAAATGAAGGGCTCCACTGCAAAATGCGCTGGGCGCCAAATCTTAGCATTTCCGGAAATCTTCTCCCACTCCATAATCAAATATGACAAAAATGTCATGAGAATATTTATATCACTGTACTGCTAAATATTTGGTATGACAAATTTACTTTTCATTTTGTTTTCAGAGAATAAGTTGGTTTGGTTGTGGGTTTTTTCCCTCCTTTTTTCTAATAAGTGGATATAGTCAGTTCGCCATAGAGCACTTCAAATATTTCCCAGGTTTATTTCTGTCGTTTCCTACACGTCAAAATTAATCTGAGCTGCCTTTAAGTTGTTTGTTTTCTTTAACAGAGCCTTCATTTCTGAGATTTCCTACAGATAGCGTGCAGATGACATGCATGGTATTTCGCGAAAAGGGAAGAATGTATATCTTTCAGTTCTGTCATACTAAAATCAAAAGTTTGTGCTCTTCATTTTGCCTTTAGCATATACCTGGCTACCTGGAGGTGTCATCTCTGACTCAGAGTTTGACGTGTAATGACCCTCCATCTTTTACGGTCGCGAGCTGCCGTTGCACATTCTGCCACATCCAGGCCAGTCTATGTTCTTATGTTGTCCATCCATGTTATTCTTTGCCTTCCTCTGGCTCTCCAGCCCCACATCTTTCCTTCATGAAACCTCTTTCACAATGGTCTCGTTTAAAGTGGCCATAGTATTTTATTTTTCTATAATTTATTTTGTTCAGTAGGGTATGTCTTGTGTGTAGAATCAAACACACCTCTTTGTGTGTCTCTTTTTTTCAACTTATTCTGGCCATTCTACGGTAGCACCACATCTCAAACGCATTTCTTTTGTTTTCTTCTTTCCTTGTCATAGTCCCAGGCCTGTGCGCCCTATAGGTATATGGGGAAGATGTAGCATTCCAGCATTTTCTTTCTTAAAGCGTTTGCATATAGGCTGTATATTTGAAAAATTAATCAGTGTTTTAGGAATAACTTATAAATCCGTTTGAGCTGTATTTTGAGATTATAACTTTACAACAATTTTCATTCGTCTTTCCACGTATTTCTTATTTTATTTGTTTTATTTTTGGAAATTGTAGTGTCATAATATTTAATAGTACTAACTTTTCTCCTAGAGACGGACAGTGTTGTTCCACCTTATCAGCAACATTGCCTTACTTACTACTCAGTCCCTGTGTCGAAATGGCAATGTCTTTAATGGCCTCACCGTCTTCTGTGGCAATGGTTGCAATATAAACAAAACTATAGAGATACTTTCTTTTAATATTGTTGACTTTGCTTTGCCTTTTTGTCTGTTTGAATGTGGCCTTTTGCCCACCTGGGAGGATGAAAACTCTAAATCAGCGAAATTTTGTGTTAGCTTTAGTATTTAGTAAGGTTTTACGGCATTCGCAACTGCATAAGCTCATATGAGCACAAAGGGGTAGATGTCTACAGAGAAGTCCAAAGGAGGTATAAGGTTTACTCTGCTCACCTCTCTAGCCTTTACAGCACAGAGTCTGCTTCGACTATCAAGGTACTCCGGAAACAGCAGTTCACAAGAGAGAGAGAGAGAGAGAGAGAGAGAGAGAGAGAGAGAGAGAGAGAGAGA
>NW_004797302.1:863393-864867 GCF_000002075.1 Aplysia californica
CCCCCAACCCCATTTGAGAATGGCCTAAAGACACTTCAGTCAGTAGCACTGCCCTGGGGGAGCGAAAATTGCTAATTCAAAAGTTAACAAAGACAAAGAAAAAAAACATTGCTGATTAGTGGCTGGATGCAACACATTTTTCGTTCTGTGCTGTAAAGAGAAAATAAATCATGTTGCGTGTCAAAATTTGAAAGAATGATGTATCTATTTTTTATCCAAAGTTGAGACAAGAAAATCAATGTGTTTTTCAAATAGACGGTGTAAATATAATATATTGTCTCTGACGTGTGAGGCCAACCAATGAAAATAAGAAAACTCTTAAAAAATAATTCTCTCTCTTGTACGTGCAAGGCGTAAATTTAAAATGTAGATCAATGTGCTTTTCTACAGCTCTGACTTCTGGGTTCAATTGTTTTTGTTTTTGTTTGTTTGATTGGTTTGTTTGTTTGGGTTTTTTTGTTTGGAAGGGGGGGGGGGTGTTAGTGTGCAAAACTGAACACAAAAAACAACGAAACAAAACAAACAGATGTGCATTTTTTTAAAGGGAAAGACACCACCTGCTTTAAACGCTTTTTAAACGTATTCTTCGCTACTACAAAATTAACACTAATTGGCTAGGTTTCTTTTTCCATTTCACGGTATTGACGTAGCAAGTGAAAATAATATTGTGAGAGACTCTGTGCTTGTTGTTTCAAAATTGTGTTCTTTATTTGAGGGCGTCTTTCGTTTTGGGATGCACCACTCCTTAATGAATGTTTTAATGCTGGACAACCACATCAACACACCTTAGACTATTTTGGAGGCGGGCTGCCTTCATCATGCCTGTCAGACCACTATAGAGCCTGGGGGTATACGACATCTGAGCAAAAAGACGGCACAGTTGAACCTGCCCTAACGGCCGCCTGTCCAAGACAATCACATGTACAAAAGGTTTCTTCCCCCTCAACTCTTTGCGTTTTTTAATTTTTATAATTACACTGTTCAAGACGACCATCTGTCTGAGACAACCATTTTTCTTCATGACAATGGGTAGCTGTCTTCAACAATTTCGACTATACTTGTCTGAATGCACTTGCCCCATACGGGAATCAAACCCACGTCTATTACGCGCTAGGCCTAACGAGAAGAGCCTAAGTAAAACACTCTACCCACTGGTCTTTACAACCAATTAGAATTCTTTTCAGAAATTTAATGAGTGGGCCGAGTTTCTCTCGTCACTCAGCAAGCTGCCTGTAGAACGTGTTCGCTGAGTTAGCAAATAACATATTATTATAAACCTGCAAAAATAAAAGAGTAAATTTTGTCAGAAACAAAACTCATTTTGAGTATTCTGTTAGACTATTGTAAATTCTTTGGGGCTTGTTCGTGTGCTTGTTTGCTTTAGGTTTGTTTTGTTGTTGTTGGTTTTTTTGTTGTTGTTTTTTGGGGATGGTTGTTGTTTTTTTTAGTTTGTTGTTGTTGTTTTCAGGGGGGG
>NW_004797302.1:865010-866662 GCF_000002075.1 Aplysia californica
GTTTTTTTTTTTTTTTTAATTTTCACTTTTCTTACGTTTTCGAGAGACACAGTATGATGAAGAAGGAAACTTATTTAAGGAAAAGATGGGAATTTGACAAGAAAATCCCCCAGTCCTCCCCACCTGCTAGTTTTCCCGGTTTTCCTAACAGATTTGTGGGGTGGCAAAGGTGAGAAAGGAAATTGAGCTAATACATTTTTTCCTAATTACTGAAGATGAAGACTGCAGCAAATCATAACCTAATTAGAGACGCAGAAATTCTATTTCTTACGGCTTTGTGATTTCTGAACGAGGAATTTTTCCCTTTTGCTTCATGTTAAATCATAAACCAGTCTTCTTTCTACGGCTTAGCTCAGTTCATTATTTCGAGTTGAAATCTAGGAAAAATGGTTTTAACAGATTTGTTTGCGGAGAAAGAAATGTCTGCCTCCCGTTTAACTACTTTTGGAGAGGAAGCAATATTTCGTTTGCGTGTTTTGAGCTCGGCAATGAAAGCTGTACCTGCTCGGGTAATACATAAGACAGAAGTTGAAATTTCTCTGGTAGTAAAGTGTTGCTTGTTATGGCCGTCAATTTTCGCCGTGAGCAGTTGTTTCTTTTTTCTCCTTTTTTGTTGGTGGTGCAAAGAGGATTGGGTGGGATATTATTGGTTTTTGATTTTTTTTTTAATTTCTTCTATTTTCCTTTTTTTTCTCTTTTTGGGGAGGGGGAGGCTGGGAGGTGTGAAAAATATACATATGTTCTTCTTTGTTTTCTGCGAGTTTTTTGTGTTTTTTTAGGGGGGTGGGCAGAGGAAGAGGGCGGTGTTGTTGCCATCCTCTTCGTTTGTTTTTAAGACAGGAGCAGAGGGCTCATAATATAATACCACCCCCCCCCCCCACACACACACACTAACTTTTACACATATACACACACAAACACACACAAACAACACGCACACACAGAGAGAAACACACACACACACACACACACACACACACACAAACACACACACACACGCAAACACACACAAACAAACAAACATGCATCAAAACTGGAAAGTGAAGATAAGTAAAAAGCCGAGTCTGTTTTGAGAAATAACAATCGTCAAACAATCAATTTCTTTATTTTATTTCTTAAGACCGCCAAATCTCAGATAAAAAATCTCAATATAGAGGGTGAATGTCAGTAATCCAGTTCGAACAATTTCCTAAAGCTTGATCGTCAGGTCTGTAAATTGTCTTGGGTTCTTTGATCATCCATTTTTCCCTTCTATCGAGTTCCCATCTGCCTTGTGTTCAGTTTGACAGGTTTGACGGGAAAAACCAAACAGTAGACATCGGTGATGCAAAGCAAAGCAAGAAACAGTGTTGTAGGCCTGTACTGTAAGGGTTTGGTTAGGACAAATCAATGCACCCAAAACGAGACGTGTAATTTTTTAATGGTGTTATTTATTTCTGTATATTATGATATTATGTGTGTGCTTCTCTGGGTATGAGTGCGTGTGTGTGTGTGTGTGTGTGTGTGTGTGTGTGTGCGTGCGTGTGTGTGTTTGTGTGTGCGTGTGTGTGTTTCTGTGTGTGAGTGTGTATGTGTGTTAGCGTGTGAGCTCGTGAACGTGTGATGTGGGTGTGTCGTGTTTATGTGCGGGTGTGTGTTTATGTGGGTATGTG
>NW_004797302.1:866762-867811 GCF_000002075.1 Aplysia californica
TAATGTGGGTGTGTCGTGTTTATGTGCGGGTGTGTGTTTATGTGGGGGGGGGGGGTTAAGTTTTAGTTTTTCCTGCGCTCGCAACAGCATTAAGGTCATATGAGTGCCAAGTTTTATGAGCGCAAGTGCGTATTTGCGTTTTTATGTGAGTGTGTATGTGTGTGGTTGGTTGGGTGGGTTTGTGTGGCTGTATGTGGGTATGTGCTTATGTATGCAGGTACATTATGGGATTACTTTTATTCTCCCCTCTCCTCGTAGGGCCAGCTGCTTAGAAACATCATAAAAAGAGCACGAGAGAGAGGAGAGAGAGAGGGGGGGGGAGCTGGGGGGAACAGAAGCTAGTATTTTAACCCTCTCCGTACGCCCTGGGGACATTTTGTACCCGAGGTTCTATTCTTCTCATTTTATAATACTTCTAGAACAAAGATCTCTTTGAAACTTTAAGTATTTCTCCAAAAAAAATAAAATTGACAGACTACTATGCAAAGCGTACGGATAAGATTAACGGTTAAATTTCCTCTTTGGAAAGTGGTGGCATAGAGTTCCCCACGTCGTATGGATATGATAGTAAAACACGACGTACGGTTAGGGTTAAGACAAAATAATACAATATATAATAATATACAGGCTTGATTGGAAAACGTATTTTGGTATCTAAACTCAAATTCATTTTTTGTTCTAATTTGTAATAAGTGAGTTCTCGAGCATCGTATCTGATTGCCATTAGCGCTGTCTAAATCTTCGTTTATCCATCTTTCTGCCTGTCTCTGTTTCCCGTCCTCTGATTTTCTTTCTACATACCTGTCTGTATGTGTGATGGTGTGTCTATTTGTCTGCCTGTCCCCTCTTTTTCTCTGCCCCTCCCTTTCTCACTTTTTCTATATATTTCTCCCTCCCTCACTTTTTCTCTATCTCTCTCACTCTCTCTATCTCTCCCACTACTATCTCGTTTTCTCTCCCTTCCCCTCTCTCTCTGTCTCTCTCTGTCTCTCTCTGTCTCTCTCTGTTTCTCTGTCTCTCTGTCTCTCTATATCTATCTATCTATCTGT
>NW_004797302.1:869488-871019 GCF_000002075.1 Aplysia californica
CTCTCTCTCTCCCTCTCCCTCTCTCTCTCTCTCTCTCTCTCTCTCTATCTATCTATCTATCCCCCTCTCTATTGCTCTGCCTCACTCACTCCACCTCTCCACCTCTCTCTTCCTGGCATTCAATATCTACCCTTCAAACGAAAGAACGTGACAAAGCTATCCCAGAAAAAAACCCAAGTTCAGTATTTATTGCTCGTTTTTTTCCGTTTTATATCACCTCTACCGATTCATTTAACCAACTTTAGCACCATGAGTTACCCAGACCAGCCTCAGGATTTTTACAGTGCTTGCCGGGTTAGATTTTTGGCTTTGATCGTGAGTTTGAATTTAAACAAGAAACCAAGAAGAACGGCAGGTGAAAATCTAAACGTTCTTGGCGGGTTCTTAGGGTGGAGGGGGGAGGGGGCGGGTGGGTTTTTTAATGTGATTGTTTTTACGTCTCCATCGACAGAATTTAGATCATTTAAGAGGCGGGTTTCCGATCCTGTATGCCAGGACCAATCCGGGCTGAGAGTGAGAGGAATACGTCATTCCAGTAGAAAGACCGAGACACTCGATAAAAATTCTCCCTCTACGGGACTCGAACTCAGGTCTTCAGAATCTGTACAATGAAGTGCGTTGCCATTACGTGAAGGACTGTACATGACAATTATTCTGTTTTCCTCATTAGAAGATGGTCGTAGTACAGGGCGCATGTCGCGGATGGGGTCGGGATGATAGCCCGACTCTTTGCCTGAAAACAAAAGAGTTTGTTCTTGAGGCGACGAGTCGAGTGCGATCGGCTTGTGCCATGATAGCCGCTTTGCACCCTCAATCCGGCTAACATGCTCACCCGATCCGACACGATCCCCCATTATGCACCCTGTATAACGTATGCTATAACTTATGCTATAACTACGAGTGTGGTTCTTGATTTTAGACAACATAGTGTGGTTCATAAGACGCATGCTACGTATTCCATGGACAGTTAGAAAAACAAATGAAGAAGTTTTGGTTGAAGCAAATTGTAGAAGACAGCTTATGACGAATATAAGAAAGCGACAGGCAAATTTCTTCGGACAAACAAGGCGGACAGAAGAAGTGGAGAATATTGTAACAACAGGCAAGTTTGATGGACAGAGAGGCAGAGGAAGACAGAGGGAAAAGATACTGGACAAGAGATGACAACATGGCTAGGAGCAGCAAGAACAACAGACACTATTGCTGCAACGCAATACAGCATGAAGTGGAGGTCCATGATCGCCCACGCCAGTCGGCAAGGCACCGGATGATGATGAGTGCTTTCGGAGACACCAATAGAACAAAAAAAGCAACAGACGAGCATCGGAATATTGGACTAAATTGAGTTACAGACAGACAGACAGGTAAAGGAATTGATCGAAATAGTGTTGTTGGTTTTTTTAGATGTGCGTTGCCAACAAGGATCTTGACAACCATAACTTCCTTGTGTGTCACCCTTTGTAATTGCGCAAAGTCAGGTTGAATATTTTGATCACATCCAGAAATATAAAGTGTAGTGTATGTGTGTGGG
>NW_004797302.1:871291-874278 GCF_000002075.1 Aplysia californica
ATGATGCTATGCCAGTTAGCATACCTGCCTATTGAAACTCATGAGTAGGTTTAGAGATGGGAAGGGTGCGTCGGGGGTTAGTGAGAGGGGAGAATAAATGGGGTAAGGGGGGGAGGGGGGCTTGTGTCGCATTTTTTTTTCAAACAAATTTTACCATGTATAATCATAGATAAATTAGATAAAATAAGAAATGAAGAGCTGTAGGAAAGCAGAGGGCAAAAGGATATAAAAAATAGGACTAAGAAAGTGGCGATGGATGGGACACACCCTCAGAAAGTCCAGCGGAAACATCATAAGACCATCGCTGCAGTGGAACCCACAGGGAGCACGAGGCCACGGGAAACATGGAGGAGATGGGTGGAAAGGGACATGAGAGAGATGAAGCTCACTTGGAACGAGCTAGGAAAGATGGTCCTGGACAGAAATAAATGGAAGGAGCTTGTATGTGGCATATACCCTGCCAGGGGTGAAAGACATTGATGATGATAGTAAAGAAGAAAAAGATTGCCATTTTGGTGAGTTCTTCTGAAAATAATTAGCTGAAGACAATCGCAGGACCCACAGGATGCACACATCAGCGAGTGGAAATGAAATCTATTAAATGCTCAAAATGTGGCAAACATTTCTCTGCCAAAATTTGGCTCATTGGCAAAAGCCACAAAAACCATAAATGTGAACCTTGTTTTTTAAATTCTTTTTTAAAGTATAAATTTGTGTTTTGTTTTGTTTCGTTTGGTTATAAGAGAGGGTTTCATCTGCAGAAGTACATGTAGATCTCTTGACAGACAATCATTAATATTAATACGTTTTATTTCACCTCTTTGTGATTCTCTGTCCTGGTTGAGACGAAAAAGAATTTCACCATGGCCCAAACCCCACCCTCCAAAATTTTCAAAAGTTGCAATGACCATTTATTTATTTGCTCTGACGCCCAAAAATTGAATAAGAACAATTACAAGCGTAGCGAATTGTCCCCAACTTTGCCAAAGAATGGATCAGTGTGTGTCCTTGTGGGCAAAACCCCAGGTCGAGAGAGGAGCTAACATTGCGTCCCCTAGCGCCATAACAATTGCTAGTTGTCGCCCCTGGGCGGTGATCCCATCGCCACAGCGCCACTGGTGAGAAAGTGATTGAATTGTGGGTAATACACGCAGGGCGATCCCATCTTCCCCCTCCGTCATCTGTTACATGGGGAAAGGATTTCGCCACGAAAGCCCGCTGTTGAGTCGAGGTCTCGACGGAGATAAAACGGGGGAGGGGGGGGGGGGGGAGCTACGGTTTGTGTGACGTGAAAATTGTCACTGTCACAGAGGCGATGGGTGGACCAAACTTTGGGTGGGGCTTAGGTTGCTTCCGCTTCTGTACCGCGAAATAGCAAGCAATGAGAACTAAACAGTGATGGTGATTTTACACTCTCAGTGAGCCACGTCATTTTGAGAACCATTTAAAGTAGAAGAGTATCTTCCATCTTTTTGTTCTGAGTTAAAATGATTATCCTAGCTAGTGGGGGCGAAGCCGTTTCCCCTCCAAATTTCGTCTAATTTCATCTAATGGAGTGTTGCCTCAATAAAAGTGGTTTTATGTGATTTATAACTATTGAATCTCAGCAACACAAATTTTAATATGCACAAACAACACTTCAAACATATCATTATTCCGTCTACCAACTGGACTAGGGCGTGTAGTCACGGAAAGTAGAACGCACCTAACAAAGGTCCAATGAGCGCGTAGGTAACTGTTTCACTGAGGAAAAAGTGTCTCGTAAACTTTCATCCCATTGTCAGGACCCCGAAAGCCCTTCACTACCCACCGCCACTGCACCTATTAAAGTTTTGTTTAAAAATAGCTGTACATGTCGCGCAGTGGGGTGGGTGGTGCAGCGGAGAGGAGATTTGTCATACCTCTTCGAAAAAGGAAACACATAAACACAGCGACAGTGCTAATAATTATTATTATATCAAAGACTTCAATAAATAACACATACAAATTAGTATAACTTACCATATTCGAACTGGAAATAAACTCCTTGACACAGTTGCTATTTCAGTAATATAGAGAAATATACTTATTTATGGTTAAACCAAGTGTTTAAACCATCTGCACTCCTTTGGGTTTATATCTGCATGTATATGTTCGTCTGCATGTGTGTATGTGTGTGTTTGTGTGTTTGTGTGTTTGTGTGTATGTGTGTGTGTGAGAGAGAGAGAGAGAGAGAGAGAGTGTGTGTGTGTGTGCGGAGTGAAAGACGAGAGAGTGAGATAGAAGACAGAGAAAAGACAGAAAGAAGAGAGAGAGCAAAATAGGGGGAGAAGAGAGAGATAGGAGAAAGAAAAGAGGGAGAGAAAAGAGAGAAAAGAGAGAGAGAAAGAGAAAGAGAAGAGAGAGAGAAGTGAGAGAAAAGATAGGGCGAGAGAGGGAGAGGAGAGACAGAAGCGAAAGAAAAAGGGAAGAGAAAAGAGAGAGAAAGGGAGGAGAGAGAGAGGAGCAAGGGAAAAGAAGGAGAGAAAAGAGAGAGAGGGGGAGGGGGAGAAAGAGAGAGAGAGAGAAGGAAACAGAAAGAGAGGAAAAGAGAGGGGACAGAAATGGAGGGTGAGAGACTAACATACAGATGTTCACGAAAAAGAAGTAAGAAGGATGAGGGGGAAATTAAAACGAGAGTGAAAATAATTTGTGTTTCGATGGGAAAGATTATTTTTAATGGACAGCTTTTCTTCTCGCTGTTGGTATTGACGTATTGCGATTGATTGAGTCTTTAGCCCACTTGAGCCTCCTTCAAAAAGATGACTGGGGCATTTATTAAATATTTCATCCTACATGAAACGACTAAGCAATCCACATTCTCAAGCTGTTTGCTTTGTATGGGCGTGAGTGATGACTCAGGCTTATCAAATCATTATCATGAATGCCCCTATTGTCTTGCTGTTTTTATCTTGCAAATGTATTCCAAATGTCATTCTGACCTCTCTAGTTTTGGTTATCCCCCCCCC
>NW_004797302.1:876538-877955 GCF_000002075.1 Aplysia californica
TATATATATATATAAGTTTGGTTGACACAAAATTGCAGGCGAATTTTATGATTGCAGCTTAAATGATGAAAGTACGAAAGCGATAAGCAAAGTTCATTGGAGACACGATGAGGAAAGAAGCAACAGGCAAGTCTGATGGAAAGAGAGGCAGAGACAGACAGAGGTGAAAGATAGTGGACAAGTTGACAACATGGCTGAGAACAGCAAGAACGACATACACCATCGCTGCAGTGCAAGACAAGGTGAATGGGAGGTCAATGATCGTCAACGCCAGTTGACAAGGCACCGGATGAAGATAAATATATTATATGTGTGTATTTATAATAATATTGTATATATTATAGGTTTGGGTGTGTGTGATTGTGTGTGTATATTTGCGTTTGTGTGTGTTTGTGTGTGTGTGTGTGTGTGTGTGTGTGTGTGTGTGTGTGTGTGTGTGTGTGTGTGTGTGTGTGTGTGTGTGAGTGTGTATGCGTGTACGTGTGTGAGTATTTAGTAATGAAAATTCCGAAACAGTCAGTGGGTTCCTTGATCCAAATCAATGAGCTCGAGTAGGGGACCTGTACTCTGAGAATCGCTAATCGAGGACATAAATCGTTTCTCAAGCCCTACAGTCTGGCGTAGATCACGGTAAAAATTGTAGTGAATCTTCAGCATCTCTTCATGCATGCCAGCAGGAGCAATTAAATTATCTCGGCGTTGCTTGAGAGCATGTCCACTTCAAGGATCTCATTAGATTCTCTCCCTTTGCCAGACGCGTAAATCACCCGTCTGTCTGACCGACAGACAAGCTGACCGCTGCGAGGGCCTTGGGAATTGGGCACAATTTAGGAAATCACGTTGAACTCGGTGTGAAGAATTGTGTAGATCATCTCTTTGGCTGTAGCCGTTTCCTGGAATGTTCCTCTCTCGTGAGTGCTTTGTATTATGTTTCTTTTTCTTTGTGAGGGATAATACTTTTTGAAGGGTTCTTTTTTGTTTGATTGTTTTTAGTTTTGTTTTATTTTGTTCTTGTTTCGTGTTGGATTTTTTTTTTTCATTTGTGTAATTCTTTTGCCCTGCATCGATCCCTTGCATCAGTTTTTGTGCGAATGTTTGCCGTTATTTTTGGCCTTTCTTATAGTAAAATACGCCTTTTACAATTCTAATTTTGGAAGAACGTAATATGAAATAGGATGGAAATCAAATTTTTTCGAAGTATTTTCGAAAAGTGGACATTAAGGGGATTGGATTTAGACGTTAAAACACATTTCACTTATGGCAGTACATCACACATTCATGTCATTCGATCTGTTCTGCACTTTTGTCAAAGAATCAGGTTTACAAAAACGTGCAGAACAGTTGAAAAATACTTTGTTTGTTTGTTTTGTTTATTTGTTTTTGTTTTTTTGTTGTTGTTTGGCTATTTTTTTTTTTT
>NW_004797302.1:878531-881806 GCF_000002075.1 Aplysia californica
CTCTCTCACTCTCTCTATCTCTCTCTCTGTCTCTCTCTTTCTCTCTTTCTCACTCTGTCTCTCTGTCTGTCTCTCTCTCTCTCTCTCTCTCTCTCTCTCTCTCTCTCTCTGTCTCTCTTTCTCTCTCCCTCTCTCCTCCTCGTCCTCTTTCTTCTACTTGGTGGACGATTTCCCTAGCTAGAAACTAATCATCTCCCTGGGTTGTGTTCGTTTGTTTGTGTTTTTGGTTTGGTTTTGCTGTTTGGTGAGTGTGTTTTATTTTGTTGGTTTTCTTTTGTTTTGTTTTGTTTTCTGGTTTTTTTGTGTTTTGTTTGTTTTATTGGGGGGGGGGGGTTGCCATACATTCACAGTTCAATTTCAAAAACAGTTTTTTAATGAAGAAAAAAAGCAAAAAAAGCATGTACTTGTATTTTCATAAACATTTTCCATCATCACATCGGAGAAGTAGATGACAAAATGTACTGCTGCGGCAGTGGCCTTCACTATGTTGGATAAAGTGGTAGCTCGTTGAGGACAATCCTTTTTTATTTTTTAAAATTATTTTTTGGGGAAAGTGTTTTACGGCCCTCGCAACTGCATAAGGTCATATGAGCGCGCGGGACACACCAAACATTTTCAATTGGTAGGAAATTATGAATTTTTGCCCCGGTGGCGGTCGAAGCCTACTCTTATCGATTTTGGACCACCAAGGGATCTTTAACGGGCGCAACTTGCACACGAGACCTCTGAGTTTTGTTGCCCTTGTCCGAAAAGGCTAAGTGTAGATCTTTCCTACCAGAAGATCAGGGGTGTGACTGAAAGACGTCAGTAAGAAGAAGACTCTCCATCTGGTCATTCGACAACGTTTCAAGACGTGTCGTTTAGTAACGTATTCAAACTTTTTTTTAAAAATTATGTTGTCCTTATCTGAAATCATCTAAAAACAGAGAAAATACCAGCATGCATTAATATGCAAATTCGTGTTTTTGATTTAAATATGTATGATAGTTCAATGTGTTTTAGTACAGGTTTTACGGCCCTCGCAACTGCATAAGATCATATGAGCGCCAGAATATTAGAAGTGTTTCCAGAGAGTAAGAAACACAAAAAAGAAGGATTGGAAATAAGGACGATAGATTTTTGATAGGATAGAAGAATCTGAAGCAAACCACACCAGAGCACCCGCCAACCACCCACAGTTCAAAATGTCTAACAACATTGCCTTTGGTTTGTTGTTGAGCAGACGTAATAATAGTACATTGTGTCCGCTGTGTTTTTAAGCAGATAACCAGCACCCACCAATTTATCATTTCGCACGAGCCGTAAAACTATTACTAAAACTAAAACGAGAAGAACTATCCTCTTGGGGTAGTTTTCCTGATTTTAGATCAATTCCCTTGTAGGGCACACCAGGACAAATGAAGGAATTGTGTCTGTGGTTTGAATAGGCTACCAGCAACTGTTGCCCTCCCCGGCCAGACATCTTTGTTTATTGCATCTAGTTCGACCCCCTACCCCTACCCCCCCACCCTCCCCCCCCCCCCTGAAGTAGTCCAATTGCAAAAATCAATTGTTTTGTCTGCTGTTGGAAAGGCGGCGCGGCGAACAAAGAGATAGATGCGAGAGAAGAGAGAGGGAAGGGAAACAACTGGAGATTTAGCAGCGATTGCGTTTCGCTTGGGGGGAAAGACCTCGTGAGGAAGATGGACGGAGGAACACAACTGAGGATCTGATTACATTTCTCGGGTTAAAAGGTTTGGCGTGCACTTTTCTAAGGGATTTTTTATTTTCTTTGATTTCATTTCACTTTACTTTGTTTTACTTTTTTATTGTTTTCATTTTTTTATTGTCTAAATATTTGTGTTTACTTTTTACGTCTTCTATTTATTTATTTATTTTTGAAAAGGTGGGATGGGGGGGTGTAGAGGTCATTCTATACAATAGGAAACCTTTCTGAAGAAACGAAAATTCAGATATGAAAGACATTAATAGGAGAATTATTTTAATTACCCTACCTCATTGGGCACGGTACAGCTCCGAATTAGGTTCGATGAACTAATAGGAGACGCTCATTCTGGTTATTTGACAAAGCTTGAAGTTGCGTTGTTTTTTGTGGGGTGCTTTGAAGACAGAAGCATAATAACTCGATTATTCAAACATTTTTTTTTCGATTACTTTATATGAAACTTGTTCTTCTTCTTCACTGCCCAAACGTGGCATTTTTTTTTTTCGATGCAGGCTCCTACACACACCTTCAGACTTACAAAGCCTGCTCTATTCTGTCTGGCGTGGACCAGATGACTAGGTCATGTGGTTACTTGATGGAGGTATTGCTCGGCCTAGAGCGAAATCCTGACAGCTAAAGGGATTTGAAAACAACAACAACATTTGAAACTTGAATGCAACGATATGCATACGAGGAAATATGAAAATGTGTGTTTCTGATCTAGGTATGTTTGTTCGAGATGTGCGACGATATTGCTTTTGGTATTTGCTGATTGGGCATGTCGTAACGCTAGAAAAACCTAGTAGTTTTATCTGCAGAGTACCTAGTTTTGAGGAATTTAACGTTTGTCAACCCTTTTTACAGCCACTGTTCACTTTTGCCATTGAAAATTTTCCTACCGCCCGCTTACAAGCATTTCCAGGTGGAGCGTAAAATAACACGTCCTGCTACTACCCCGTGTGAATAGGTGTCACAACGCGGTGGAATCAGGCGCTCGTCAGTTTTGAGACCTATGGGGTTATTGGTATCATCTTAAAGCACGTCCATTTGCCTTGCTTTTGATGTAAAAAATTATAATATTTATTTATCTTGGATACAACTCAAGATATTGGCGATTGAAGAAAGTGCGGGTCGCCTGGTTTCAGGGCTATAATTAGCGAGAAAATGGCTGCCGAAGTTGCAATACTTCTTTAGCTTGAGAGTCCGTGGAAACTGATAATTTACATCTTTTATGTCTGTAATCTACATTTTTCAATAAAATCCACTCAGAAATGTGTTCTTTAATGGACTTGAAAGGTGTTGAGACAAAAAGCTAAAATTTGATTTTAAAATTCCCCAACCTGCGGGAAAATGCCATTTACGAGTACTTCACTTTCATTATTTTGACGAGCCCGTGATTTCACTACGCTGCCTCACCCACCTAAATTACTACATCGCTAATCTTGTAGGTGACACCGCCCCGGTGGGCAGGTACTGTGCTAGTCTGTTTGTTTGTTTGTTTAGTATAGGGTTTTACGGCGCTCGCAACTGCATGAGGTCATATGAGCGCGCGGGACACACCTAATACTTT
>NW_004797302.1:885815-887749 GCF_000002075.1 Aplysia californica
CTGGACAGTAATTCCAAACCCTAAAAGTCCCAAGTTAGAATCTTGTTATTTTGGCTCCCAATTGGTGTAGGACTCGACTAACTTGAGCTAATTCAAATTATATTACCGAACTCTTTTTAGTTCCTTTCAGCTTGGTTTAGAAAATGAACATTCAATGGCGATTTTTTTTCCTTGAAAGATTACGCGTTTCCCATTAACCAAACACAAACGTTTACAGATGAATGGCTGATAATACCCTTTTAATAGCTCTGTAACATGACAAATATTGCCCCAAATTTTCCCGAACGGCGTGAACGTTTTTAAATTGCTGGAATTATGAGCTGTTCACTTTGTGAAATTTTTAACCAAAATTCAACATGGCGGCGTTACCATGGAAATGAATTATCAGAATTGGGCGTTAAGCCCAGTACCCACATCGAATATGAGTTCAATTATTTTTTGAATACTGCAAAAATTAATTATCAGTAGGTGCCTCGTCAGCTTAAACATACCGCCTCCCAAAAAATGCAAACAAACAAACAAGCCGCAAAAAAAACCACCACAAAGAAATTCAGTAATGAACTCACTCTTTTCTTGATTGTTTTTATTGCTTTTTTTTCTTGGTTTAGTATCCTCATAACCATCACCATGCTCCTAATGGCTGTGAGAGATTTATCATCAGAATAATCAGAAAGAAACAATTGAAATTTTTTAGCAACGTAAATACATCAAATAGAGTTAAGAAACTGTTGTGAGGCAAGATAGAGAGAAGGAAGAAAACAGAAGACAGGGAATAAAACACTCAGACGGCTTGAAAAATTCACAACAAACAACAAAGTGAGAAAACCAGAGCTGATCAGTAAGATCGTGGCGTCTGTGGCCTAGTGGTTAGGCTACCAGACTCGTTATTGTGAGGTTGCGGGGTCGGAGGTTCGAGCCGTGGACCCAACGTTGTGTCCTTAGGAAAGGCACTTGACACGAATTTTCCTCACTTCACCCCGGTGGGAATGGGTACCCGGCCATAGACAGCGAAAGATCTTGCCAGTATGTTAGTGTTTTAGCGCTTATAAATGGCGGGTTGCACTGTATGCTTCCCAGGAAGTTGAGGTGGTTTCAGAATGCTCTCAGGTCAGCTGGGGTAATAGAATAGATTGTGAGGTGCATAGAGCTTGCTGTTGAGCGGGAATTTGCGCTATACAAATACTATCTATTATTAAGACCATCAATTGGAATAAGAATAAGAGCAAGAAAAAGAATAAGAATAGAATAAGAATAGCTTTTGTATAGCGTTTATCCCCGCTCGTCAGCAAGCTGTATGCGCTTTACACAATATTATTATTACCCCAGCAGACTATTATAGAACTCTCCGAAATATTCTCAGCTATCCGGGAAGCATACGGTGCAAGCAGCTGATTAAGCGCTCCAATACTAACAAACAGACGAGATTTTTCACTGTCAACAGGAAAGAGTTAGGGTACAATATTTATCATTTCTGTTTTAGACCTGGCACCTGGAAAGGAAACAAAACAACAAGAAAGATCATCATAATCATCATTTTCAGCCATATTATTTTCATGACTGCATTATCATTATTTTAAATGTGATTATGTTTGTCATTGTTAAGTTACCATTTTGTTACCGCTTTTATATCTGTGCACTGGTCTCAGTATTAGAGTTTAATGCTCTCGTAACGCGATCCAAACTGAAGTTCAATTTGGCAAATTGTAGCCTATGCTTAAACCAATTTAATCGTTTAGGAAGGGAAGAGGGGGCTTTTATTCAAGAAATGTTACATTTGCATGGTCAGTATCTGCCTTTAAATACAAAGAGACAATAGTTGATAAACTATATATGATAAAAATGAATATGGAAGACTAAAACCTAATAAAATGCTCTATATAAATATGTATGATTGTGTGTAAATGTGTGTTTGTGTATGTGTGTGTGTGTGTGTG
>NW_004797302.1:889770-900190 GCF_000002075.1 Aplysia californica
TATGTGTGCGTGTGTCTGTCTGTGTATGTGTGCGTGTGTCTGTCTGTGTATGTGTGCGTGTGTCTGTCTGTGTATGTGTGCGTGTGTCTGTCTGTATCTGTCTTTTCCTTTTTGTTCTTCCTCTGCCCCTCGTGAACCCCGAGTTCAAAGGTTGTACTCACGAAGGCGAGAGACAGTCTTTTTGTGGTGATTATATAAGCCTGTTTATTGGTTTCTGTCTGTCTGAGTATATAATCTGTCTGTCTGTCTGTCTGTCTGTCTGTCTGTCTGTCTGTCTGTCCCTTCTCTCTTTCTTTGTCAAACCGCTTGTCATTCTCTTTCTCTCTCTCTCTCTCTCTCTCTCTCTCTCTCTCTCTCTCTCTCTCTCTCTCTCTCTCTCTCTCTCTCAGTCTACCCCTTTCTCCCCAATGTCGGGCCGCCCTTAACCAATCGGGATGCTTTCTCCTCAACAAACAAACCATTCCCCACATCTTTATCATGCTCCCCCGCCCCACATCTGCACATCTACTCAGAAGCCATCACGATCACCTTTACCCTCCCAAACACCCATCTCTACACCGGGGAAAACAGGCACAACACCTTTCCTTGCTGCATCCTGCAAGACCCAGACATGAAAAACATCTACAACAACAGCAACGCTAAGTTTACCTACCATTTGTCAAATCGAGATTGGCCCCCCGAAGCACGCAAATGTACATGTGATATCATCTGTCCACGAGCTAAAGACCTCCACACAAGAATTACCGTTGTCTTTCCCACCACACAGCACCCTCCCCTTCCCCTCCCTTGACATATCCCACAATTCCCTCTATTTTCTCCCACCCTCAAACCACAAGAGACAATAAACAATGCCTTCTGGAAATCTCTCTTTTTCCCTCGTCGCGTCGCTTGACGATCTCAGCTCTGAGTTCTCTATACAGCTTTTCTGTGTTTATGCATAACTTGCATGACTGCGCATGAGCGGGACCAGGTGGGGGAGAAAACGGCAGAGAGAAACAGAAGAAGTCCTGCTGTAGCAAATTATGCTTCGGGGAGAAGCGCAAAAAGAAAGAAGCTTCTGTTGACCTCGTAGTTGTAATATCATATTTTGACAAAATAAAAAGTAAGATTTATATTATTATTATACTAGTTACAAATGTCAGTCTACCTCAATCAGACTGATTGCAAAAAAAAAAGTTACGTTCCAGATAAAAATCAAATATGTTATTACAGCATCGTTGTTCTCATACATTATATTATTTAATAACACAGAAATTCATGTATATTAGCACAACACAACAGATTCGACGTGTGTCACCTTGGTAAACAAACGCCTCTCATTTTGAAGGTCACATTTGAATCCAAATGCATTTTGCAAAATGGTATCCTTTTCCCCATCCATGAAGGAAAAAAATTGGCTGGCTCTGATTTAAACTGATGAATCTGATTTGCAGTGTAGACCTGCAGTGTGTATAAAAACACCGTAGTGAATCTGGGACTCCGTCTAGTCATGTCTTTCTTGACCATCCATTGTCATTGCATTTTGTAGTATACACACGTTTTGATGATGGGATGAGGGTGGGGTGTATATCCTTGTAAAAGGATGAGATGCCTGAACCGCAGAGTGTTCTTTTTTCTTTTTCTCTTTGAATAAGATTTTATCACAGGGTCTCCTTTGTTCAATCAATTTCTCAATTGGAAGTGTTATAAATCTTGCCACGTCTGGTCTTGTTAGCATTTTCTCACCCATAGATTTTTCATGTTGTTATTGTGCGTCTGAAGTGCTTGGTCTGGGCTCATATTGTGTGGAGTAGCGTAGTGAAATCAGGCGCTCATGAAAATAATGAAATCGAAAATATCAGCATTTCTTCTCCAGTTTGATATAATTATTTTCTAATTTTTGTTGTTTTGTTTAACACCTTTTACATTAAAACACATTTCCGTGTGAATTTGACAGGAAAAAAATGATTAAAGGCAGAAAGTATGTAATTTTTCAGTTTTTAAGGAATCCCAAGCTATTGAAGTTACCGAACTTTGGCGGCCATTTTTTCACGAATGTTATCGCTGAAACCAGGCGACCCAACATCCTTCAATCGCTGCTATCGTGACTTCTATTTTAGAAAAAAGTGTATTTTTTAAAATAGAATCATGGCAAATGAATATGCTTTTAGATTAACTCTACATGCCCAAAAATTGACGAGCGCCTGATTCCACCGCGCCGTGGCACATATATTACATTGAAATATGTCGAAATTACAACACACACTCATGCTGATGATATGGAATTTTGGTTCTCAGGGGATATTAAGTTATTTCACTAGAGTCTAGAGTGACTTGCTATTCAATAACATTAAACACATTCTGGTTTTTATTTCTCGTCCCTGAATGTAAGAATGGAGAAAAAGCAAGCATCAAAAAGACAAAGAGCATGGAAGCTGTTAAATGCTTGTAAGTTTCCCATGCCACAGACATTTTCATAAACTGATGTCCTCAATTTTAGAGATGTTTGTTCTAATATTTTACTTCTGAGATGGAGAACACAGACAATATTTTGCACTTATGAGTTGTTATAATGTGGCGTCCAAAATAAACCTATAAATCATCGTGTCAAAGCCTTGCACTGACCACCCATGGAACACACCAGTTGAAAGCTAAATAAATTCTACATCTTCTGACACATTATTTTTTTCCATTTAAAATAAGAGTCGACCGATATATGGCCACCCAGAATTAACTGCAAAAAATCATGCTTAGCAAAATTGTGTGAAATCAAAGAAACCTAAAAGCAGAGGGGTGTGTCAACGTTAGTGGAATGGACATGTATTGCATATAACATGAATGGAGATTAACTTGTCTCAGCACTGAACAATGTTTTACTAATATTTTCAGACAGATTAGAAAACAGAGGAGTCTCAAATACCACGCACGATTTGGACTGAACATCAAATGTGCTCATTAGTATTTTATGAGCCTTTGGTTTCCTGTAGAACACTAACCCATTTTGATGATGGACTGGTTAAATATTGGACATAATCATCTGTCACTGAAGGAACAGTAACCACAAAACTGCCATGGTTTGAGGTGGCTTGGCTGGACTGAATAAAACCCCACTAGTGAGAATCGACGGATGGTTTCGTTTTCAGTGCGGTCAAAAATTCGGGGCGCAACTTTTTTCTCAAACACCTCTGTAACGGATGAACCAATGTCACCCATTCTTTGCACAGCAGTTTGTATCAATTTGTTTTAACTTTTTTAAAAAGATTTTTTCCATAATAATTGAGGCTATATTAAAAATTTTCGTCATACATGTGTATAAAACACGAGATCTAGTGTCTATATAAATCTCCGTCATTCAGAAAATTGGATTGTTCACAGCACTTCCCGCTTCTCACACACTTTTTTGTATACGTATATAGCCTACGTCTAAGCTCACCAATGAAACTAATTAAAATTTTATAGTGAACACTTTTTTCACTTAAAAACATGCTTCAGGAAACATAATGTCGCGATATCAAACAAAATGACGGACTTACTGGTAAAAGCGACCTTGTCCCAGCTGTAATCCTTTTAGAATCTGTAAAAACCACCCATTTACATTTTTAATTAGTATGTATTAAAGAATCTTCTAGAATACAGCTGCAGGTGTTTACGAAAATATTGATCTGTTAAAACAAATGATACAAGTTATGGTGCAAAAGTTGAAGAGTCTGTGTTAGATAGTTGAGGAGAAATTTGACAATAAGTTGTACAGCGAATTTTTTACCGCAGTATAGATGACTACATCGCGCTACTTCAGTCGATAATCAGCATGCACATAATCATTTTTTAAATTACAGACAAAATATATTGTCTGACATTTTTTACAACGTTCTGTTGATATGGCTTGCCTTCCGTCAATGGAAATGAAGGTCGATGCTCAAAGGAAGTGCGCTATTAATTCTATTTCATGTTTTTTTTTAAACTGTCTAGAAAGGAAACAGGCCTTGTTACCCTTACCTCAGTGGGGTGCAATGCAAAAATGCTCTCTCTCTCTCTCTCTCCCTCTCTCTCTCTCTCTCTCTCTCTCTCTCCCCTCTCCCTCTCTCTCTCTTTCTTTCTCTCTCTCTCTCTCTCTCTCTCTGTCCCCCTCTCCCTCTCCCCCACTCTCTCTCCCTCTGCAGCATTAGGGTTTTTACCCTTCAGCATTAAAAAGCAATTTGTAAAAATCTTCTTGTCGACATGTCTTGTTGCGAGAGATACACTTCATTTACTTTTACCGTACAAATAAAAACGATTTTTGTTGTTCCTACTTGAGGACGGGACGTCACGGTAAGAGGGAAAAAAGGAGTTATGAAGACATTTTTATGGAAAACAAAACTATGCAGAGCCTTGAGAGTCTACAGCTTGGTTGCTTAAATACTTGGGTGTGTGAATAGGACACAATGCTGTCCACAACACAACGTCGACTGAATGTGCCTTATTATTTTGTAAACTTTATTCTTGGCTTTCAATAAGCATTCAGTCAGCGTAAATTTTCAAACAAAACAAAATTGCTTCTAACGGTTGCCTGCCTTATCACGCAATAGAAGCAAACAGAAGCTTCAAAAATGATTGAACGAGAAACGTTGTAAAGATGAAATATAATAAGGCACGATGTGGGAGGTTTTTTGCAAAACGAGAGGCGCAAAATGGACGTCTGTCAAATTTCCTACACTTGAGAAATGTTGTTTTGATACTGTTTAACTTTGTTGTTAGCGTAAACAAAAGTCCACCCTCAAAGGAAGTGGGGGGATAGCCTTGAAATCGAAGAAGGAAAGTTTTGGAAGGAGACATGCTTCATTACCTGAACACAACATGCTTACAAGGTATCGTGTTCACACCATCTCTCCCTCCCGCTTCCTCTCTCTCTCTCTCTCCCCCCCCCTCTCTCTCTCTCTCTCTCTCTCTCTCTCTCTCTCTCTCTCTCTCTCTCTCTCTCTCTCTCTCTCTCTCTCTCTCTCTAACTCTT
This sequence comes from Aplysia californica, assembly GCF_000002075.1. Taxonomy (NCBI): domain Eukaryota; kingdom Metazoa; phylum Mollusca; class Gastropoda; order Aplysiida; family Aplysiidae; genus Aplysia; species Aplysia californica. The sequence continues at coordinate 894,737 of NW_004797302.1, forward strand.
TGAATCCATCTCTCTTTCTCTTCCTTCGTTAACATCTTTGCATTCACTTTTTCTATGTCCTGCTTTTATTTCATCGTTCATCTTTTTAAAAAGCCAATAAATGTCCTACACTTTTTGTCCGTACCGTATGTTACGTTGCATGGGCTGCACTCCATTTACTATCGCTACCCTTTTAAAACAATTTGTAACTTGTGGCAGGAAGTCATTAGGCTTGGTGAGGGAGGGGCAGTTGTTAAGACATTTGTGAGGCAGTGTGGTGGAATCAGGCTCTCGTCAATTTTGGGGCATGTAGAGTTATTGGTATTACCTTAAAGCTTGTTCATTTGTCTTTATTTGGATGAAAAAAATGTCCATTTATCTTGAATACAAGTCGTGATATTTGCAAAAGATCACCTGTTTTCAGAGGTACAATTTGTGAGAAAATGGCCGCCAAATATTAGTTGTTTCCTCAGCTTAAGAGTCCATGGTAACTTAAAATTTACATTTTTTGTTCCTTTAATAATCGTTTTTCAGAAAAATCCACCCAGAAATGAATTCTTTAAGGGGCACGAAAGGTGTTTGGCCAAAAAACATATATCTGATAAAAATTCACAAACGTGCGGAAAAATGCAAGTTTCTTCACTTTGATAATTTTGACGAGAGCCTGATTCCTCCACGCTGCCTCCCATTTCTAAGAAAACCAGAACATTTTAGACCCTTGGGAGTTACAGGATATTTACTTCAATGAGCGATAGTTGTAAAATACTGTTCACAACACAACGTTGGCTAAACGTACCTTTATAGATTGTATATAATTAGTAAACTGATTTCTTAAAGCAAAATAAAATTTGCTTATAAAGTTGCAGACCTAAACTCGTAAAAACAGCAAAACAGCCAAACAGCCATGGCGGGCATCAAAGAAATTTAAACTTAAAGCCTTGTGGATAAGGCTCAGATAAAATCAAATAAAAAGTAACTGAAAATCTGTACGTTGTGTGAAGTATTGAACTCAGTATACATATACCGCAGTTCAAAAAGAAAAATTGTCATTTCAAATAATATAAACGCGCCAAAGACTCAATGTCTTCAAAGTCGCCCTCTGTCTTCACCATGATCTGCGAAATTTGACCCAAAGGACCCCAGTGGAGCCAGCCAAAGGCACAAACTCAGTCTTCTTCTTCCTTGTTCTCGATGAGAGCAGCTGGACAGTTAGTCCAATGTCGCACACAAACTGTGCAGTCTGCCTCAAATCTGAGAAATTTCTATAGAGCTTTCTCTCAAGAGGCGTCATATTCTGGCATGTCTGTTGTACGAAGGGTCGCGTAGAGCGGGCAGGGCTGAAGGATATGGTTGACATCCTCTTGGTTGTATCCACATTCTCACAAACTCAGTGAAATATTTTGTTTATTTGTGTCCTCGGTTTAGGACTGCAGATGGCAAAAATAGGTCCATAACAAATAAAGCTCTGATTCTTCTTTGTTTCGAAATATGGTTTTAAATGAAAAATCTACAAAAAAAATTATTATGGTGCATGCCATGAAAAAGTTGATGCGTCTTATTATCTAATAAACATAAGATTTATAACAATTCTTTTTTGCTATCCAGTCTGCCTGAGTCTGATCTAGGCGTGCGTCCTATACAAAATGATAATATGCATTTGATGAGACTGTTACGAAAAAAAACAACATATTTCTTCAAACTGCATAAACAACATGAGGATACCGATCTGGCAGCAGTGCTAGAAATGAGAGAGCTGCTTCGTAACGAATAGAAAATGTAGAAGCCATTTGGAAGCGTAAAAAGATGGGTGTTTATGTCTGGAGGAAGTAGTTTTTAAGCGGATAGGAAGTATTATAACCTTATTTCACAGTATCATCACTTTATTTCGTAGTATCATCACCCTATTGAATAGTATCATCTCTTCAGTTCATAGTATCATCACTTTATTTCATTATACCATCTCTTTATTTCAAAGTATCATGTCTCATTTAGCTCAAAGCCTCGTCACTTTATTTCAAGTTTGTCCAACAAACAAAAAGCAAAAACTAGACTTGGTAATACAAGTCACGACAACGCCTTGTCGCTAGCCCAAATTAATAACAAGGTTCTAACTTGGGGGATTTAGGGTTTGTATTTAGAATGTATGTCTGGAGCGGCCTCCTGATCTCAATCTGCATTATTTTATGTAAAAGTTAGAATGCCTTTTCGTTGATTTTCTGAGACAAAAACCAAACCACGGTGATTCTGTTACTAGTTTGAGTGAGGAAACGTGTCTGAGAACTTTGAACTCAAATATGTCAACATTGAACGTGATTGAGACATAACCATGTTATACTGAGGTCGTGGTGTGTTTTTAATAACCTTCGAGGACATGATGATAACCTATTTAGAAACTTTTAACTTTACTTACATTATGTCGTTGGTATCTTATTTGTTTCTGCTATCCTTGATAAAGAACGGAAAAAGACAATTTCAAACTTAGTCACATGGGAAGAACAATTTCGGGACAATAAAACAGCAATGTGACTTTTGAGTTTACCAGTTAAACACATTATCAGTCATCCCACCATTATTTCTAAAACCATCCTTGCCCTCAGATCCTTTTACTTACATCTATAATCCTTGAATCTCTGTCTGTAACAGTTACATGTTATACTAAGTATGTACGTAATACACTATTGGACACTATAATACGCACATTTTCTACTACTCGGATGGCGTCAATGTCAAATAAATGTGCAAGGGATAAAAAAAAGAAAAACTGTGGTCGAATTTTATACCCAACTCGTCTATCCTTCTGGAACGATTTTTAAAGTGCACCTTTACTCTTAATGACTCTTGAAGAAAGTTCTAGAAAGTAAATTATGGCAAATGAGTAAAATTGAGCCCGAAGACGAATAAATAAATTAATTAATTAATGAAGGAATGAATGAATAAACTTTATTGATATCTGACAACAAGGTTACAGAGGCAAGTTCATGGGTTGACGACAAGGTGCGTACCTACCTTAATTTTCCACACGTCGTTTCTTCTCCATGAGAAATGCTGCTTTGTTTTTGCTGTTGTTTTTATTGTTGTACTTGTTGCTGTTGTCATCGTTCTTGTTTTTGTATTTGTTTTGTTTGTTTTTAGTGGGGTGTTTTTTGTTTTTGTTTGTTTGTTTATTTGTTTTTGCTTTTTCGTTTGTTTGCTTTGTTTCGTTTTGTTTGTTTTGTTTTTGGTTTTTTTGGTGGGAGGGGTTTTATTGTTGCTGTTTGGTTGCGGTTGGGTTGTTTTTTTTGTGGGAGGGGCTAGGGGGGTGGGGTAGGGGAGGGGAGGGTTGGGGGAGCGGGACCGGAAATTATTGTATCGTCGATTGTTCTTGACGATAAAGAAAACATTACATACTCCGGTGCTAAATTCATAATGTTATTCCTACACCCTGAGACTGAGTCAAAAACTAGTGAAAATTAGAACATTATTGCTGCAAGTCAGGCTGTCCTGAACGCCCTTGGAGTAAAAAACTGGAAAATAACACACCAATATAACTTGGAGTTTCCAGTTTGCTTGAATCGCATACAGCTGTTTCTTTAGTTTTTCTATAAAAAAAAGAACACAAACATTTAGATTCAAAGTCATGACAACCTTGAGAGAGAGAGAGAGAGAGAGAGAGAGAGAGAGAGAGAGAGAGAGAGAGAGAAAGAAAGAGAGAGAGAGAGAAAGTGAGGAGGGGGAGATAGAGAGAGAGAGAGAGAGAGATAGAGAGAGAGAGAGAGAGGAGAGAAAGAAGTAGAGAGTGAGTGTGTGTTTATGTGAAGGAGAGAGAGAGAGAGAGAGAGAGAGAGAGAGAGAGAGAAGAGAGAGAGAGAGAGAGAGAGAGAGAGATAGAGAGAGAGAGAGAGAGTGAGAGAGAGAGAGAGAGAAAGAGAGATTTAAGAATCTTTTTTAAAAAGAAAATAGACATATGTCGAAACTCCTTACAAGTATAAACATCTACGCAAAACGCATTTTCCCAGTATTTGTTATTATTTAGAATCCAAGAAAACGTTACAGGTATATTAACGGGGAGTTTTTCACGTGGTTTTCATCTCCCTCCCTCCCTCCCTTCACAATTTTCCGAGAAGCAGCAAAGCAGATTAATTAAGTGAGGTGGACACTTAGACCTATTTGATCTATTTGACAAGTTGGACAGGCATGATCAGGTAGCCGCAGGTAACTGTTTCAATAATATTAACCTTTAAATTGTGGGGTGTGGCTGGAACCATCGTTCGCTCGCCACTCTCTGGTGATTTTGTAATTGAACGGGACAGAAATATAGCAGATCAAAGTCACATTTTGCTAAAAATAGAGTTCTTAGAACGGCAAGGCGACACGCATTAGGGGAGACTACACAACACGGCATTTGAATGAAATGACTGGATGGTTTTTTTTGTTTTTTTTGCTTATTTTAGTAAGTGCTTTACGGCGCTCGCAACTGCATGAGGTCCTATGAGCTCGCGGGACACAATAGACATTTTTGGTTGGTAGGAAATTTTCAATTTTGTCCAGGTGGCGGCCGAAGCCTACTCATATCGATTTTAGACCTCCAAGGGGTCTTTAACGCGCGAAACTTGCACACGCGACCTCCGAGATTTTTCGCTCTTTTCCGAGGAGGCTAGGTGTAGATCTTTCCTACCAGAAGACCAGGGGTGTGGTTGTAAGACAACAGTAAGAAGGAGCCAGGGAGTAACAGTAGAAAGGCTGCAGAAAGAGTCAGGAGCCCAGAGGAGGGGTCAACGGAGGTGAGGAGGTGGGGGCAGAAAATGGAGAAGAAAGCAGACGACAGATCATAGCTAGAGAGCAGGAAAGGAGGTGAAAGGGGACAATTTCAACGAAGAAAGTTTTTCGGTCGCTACATGGATTCGAACCCGAAACTTTTGAATGAGAGGCGAACACCTTAACCTCTAGGCCGCAAGAGCCCACTGTGTGGCTATGAATAAGTCATGCCCTCGAACTCGAACTCGTAGTAAACTTTGTTTACATTCAGATGTTTTATTTCTTAATTTCTTTTGGCTAGTTATGAGCTTTTTTCGGGGAGGAGGATGTTGTTTTGTTTTGCTTTTCATTTTTCATTTTTTGGGGGGGGGGGGGGGGTGTGGTTCAATTTTTTTTCTCGAAACGACCTCAAGGAGACTCATTTTTCTAACCCTTTCAATCCTTCGCTCGGCACACTCTAAAAATACAAGAATAAATAATGCCGTTTACGGTGTCAGATAAGAGACGCAAAGGGCAATATTGTGCCTATAAATAACTCCTCTTAAGAAAGAAATGATGTTGGTGTGAGTGGAGCTCCGTTGTAGGTGTTAGTAGTAGAAGTAGTAGTAGTAGTAGTAGCCGTAGTAGTGGTAGTAGTAGCAGTAATAGTAGTAGTAGTAGTAGTAGTAGTAGTAGTAGTAGTAGTAGTAGTAGTAGTAGTAGTAGTAGTAGTAGTAGTAGTAGTAGTAGTAGTAGTAGTAG
>NW_004797302.1:900290-913550 GCF_000002075.1 Aplysia californica
ATGTCATACAGAACTTTGTAATTCTAAGGTAGCGATAAGTGATAAACCTTTGGTACCACACCATTGTCACCCGTACTAGTTGTAGTGCTTTATGTATTGACCTAGCGTGTTGTACGTTAATTTTGGAGTTCAGCGTTCTCTAAGACATGGTGTGCGCGTGGTTAGAAAGCGCCACTGGTAGGACCAACTTCATTACTTTCTCTCTGTTGCTTCTGTCTATCTGTCTTACTTTTCCCCAACACATAATGACTATTGTTGTATTGATGTGCTTCTCTAAACTCAAACAGACAGATCAAGACATAGTGTCAAGCTAGAACTTGTTTTAAGTAGATTTTGATTCAGTGCTTTGTTTGATAATATTTTTTGTGATCGTTGAGGTTCATCTAAAAATAGAAGGGTGGGGCTGGCTGGGTTTAGCGGTTTAGATTACTTTGTTTTGCTTCATGCCGTTATCTCAAGTTGGATTATGGAGAATTGACCTGCTGCAGAAAAAATATCAACAGATTTGTTTATTTAGGCAAAAGCCACAAGTGTTTACATTGATTAAACATATCACTGTGAGAAAGTGTAAACAAACTCAAAGACTGACGCAAACACACACATGCGCGCTCGCCACATATACATACGCTCGCACACACACACACACACACACACACACACACACACACACACACACACACACGTTATCCGTTATCCTGACCGACAGAGCGATGTTGTCTGGTAAAATAGTTTGCAAGACGATAGCCCGACAACTAGGAGCTTCCCACCGCTCAACTTATGGCTTTCGGGGAAAAATTACGAGGTGTTGCCGAATCGATTTTTTCTCTCTTAACGACTTATACCGCACCCCGCTGCTTTGATTTGTTTGTTGGGGGAGGGGTTATGATACCAATTGAAAGAAATGTGCGTCTGAACTCCCGTTTAGACTTGCTTACCTTGGCGTTTGTTCCCTCACGCGCTTGGAATGAAGTCAGGCTGAGGATACATAGACCACGAAACCAGTCCGAGACGAGACGTATCAAGGTATCGGTGTCGGTTCCAAAGCTGTTGGACTGCTGGGGATACAGAGACCTCGAAGCCAGGCCGAGACGTGGCAAATCTAGGTATCGGTGTCGGTTCCAATGCCGTTGGATTCGAGATGCGTAGACCACGAAACTGCCTCGAGATGAGACAAATCAGGGTATCGGTGTCGGATCCAATGTTGTAAGACTGGAGATACGTAGACCACGAAACGAGTCAGAGACGAGAAAAATCAAGGTATCGGTGTCGGTTCCAGAGCTGTAATACGGGAGATACGCAGATCACGAAACCAGTCTGAAAAGAAACAAATCAAAGCATCTATGTCAGTCCAATGTAGAAAGGTTAGGAATACATAGACCACAAAACGATTCCGAGACGGAAATTAAACAAGGTTTCGGTGTCTGTTCCATACTGTTGTATCAAAAAAAGCATCTCAAAGGAAAGATTTCTTTATAGAGATTCGTTTCGTCACATTATTCGTTTCGAGCATGGTGTCGTTTCGCTTCAAAGGATTCCTGACCGAAGAGAAGAATATTTTGGGAATCTGCCATGAGCGTTTTTCATTCACAACACAACACGATCTAAGCTATTTCGGAGGATCCATTTATCGTCGGTACGTCAATCCGAGCATTTAGAAACTTTGTACATAACAGTTCGTTGTTGCATATTTATAACGCGACTTCGTTGTTGCTAATTGCCCTGAAAAGCATGAGTAAATTGTTGTTGTTACTGCCAGTAATTCGCCCATGCTAGACCCCGCCTCTATAGCGTCTGAAACTATACACAAGATAAAGGGGTTCCGTTTTCATGTCTGTTGCACTCTAGTCTAATTCAAGACGCTACTTTTCTAGCAAACGGGAGGTGCATATGGTCTGATTTTGATCGTATCGAATCGTTTGGCAGCCGTGAAGTAGTCGTTTGCGAAGGTGTATAACTTGTAACATTTCACGTTCGAATCCAATGGGGGTTCAGCTAAGACGCAATTCCTTATCTAAACAAATTGCATTAGATTTTAGCCAAACTTTTAATAAATGTTTATGGTTCTGAATCATTTCTTGTTTGCCTTAAAACATCGTTGTTCCTGGAGTATTTCTTCTCAACCCAGCGACCTGAAAGTTCAAAACCTCAGAAGCATAACGGCTTAGATTTGTTTTTGCTGTTGTTATTGGTTGGCGGTTTTTTAAAGTTTTGTTGTTGTTGTTGTTGTTGTTGTTGTTGTTGTTGTTGTTGTTGTTGTTGTTGTTGTTTTTTGTTCTGTGTATTTCAAATGGAACCTTTGACTTTAAAAGGAAAAACGAAAGAATTATGGGATCCTCAATACATTGCAGTGCCGATTAACATTCTTACGTTGGAGCCCAGACTCCGTGAGATGTCGGTATGAGCATCGTATACCTTAGGTTTCTGGTTGATTCCTTCTCTGCGGTGTAACGGCGTCGTTTCGGTTCTGATGTCTTTGTGAATGGAACAGATTTTCCATTTTCATATGAACGTACTTCAAGAACCTGCTGCCAAGCAACGGGTGACTTTCATTCCTAACACAACTCGATCCAAGCTGTTTTAGAAGATCTATTTAACGCCGCCACGCACGTACAAGTGTCAAGAGGATTTAAATGTTATGACAGAACAGTCATGGTAATTGCTCTGAAAAGAAAGACGAGGAAATTGTTATTGTTACTGTCAGTAATTCACCCATGCTAGACCCCGCCTGTAGTAACGTCTGAAAGTGTAGAAGATAAAGGGGTTATTTTTTCGTGTCTGTTTCACTGTAGTCTGCTTCTGGACGCTCTTTTTCTAGCAAACGGTGGAGTGTATACGATCTTATTTTGATGGTGTCGAATCGTTTGACAGTCGTGAAGTAGTCGGATGCGAAGGTGAATATTTTATAATATTTCACGTTCGAATCCAATGAGGTTCAGGTAAAAATGCAATTCCTTTTGTAATCAAAATGCAGTTGGTTTAAATTAAGTGAAACTTTTAAATGTACGTGGTTCTGAATCATTTCTTGTTGGTTTTATAAATATGTTGTTCCTTCAGTATTTCTTCTCCGCACACCAACCTGGGAGATAAAAAAAATCCGCAAATCAACGGCTTGGTCTGTTTTTGATGTTATTGTTGGTTGGTTTGGTGTGTGTGGGTTTTTTTTTCTTCTTTTTTATGGTATTTCAAATGGGGCCTTCGACTTCAAAAGAAATAACGAGTAATTTATGGGATTCTCAATACATTGCAGTGCCGATTACCATTCTTACGTTGGAGCCCAGGCTCAGTGAGATGTCGGTATGAGCATCGTTTACCTTGGGTTTCTGGATGATTCGTTCTCTGCGGTGTAACGGCATCGCTTCGCTTCTTGTGTCGTTTTGAATGGAACAGATTTTCCATTTTCATATGAATGTACTTTGAGAACCTGCTGCCAAGCAACGTGTGACTTTCATTTATAATGCAACACAATCCAAGCTGTTTTGGGGGATTCTATTTATCGTCGTCACGCCTGTTCAAGAGTCAAGAGGATTTAGATATTATGACAGAACAGTCATGGTAATTGCCCCGAAAGGCATGACGAGTAAATTGTTGTTGTTGCTGTCAGTAATTTTCCCATGCTAGACCCCGCCTCTATAGCGTCTGAAACTATACACAAGATAAAGGGGTTACATAATTTATAGGTTTATTGCACTCTAGTCTGCTTCTGGGAGCTATTTTCTCTGACAAACGGGAGAGAAAATACGATCCGATATTGTCTAAGTCAAATGGTGTGGAGGTAGTGGAGCAGTCGGTCATGAAATTGAATTATAATATATGTGGTTTCGGGTTCCAATCCAGCAGAGGTCCTAATAGTTTACGATTTCTTTTCTGACGAATGAAACTTTTTACGGTAGTTCATTTTGAAATACTTTTTTAAAATTCTTCTTACTTGAATATTTCTGTCAGCCAAATATCTCGTCTTTTGGTAGAAATACTATTGTGAACTAAATGAAGTGATTAACTTGCAAGAAGTAGGTGGTGGGTCATCTAGTCTCAATAAATCACAAAGCCAAACTACATACTTTCGGGATTCTCCAGACCAGCAATGCTGACGACAATATTATAGGCATCGTCTAGCTCACGGTACGTGTTAATTGATTTCAACGTAAATGTTCTCCTTATCAGTATTCTCTATGTAACGGTGTCGTTTCGGTTTCTGTGTCGTTTCGGTTTCTGTGTCGTATGGAATCAAACAGATTTGCCAGGTTCATATGAATGTACTTTGGGAACCTGCCACCATACAACATGTGTTTCTTTTTTCATTCATAACACAACACAGTTTAAGCTATTTCAGAAGATCAATCTATCACCATCACGTAAATCCAATTGTCTAGACTCTTTGTAACAGTTCGGTGTTGCTAATTGCCCTGAAGAGCATGACGAGTGAATTATTGTTGTTACTGTCAGTAATTCGCCCATGCTAGTCCCCGCCTCTGTGGCGTCTGAAACTATACGAGATAAAGGAGTTCCGTTTTCTTCTCTGGTGTAATCTAGTCTGATTCTTGGAGCTATTTTTTCTAAAACAGGGCTGAGTGCGCTCGATCCGACTTTGTCTAAGTCAAATTGTGTGGCGGTGGTGGAGCAGTCTGTTATGAAATTGAATTATAATACATGCGTTCTCGAGCAAAAATCCAAAACAGGTCCAAATAGTTTACGGCGCCTTTTCTGGCCAGGGAAACTTTTGAAGAAAGTTGGTTCTGATACACTTTTTAAATTATTATTCTTTCTTGAATATTTTCAGTCTGCCATATATCTTTTTTTTTGCCAGAAATACTGTGAACCAAATAAAGTGTTTGACTTGAAAGAAGCAGGGGGGGGGGGGTCATTTAGTCCTCAATAAATCTCAAAGCCCAACTACCTACCTCCGGGAATCTCCAGACGAGCAATGGCGACGACAATATTATATTTATAGGCATTGTCTACTTTACGTTACGTGTTGATGGATTTCAGCCTAGATGTTATCTTTGTCATTCTTTTTTTTTTTTCGATGTCGTTTCGGTCTTGGTAGTGTTTTGAATGAAACACATGTTTGTAGTTCATATGAATGTACTTTAGTGACCTGCCGTCATGCAATATGTGTTTTTCTTTCATTTACCAAACAATCTAAGCTATTTCAGAAGGTAGCGTTGGTAGCTTAGTGCTAAGGCTATCGAACTCGTAATCGCGAGATTGCAGGTTCGGGAGTTCGAGCCTCAGCTCGGTCCGAAACTGTGTCCTTGGGAAAGGCACTATACACGATTCTCCCCTTTGCTTGGTCCTTTTGGAGATGGAAGTAAAACCCAGAGGTCTCGCCTCTTAAATAACCTAATAATATTTATAGAGACGTTGAAGCAAAACAATTTCACCATTTTTTAAATTGTATTTCCGAAGACCTATTTATCATCGTCATGTCAATCCAATTGTCTAGAAGCTATATAGATGACAGTTCAGTGTTGCTAATTGCCCCAAAAAGCATGGGTAAACTGTTGTTGCTAGTGCCAGTAATTCCCCAAGCCCGACCCCGCCTCTAAAGGAGTTCTGAGACAACAAGAGATAAAGGCTTCCGTCTCCTCATCGGCTGCCCCGCGGTCTGGTGCCAGGCGCCGTCTACTATAGCCGATTTCTGTTGGGGGGGGGTTGCACCAGAACCCATTTTCCCCAGTCGAAGTGTCCTGCAACGAATGCAATCTGAATACAATTGCATGCACGTTCCTTGTTCTATCTTCTCAAATGTGATCCCCTATTAAATTTTAGGCGTAGTCGAATTCTGGTTCTTCAACCGGCAGTGCAACTGATTTTTACGTAGGTGACCATTACTCTGCTTCGTAGGGCACGTGCCTTTAAGCAGCCACTTTCTGATTTCAAAGATAATCTATGTTTTATATCGAATAAACCTCTAATCGATTTTAGTACCACCCAGGGATCTTTAACGTGCCCAACGTGCACACGTGACCTCCGAGATTTTTTGGCCCATATCTGAGAAGGCTAGGTGTTCGATCTTACCTACCCTAAGATCAGGGTTGTGGCTGAAAGACAGCAGTAAGAAGGAATTAAGGAGTAGCAGTAGAACGAGTCACGAGGAAAGGAAAGAGGATCTCATAGGAGGACGGGCTGGTTGGGTGGGGGGGGGGGGGGGGCAGTGACAGCTATAGCAGAAGACAGAACAGGACTAACGAACAGGAAAGAATGTACGAGAAAAGGAGAAACTTTAATGAGAAGAATTTTTTTTGTAGCTGTCAGGTTTCGAAATCGGGGACTTTTGAATGAGAGGCCAGCACCGTATGTCCAGACCACGAGAATCCACCCCACCCCATTTTTTGTCTTTCTTTTCTTTTTTATCCGCCGCTAATACCATTTTGGGTGTCGCTGGGTTTTTGTTATTTTATTTATCTTATTTTTATTTTGCAAATCCCATCACGTTTCTGAGTTTTGATTCGGATACGAAGTATTATCTTCTTCTTATCTCGAACATTTCTTCTTATCCCAATGACTTGACAAGGGTGAAAATTATGATTAGCTTAAGGAAGTGTCCAAATCGAGTATCAGTTAGAGTGTTCAATTAAAGTTTTATCAAAAGAATGAACAAAATTACTTGCTCTGTGTTTCATAGCAATAAATTTTAATCGCAACGTCGAAAGAGCTCCCAACACGAAGTTCGCCTTCCTGAAACCACCAAGTATGCACATTCCATTAAAATGTTTCGCTGTCTGAGACCGTGCCCTGAAGAATGCGACTGGCATGTCTAGAGGCTGCCCGGGAGGACCCATACATCTTTTGGCGTGTTGAAGGAAAACATCGCCGGTGTGGGTGAACTTAAAACGTCTTACCCCTAATGGTATTCAGATCCTTGAAGTGTCGAAATTCGTCAGACAAGTCCGACAAAATGTTTCTGGAAATAACTTAGAAATGTTCACGGTCGCGGAGTGCTCAGCTCTTTCCCCACAACATCGCTCTTGTAAGACTGTCAGCTGACAAGTCGATGGAGTTTTTTTTTTTTTTTTTTTTTTTTTTTTTTTTTGGCTTATTAATTATTTTTTGGATTTTTTTTTTTTGGGGGGGAGGGGGTTGTTTGTTTGGTGGGGGAGGGGGTTGGGGGGGGGTTACTTTCTCTTTTTGTTTTTTAAATAGTTTTTGTTAACTGTTAATGTGGATAACATAAATCGTCGAAAACCCCTTTGTTGGAATCTTTTTTTCTTCGGGGAAAATGGGAGGGTCTGAGAGTACAGCTAAGATTTGAACAAAGTGGTTAGCCTAGAGTAAGAGGGGAAGAGATATGCCTAAACGTAAATTGCTTTCTAAACAACCTCGGAAATGGCCCCAAATATATGCATTCCCATTTTAAAACCACCGATAGATAAAACGGAATCATTTGCTCTATATTTTTAATTTTTATGATGGCTAAACAATATTCTGAACTTAACAATAGTTATTACAAGTTGGTGGCTCCAATAATATGACCTTGAGATCTGTTAAACCAGAGGTATTGGATTGGGAAGTCAGACACACATGTCATTGAACGTGACCTCAAGAATGTCCAGCTACAATCCCAAGCGGAGGTAGACATCCGGGAAATAATAGCCACGAATAACGGTATTACAAGAATCAATGCACCTTCTGCGTTGCCTATTTCACCACCCCAGTGTTGGTAAGCATTTCGAACCTGCTGTTATTACAGGTGCTTTCACACCGGACCACAGTGCAGTGGACCTCTTGTTTTGTTTCAGTAAGGTTTTTCGGCGCTGGCAACTGCATAAGGTCATATGAGCGCCAAGAGGTGGAAGTCAGCAGAGAAGTCCAAACGGGGAAGCATGCTTACTCTGCTCACCTCTCTAACCTCAACAGCACAAAGTCTGCTTCAACTATCAAGGCACCCCGGTTATAGCAGTTCACAAGAGAGGGACAAACATAAAAAAGAAGTAGAGGAAAATGACAATAGTAAGGATGAGAAAAGAAAAAGCACAGTACCCCCTACGTTGTTTCGACTCAGTATGAACATGACATTGTTAAATCAACCCATTTACAATTCTACTTTGCATAAGAACTTGTTACTATCCCCCTTTGGCAAATGCCTAAAGACACTACAGTCAAAAACACTGCCCTTGGGGGGGGGGGGCAAAGCACCCACTTAATTCATCCCCTTTTGGACACAGGTATTGTGCATGGAGGCTCTAAGGATATTATGTCTGGGTTTAGTGTCCTTTTAACGTGTAAAGCAAAGTTGGGCAAGCTACAACCTGCAAGCAGTTTTGTCTGGCCCGCCAGTCGACCCGGTAATCAATGATGAATGTGACGTGCAGCGAGTTGATAATTAAAAATAAATAAAAACCAAACTGTCTGTCTAAAATATCAAAATCAATAGTTTCCAGCCCAGCTAGAAACGGTAGATCTAACATTTTTATATCATGAAGAGCCCTGAGTCTCATATCATTATATGATTAAGTCTCAGTCGTAATCTCACTTTTTATAGCTCGGGTATTTCAATACATTTCATTCGATTTCTCCCGCTTTGCCATGACTGGTCCACGCTTGCACGTGCCTGACCTAAAGGTTATTCAAGACACGGAAAATCTTATGCCCTTCCTTCCACCCAAATTACCTCTCTGCGCTAAAAAGAGACGTAAAACCGGGGTACCATACCACGCCTCACCGCTAGCCGTTGTAACAAAAGAATTCTACACCACCCGCACAGCGTCCCTCTCTGAAGTGTGAGCTCTTGACGCCGGGAGACATAATGATATCAGCTTCCTCCCCAGTCGCCCCGCACTGACGTCTCGCCAAAGATTTCCCCGCCTTCAGTTACCTGACACGCGCGGCCACGTCTCCCACACCCGAGGTCTGGATCCCTCCGGGCTCCCATCAACCCAAAACCAGGCCAGGGTAGACAGCTATCCGATTTTATTTCTCAGAAAGTGTACATTGATGTTCCTAATGGCAACACACCTGGCCTATCATTACTATCAAGTCATAACTAAGGTAGACAGTTATACCATTTTTCAAAAAGTGTTCACTAACGACCCAAAAACCAACACACCTAGCCCTCGTCCGACAATATTGCCTCCCCTCAACACCTTGCGATATAATTGGAGGTCGGAAAAGATTGGGTTTTTGGGGGTTTTTTTTGGTAAAGTACGTTACTTCGACGAATTGTGTTCTAATCTAAGGAGCGATAGAAAATAGAGCGATAGAAAATAGAACGAGAAACAATATTTTGAGACGGTACTGACTTTATTTAAATTAATTAGGAGATGGGCCTGTTCTTAGGGCTAACAAATGCCGAGTGTGAGATAGCTTCCCAGTGAAAAGAAAAAAGAAAAAAGGAGACGCCCAGTGGAATAAATTCCTTACCTGAAAATGGAAGTGTTGTCTTAGACGTGCATTGGCTGTAATCCTTGCAACCCTACCCATTACACCACAGAGGCCTGTCATTTTATCATGACAAGTTGGGGAAAATTAGATAAGTTGGAACACGTTGAGTTGGGCGCACACGCGGGGAGTGGGAACGGTCTCAAGACAAAAAAGTTGAACACTTAACTTCCCAATTCCAAGGACTAGGGCACAAAGATGATAATTATAGTCATTAAACATTTATTCTTTTAGCCTTTCGCTTCGATTATGCGTGGTCATCTTGATCAAGTTCAATTGTACAAAGAGGGTTTTTTTAAGTATTTGCTGAATAATAGTGACACATTAGTATATGTCTCCGCAGATTTTCGATCTGTATCCGATCAAGCAGAACCGACTTGTAGAACAAGTGTCTACCATATTTCAGAGTACGTCACAGCAAAGCACCTGCCACGTTAAGATCTCAGCAGTCACGTCGGAGCTTAGACAAACCCACAACAAAAAGAGAACGCTTCAAAAGTTTCCCAATCTCTACCTGCGAGCGAAAAACGGTAAAACACCCGGCTTTTTACGCTATCATCAAATTTTCGGCGCCTTCTCGAGCTGATATTCACTTGCAAAGATTTCTCACATCGAAAAACCAAAAGCAATGTTAAGAGATGCTGAAGGTTTGTCAAATTCAGAAGCCAGGAGGAAGCAGTGTGTGAAGTTCTCGCCAAGAATCTATGATCTCAAAAAGAAGAGTTTTACAGTCCTGGCCTCCTACAGATGAGGAATAAAACTGTGTGACCTCTAATGAAAATCCAGAGGCACTCCTCTTTGTGAATAATGTGTTTCGGGGGGTTTTGATTCGCGCAATAATGAGACAAATAAAATTCTTCTTTTTTTGGTATTTTCCAATGAAGACAAAATACACTTTCATTTTTCCAAAAGTGATAGTTATCAGCTGTAAACGTTTTATTATACTCTTTACTAAACGGTGCTTGTACCTTTGCTCTGTGTTGTTTCTGCAGCATGGCACCATTGTTCACTTAAATGAAGCTACCTTTTCTTAATAAAAATTTTGATGCTGTAAGTGCAGCACCGTTTTGATGAAAATAGAAGAAATGTTCGAACCAACAGAATGCAAGTCGGTTGCATTTTGCTTTACAAAATAAGGATATGACATCCTCAAGTTCTTAGAGGAATACAGTTACACACACGCGCACGCGTACGCACACACACACACACACACACACACATACACACGCGCGCGCACACGCACACACATTATATAAGAAATAAATAGATAGATAGTATATATAAATACATGCATATAATAGGTGAGCTTTAGCATGTTCAGGTGTACTTGACACGTCCTTTGATGTTACTTTTTCATTTGATGATATCAGAAATTGACAGGCACATTACGAATTTTACAGGAATGTCTTTTCGAAAAAGCCGTCTGTGTGTGAGGGGATTTGGGGGCGTACTTGGAACACACAGACGGTTCCTGTTTGTGTGGAAAAAATAAATGTAGGTGATTTGACACCCCCATCGACACAATGTAGGTCATTTAGGAAATTGGCCTCGACCCTGCCTTTCAGAACCAACCCGAACTGAGAGGGATACAATATCAAAGCAGAAAGACCGAGATACTCGGTCATTCTCGGGAATTGAACTCGGGTCTTTTGCGTGCGACAGTGAAGTACCTTACCTTTGCACCTTAGACTTCGGTCCGAAAGGTGTGTTCGTGGCCCAGCCTTGTTTTAAACAGTACATGAATATTACAATCAACTAGTTGCCTGTAACCTGTAACCAGACCTCGCCAGTCGATGTTTGGGTTATAGATTATGATTCATCTCCATCGCTTCTCTTCGCACCCAGGGCTGTTGGAGGCTGAAAGGCTATTTTGTGTATCATCGTTGTGAAATCAAGCGCTCGTCAACATGTTGTTTTTTTTTAACCCCATATTTTTCCACTCGTTAAGCAATTTTTATAAAACGTATACTTTGGGCAGAATACATGTTAAGTGTCTACGTTGTTTTTAATCACATTTGTGTGTGGATTATCAAAAGCACCAAAAAAAATGTAGATTTGCCATTACAAACGACTCTCAACCTTTGGATTTCACCAAACTTTGTCGGCCATTTTTGCGTTAATTTGAGTTCTGACACATGTTACTCCGTTTCTTCAATTGCAAATAGCGCGACTTCTCTTCAAGATAAATGGGTATTTTTTCACCAAAAGCAAGGCAAATGAATAGGTTTTGAGAATATACCAATAACTCCATGTGCACACTTACTGACGAGCGTCTGATTCCACGACGTCGTGACACAATGATTAAAAGACGATCAGTGTCCGTTGTTCTTTCGATCATGGCTCCCTTTGTGGCCACACCATTTAGTTTAGTTATAGCAAGAGTTTTACGGCACTTGCAGTACAGTAAGGCCATAATATTATAAGTGCTGAAGATAGAGGTGTAGCAAGAGAGTAACAAAAACAAAGAAGATGAGGAAGCGATAAGGATGATAGTTGTTTGATCGAAAAGAAGAAGTAGACCACACCAGAGCAGGCCACACCGTTAACTCAGTATACATCATGACCCTCTCTGAATGTCCGAGTGTTCCGTGTGTGTTTGTTGTTTTCTTTTTTTTTTGGGGGGGGGGGGGTTGTTGTTGTTTTTTGCGTACAGACGTCTGTTGTGTAACTGTTAAGTGCCTCGCCGTGGGGTACAAGACCTGAGTTCGATCCCCGAGTGGGAAGAATTGTTATCAAGTCTTTTGGTTTTTGTTTGGGCTTTTTTTTTGCCAGCATGCTATATCCTTCACAGCCCTACAGCAGCCGTAACAAGCAGAGTCGAAACCTGCCTCCTAAATGGTTTATCAAACTGTTCCGATACGATATGGACGTAAACGACCAACATCAAAAAAGTGTTTGTGCACGGGTTATTTCATTTTTATTATTACTTTTGAAGTTATCTTAATTATTTGTTTGGTTTGGTTTGGTTTTGTTTTGTTTTTAAATTCATTTTCTTTTTTCTTCTTTTTATTAGGAGGGGGGTATGAAAAGGTGATTGGGGGTGGGGTGTTCAAGACTGGGATGTCACTTGATGTTACCCTCAACTATTATTACAGCAAGCCTTCCTTGTTGTCTCGAGCATCATTGTTCGGGTCTGAGATGAACGACGATAAAATTGGAGGTTTGGCTTCTTCAACAAACAAAAACTTGGAAATCTTTTTTCTTTTTTCATTTTCATTTTCATGCTTTTGGAAATCGCAGTAATAAATGTTCTTCATTTTCGTAAAATATTGTCAGACTGACTTCATTTTCTTTCATTTGTTTGGAAATTATGCTAGTTTTTAACAACGTTATTAACTCAATTTGAGAAATTTACGACTGACTTTGACTGGCACTGGCACATATATTCACACATTAATAATTCAAAAACAAACAAAACCCAGTCTAGCAAAGCAATCTCAAGCATCAGAAAACTGGATGGAAACACATAGAAATAGATTAAGTAAAAACGGAGGGTAAAGATCGAAAAGATAAGCATTAAGATTTTTGTAGATATGCTCACAACGAGCTCGCAGAGGCAGGAAGGTTGCCAGACAGACAGACAGACAGACAGACAGACAGACAGACAGGCAGACAGGCAGACACACAGACAGACAGATAGACACACATACAGACAGACAGACAGACGGTCAGATAGGCAAGCAGACAAAAAAAACCTCGGTTCCGTTTGACGTGGAGGATGTTAAGACTGACGAACGTACAGACGAAAGTGAAAGAAATCGTTTCTCTTACATGCCAGTGTCTGGGAGACTGAGGTAGAGATTTCCTTCATTTCAAGATAACTTACAGCAATGACAGGCAAAAATGTACACTCTCCCTTTGAGGCAGTGGGTGTGTGGGGGG
>NW_004797302.1:915266-918845 GCF_000002075.1 Aplysia californica
GTTGTTGTTATTTGTTGTTTGTGGTGGTGGTGGTGGTGGTGGTGGTGGTGTTTGGGGTGGTATATTTTTTAATAAGGAAGGGTTTGGGTGGAGGGGTATTTTGTTGCTGTTGTAGTTGTTGTTGTTGTTGTTGTTGTTGTTGTTGTTGTTGTTGTTGTTGTTGTTGTTGTTGTTGTTGTGGTTGTTGTTGTTGTTGTATATTTTTGGGGTGATACATTGTGTAATAAGGAGGGTGTTGAGAAAGGGGTCTGTTGTTGTTTTTGTTCTTGTTCTTGATCTTGTTCAGTGAGGGGAGGGGGGTTGGTTGGTTGGGGTTTTTTATTACTAGAAAATAAGACAAATCAGGCGTATGAAGTATACCAACAAAGAAAAAATGCACCGACAAGACGGTTTTCAAAGATCAGAACCATGTTGATATACCTTTCTCTAGCAGGTAAAACTGAAGTCAAACAAGGCAGGAGTAGACCCCGAGCAACTTAAAATAATAATACTTTTAGTATAGCGCAAATTCATGCTCAAAAGCAAGCTCTATGCGCTTTACAGTCTAATACATTACCACAGCAAGCAGACCTGAGTGACAGCATTCTGAAACAATCTCAACTTCCTAAGAAGCATACAGGGCTAGCTGCGATTTTATAGGTGCTAAAACACTAACATACTGACAAGACCTTTCGCGTCTGTCTACCTAGGTGAAGTGAGGAAAATTGAGTAAAGTGCCTCTGCCAAAGACATAACGCAAGACCTGAGACTCCAACATCCCAAACCCGCAATCTCACGACTACGAGTCCGGTAGCCTAACCACTAGACTATCGACCCAACTACTGGTGAAAATGGTGAAATGGTATAGTTTTAACGTCTCTCTCTCTACACTATTAGATTATCTAAGAGGCAAAACCTCAAAGTTTAACATCTATCTCCGAAAGGACCGTGCTAAATGGGAATTTCGTGTGAAGTGCCTTTCCCAAGGACACAACCCCGAACCCACAATTTCAAGATTAAGAGTCCGGTAGCCTAATCGCTTGGCCACTGACGCCACTGCTACGGCTAGGAAAGCCTGATCAGACAGATGATGAAGAAAGACCAGAACAATATTCATATCAATACAATGTCATGTATTATGTTCCTTAAGGCGGACTTACACGTTCAGTTAGAACCAACCGTTGTCCGTCATGTTTGTTATAAGATAATTTTACGTTATTTAATGTTGGTTTTAGGAAATACGTCAGTTAGTTTTAGTGATCTTTATAATCCAGCAGGACCAAAAAAACATTCGCAAGGCATTAATTTGTCAATTTTGATACGCTGGTTCAGAATTTGATACTATTTTACGATAGAGCGTAGTTTTCAATAAGTTCATGAAAAAAGATTTTATCTTTTGCGGGCCAGTGGCAGATCGTCCGGCCGACCGACCTCAACACAAATCAAACGGGGGATCTCGTGGTCGAGAGGTTACTGTGTTTACCTCTCATTCAATAGGTCCCGGGTTCGAATCCGGACAGCAACGAAAATTTTCTTGTCTAAAATTTTATACTTTCACCTCCTTTCCTGCTCTCTAACAATGTTCTGTCGTCTGCTTTCGTCTCCACTTTCTGATTCTTTGCCCCTTCTTCTGGGCTCCTGACTCTTTTTGCAGTCTTTCCACTGCTACTCTTTGGCTCCTTCTTACTGTTGTCTTTCAGCTCCATCCCTCATCTTAGGCTGCAGAAACAGTCGGCAGCCCAGAACAGGTGGCAAAGGAGGTGAGAGGGTGGGTGGCAGAAAATGGAGACAAAAGCAAACGACAGAACATTGTTAGAGACCAGGAAAAGATGTGAAAGGAGAAAATTTAGAGAAGGAAATTTTCCGTCGCTGTCAGGTTACGAATCCGGGACCTATTGAATGATAGGCGAACACCTTAACCTCCAGACCACGAGAGACATTTACCTAGAAACGAATAAACAAGTACGAAAAACAAAAGAAATACACATCACAGTGCCATACCCAGCCTCCAAATACACGGCTCTGACGTTCTGTTGTCGGGTCGTTGACTCAGAGACGTCACGTCTGCGACCATCCCCCGGGAATGGAAGAGTTCTGTCTGAAACAATAAACGGAGAGCTGGTGGCGGGGGGCGAAAGGTCGGTCAAATGTTTGCTATTTCCGCGTCTTGTAAGTCTTGTAAAACGGTTGCATGAATTCTTTACACCTTGTCTTACCGGTTTGGGGGGGGGGAGGGGCAAAACGGTTGAAATACAGATGTCAAGTTGTTTTTATTTTGTTTTGGTGTTGGGGTTTTTTTTCTCATCTCTCTCAAAGTGTAGAAGTATTCATCTATTATCTATTTGTGGAGGCCGAATTTTGCTATTCAAAGGCTTTTTATGGCTGCATAGATCGACATGCGATTTTCGCCAAAAGATTCTTTAAAATATTCTCCAGATCATGACGCCCTTCGCTTTTTCAGTTTTGAGACCGTTTTGCAGCAAAAAGCTAAATTTCTTTATTTCACCGATCGCTTTTGTAGGCCGACGCTTCTGTCTCTGTAATTTTAGAAATTCCGGTGCGGAAGTGATATTTCGCGAGGTGCATTTTGTTTTCAGAGTATATCTAGATCTAGACTAGACCTTCTAATTTTTTGCATCTCTCAAGATTTATTGCTCCATTCCAGTAGAGTGTACATATAATAGGTCAATGACTTTCAGTTGATGTTAATGCATCGATCATTCCTTTCTTTGAAAGGGGGCCCAGCTAGTTCTATATAAGTGAATCTGCGCTTGTAAAAGTTGGAGGGTATGTCTGTGCGTTGACATTTGTGTGTGTTTATGTGTGTTTGTTTTGTGTGCTTATGATTGTGTGCATGTGTGAACATATACGTGCATGTGTGGGCGTCCGTGCGTCAGAAGAAGTGTGTGCAAGCTGTGGAATGCAGATATACTTGTCCTCGCTAAGGAAAATCGACGAAATAACCAAATAAAATGTGTTTAGTCAGAACGTATCCTTGTACAGCCGCAAAAACAACAAAAACAAACGGACGTGAATAGTATATCAACATATCCTATTGTACAAAATTGTAAAATTAAACGTTTGAAGGCAATCCTAAAATTGGGGTCTCATGAAAAAGAAATACAGCAACAACAATAACAAACAACAATAACAACATCAAACATGAGGTACAGATCTGGTCGTACAAGCATTTATACTTCAAGTATTCAAATATACACCAACTTCACAAACAGGGGTCAAGTTCATCAACGGGGGTGCCTTTAGTTTATTTGGTATCATCCTAGACATCGCTCCTGATTACCCCGGTTCGAATCCTCAATGAGACGTTCTTGAACTGGTGACAGTGCAATAATAATATTCTCCATTCAGAGATGGATAATTGGAGTTTCCGCCTCTTGTACAATCTTTCCACGTTGAACCTGACTTTTACAATTCACATCTAAGGTATTGAAATGTATCTAAACTGTTCGATTTGTTATGATATAGCCACGTGATGTTACTTTTCATTCTAATTATTTGTTTATGATGATGATGATGATGATGATGATGATGATGATGATGATGAAGATGATGATGATGATGATGATGATGATGATGAAG
>NW_004797302.1:918945-921255 GCF_000002075.1 Aplysia californica
GAGGAGGAGGAGGAGGAGGAGGAGGAGGAGGAGGAGTAATTAGTCAATACTACTCCTCGGTGCGACGAAGACCATCTAGTAATCATGGGGTTGGGCATTGGGCAATAAGAAAGCAGTGAGAACCAAAGTTTTTAGTTCTTTTTAGTCTTGTTGTAGTTGTTGCTTTTTAAAATCTATATTTTCCCTTAACATTTGCTTTCCAAAACAACTTTAAAGGTTAGAGTCTCAGTCTACCCCTCACCTTTTCCATAAAATGAAGCTCAAACTTGCCACCCTGACAAAGTGTTGACCTTTTAGTGATAAAAAAGAGAGCGGCAAAAGACCGAATTAACGGATTGACATAGCAGGCGTATCTACCAACGGAAACCGGCGAAAGGGTGCTAAGTTTTTTGTTTTTTTGTTTTTCTTTGTTTGTTGGGGGTGGGGGGGTTGGTTGTTTTTTGTTTTTAGTTTTTGTTTTCTTGTGAGTTTTTTTTTGTTTGTTTCTTTGTTTTTGTCAAACGTCTAAACAATGTAAAGAGAACAAACAACAATTAGCTTAGGAATGTACAAATTAAAGGGCAAACATAAAGAAACGTATGGGTAAAACTTAGTTGCACGTTGTGACCATACTCTTTGAATTACGATCGAAATAATTTAATTGTCTAAACCTGGCACCCATTGTCGTGCCAAACAGTGATTACGTCCAAGATAAATGGACGTCTTGGGCTGTGTAAGTATAATACATGTGCCAAGAAATCGCCCCTGCAGGTGTGGGGGGGGGGTGGAGGGGGAATAGTTGTACGAGCGTACTATTAGGGAGCAAAGAATACACTTGTCGTGATACTGTGTGTCGTAAGAGGCGACTGAAGTAATAGGTGTAGTCGCTCGGAAAGTGCCAGTTTGCACAGGGCTAACTACCCCACCGAGTAAAAACAGTAAATTACAGAACCACGGACAAACAAGGCTTTTTGTTTTTCGATCTTGGGAGACGGAGAAGTTTCTGCATCAGCAGGAACAATAAAAGACAGCGGACGAATCACAGAAATTGATATACAGAAAAGTGTGGAGACGTGGAATAACATAAAGAGGCTAGCCCAGGATAGAGAAAGGTGGAAAGCGTTTGTTCGTGGCCTATATACTGGTGCAGGGTGAGAAAAGCAATGTTGATGACCAAGAAATAACTCAAGTCGGGCCGGAATGGGAGATGGCCGTCTGTACAGATTGTTATCTTGAACAGGTCCGTCGTTAGAGCAGATTCGAATCAGCTTTTTCGGCCACCTGTCCAAGACAATCCCAACCAATTCCCATCCTACTTTGCATATTTTTAAAATATTATAATGACACTGTGTAAGACAGTCACCTGTCAAAGACAGTCATGTTTCTCTTCAACGACAGGTGGTGGTCTACGACAATTTGGAGGGGCTCTTTTTTCTTTTCTTTTTTGTAAGTGTTTTACGGCGCTCGCAACTGTAAATGGTCATATGAGCGCGAGACACATTAAACATTTTCACTTGATAGGACATTTTTAACTTTGTCCGAGTGGCGGCCGAAGCCTACTGTTATCGATTTTAGACCTCCAAGAGATTTTTAACGTGCGCAACTTGCACACGGGTCCTCTGAGGTTTTTGTCCCTTGTCCGAGAAGGCTAGGTGTAGATATTTCCTACCAGAAGATCAGGGGTGTAGCTGAAAGACAGCAGTAAGAAGGAGCCAAGAAGTAGTAGATCTAGTAGAAAGGCTGCAGAAAGATTCAGGAGCCCAGAGGAGAGGGCAAAGACGGCGATGTGTGGGGGTAGAAAGTAAAGACGAAAGCAGACGACAGAATATTGCTAGAGAGCAGGATAGGAGGTGAAAGGGGACATTTTAGAGAATAAAATTGTTACGTCGCTACCCGGATTCGAACCCGGCACCTTTGAATATCATTCAGTAGGTCCCAGGTTCGAATCCGGATAGCGACGGAAAATATCTTCTTCTCTAAAACCTTAATGTTCCCCTCTCACCTCTTTTCCTACTCTCTAACAATGTTCTGTTCTCTGCTTTCGACCCCACTTTCTGTCCCCACCCCCTCACCCTCCTCTGGGTTCCTGACTCTTTCTGCAACATTTCTACTGCTACTCCTTGGCTCCGTCTTTATTCGTACCGCTGTCTTTCAGCCACCCCACTGATCTTTAACACCTCGCCTTTTAGGATAATGGCGAAAAATCCTATCAAAACTAAAAATGTTTAATGTTTCCCGCTCACTCATATGACCTTACGTAGTTGCGAGCGCCATAAAACACACACGCACACACACACACACACACACACACACACACACACACACACACAC
>NW_004797302.1:923222-928098 GCF_000002075.1 Aplysia californica
TCAAGAATGCCCGCTTTGAAGATTCAAACCACGGCGGCATACACAGCAGCCTAGCTTTATCCCAACGGAAGTCACTTTTTTGTGTCTGCGAAGATTTATAACTCGACAAACTGCATGAGGGGTCGAAAATAACCACTCGGATTACGTTACGAAACAGATGTACCCTACAAGATTAAGTTGAGTGTGATGTAAGTTGAGTGCACGAGTGCTTTTTTGTGTGTGCATGTGTGTATGTGTGTGTGTGTGTGTGTGTGTGTGTGTGTGTGTGTGTGTGTGTGTGTTGTGTGGGGGGTTTTTTTTTCTTTTTAATTGGAATGGGATGGGAGCAGAGAGAGAGGGTGACTGTGAGTAAGAAATAGATAAGCGAGGAGGAGATAAAAAAAAGAAAGTAAAATTTACAGCAAGGCAAAGAACGAGAGACACAAAGAAGGAGGAGAGGAGAGGTTTTAATCTTCCTGAATTGAATGAGAAAGTGCTTGAGAGTAAGAGGAATGAGTAGACAGAGCAGGAAAGGAAAAGGTAGAAAGTAGAAATGTATAGAAAGTCGATAAGATTCTCAATTTTCTGCTTCTCAACGTGTGTGTTTCCGGGACAGACACAGTTCAAGGTTACACGATTGTCCCTTGACCCTTGTACTCGAAAGGTTATTTCCTCATTTCCTGCCAGAGATTACAGGTTACACGCTACTAAGTCAATGAACTGAATTGTAGTGTACAGAGCAGCTGTTAACCCTTTCACTCCGACAGTGGCGGTGGGTAGTGAAGGGCTTACGGGCTTGAGCCCCTCACCCCCACCCCGTCCCAACCCAACTCTATCCCTTAGTTAATGAAAGTTTCTAAAACAACGAAATAAGCAGTTGAAACCGTTATGATCGCACACAATGAGTGTTTGTGCCGCTGAGATTTAACAGTTCTTAATTACATCAGACCACTTTTAAGGCAACTTTTTCTTCAGATAAAAACTAATTAGAGAAATTTGGAGATGAAACGGGTTCGTCCACACCATCCAGAAGAGCTTAAATTTAACTAAGAACAAAGAGATGGAAGACAAAGGTGACTCTTCTCGTTTGAATGGTTCTCAAAATGCCGTGGCTCGCCGTGAGTATAGAAAAATCATCACTGTTTTGTTCTTATTGCTTGCTTTTTAGTGGTAAAGAAGTGGAAGAAACCTAAGCCCCACCCAAATCTTGGTCCACCCACCGCCACTGCACCCCGACCTCCTTCCTGCTATAGGGCACGATAGATAGGAAGGAATACGCATGTGTTTGTTTTGTTGTTTTGTTTTTGTTTTTGTTTCGTCCCTTGTGCATACACTATAAACAAAAAAGTAATATATTTGCAGAGAGACGTGAAGAAAGATGTCCAGAAAATAGCGAGACGTTTAGCTTCCGGTAAAACTAGCGAGCATTAAATGCAGTCAAAACTGCTCTTACGGTCACCTGTATAAGACAACCACCCGTACAGACGCCACTTTCCACCCCCCCCCCCCAACCCTCTCCCCACTTTCGTTTTCTTTACATTAAAATGGCATGTATGCTACGGTCACCTGTATAAGACAGCTATTTTCTCATCAACAACGGGAGGCCGTCTTAGACAGTTTCGACTAATATAGTTATTTCTCTATCGTTTTCATTGTGTTCTTTCGTGGTGTGATCCCCGAAGACACACCACACAAGACAGGGGAGACAAGAGAGAATTTATACAACACAGTCTAACCCTGACGGCGTGGGGAGACAAAGAGAGCGGAGAGTTTACGTTAAACTTCCGATGAGCTCCCCTTCCTCTGAGAGATGGTAAACAAACAAGACTTTGATATTTCCCGTCTGCTCACAGTTGTCTCGGCCGACGCCGTTGACCGTCTAGGAAATGGCTTCCTCCGGATGGTCAAAGTTCACAGAAATTAGTGAGGGGGTTTGTGACGTTTAGAGTGTGGAATGCTTACAGATGTGTTGATTTATTGAGATTCACAAGACACATGATTTGGAACAGTGTGTGTCCACCTGTTTATATATAGCCAGCGCCCACTTTTGTAACTTCTTCACCTCCTTTCCCTATTCCATAGACTGAGTGTCCGTCGGGGCGCTTTTGAAGACTTCCCCACCAACTTCCTCCACTCCTTTCCTGAGCTTATCTTTGAAGTCCAGGCCTGTCGATTCCTTGATTTTGTCCTCCCAACTCTTCTTCGGTCTGCCTCTGCTCCTTTTTTCCCGGGACGCTACGTCGCAGGACCATTTTGGCAATGCCGGATGAAAGGGTGATTTGTCCTTACCATTGCTGTTTGCGTTTCCTGACCAGAGTTAGAAGGTCAGCAAATGGTCAGAATATGGTCCAATTGAAGTTTGGATCAGTTGTTTGACTTTACCATACATTTTTGTGATGTGATCTTTGTATGAGATACGAAGGAGTTTTCCCCTCCGAGAGGTTAAAATTGTCGTACCGCCCACCTACATATAATTCTAAGTGGAGCATTAAATAACACCTGTCACTAGTCACTACCCGTACGGCCCCCACCGCCAATCAAAATTGCTAAATCGCCCACTAATGGGTGATGTGCCCTCAAATTGGCCAGCATGAGTTTCCTTTTCTATGAGAAATTGTAAACAAACAAGGCGTTGATATTCCTCGTCTGTTCACGACTGCTTGGGTGCTGTTCACCGTCTTGGAAATGACTCCCTCATTTGGATCAGGGTTCTCAAGCTCAAATCGTGTAGAGGAAACGAGAGTGAAGAGTAAGAGATCTAAGGTATCGTAAACATTTCTGTCCTGGCGTTATTCAAGGTTATGGGAAGGTTGGAGATGAAAGGATGTAGTCGTGTTTGTTTTCTGCCCCCCTGGAGACCAGAGGCCGCTGTCTAGATGGAAGAGAAGTTAATCAAAATAAAGGACAAATCTCCAGATCCCTTTATTTACACTTATTTGCGAACAAATTTTGATGTATTTTGAGGAGAATAGGTCAAATGGCTCACCTTTTGAAACAAAGTTCACTCCAGATTATCACCTTAGCATTTCCTTCACTGAGACTTGGCCACTGTAGTTCTCTTCAATCTACGTCAAAAATCAATTTAAGTTTAAAAATTATTCATAGACTGCAGTGTTTCCAAAAACAGAGCTGTTCGGTGGAACCTTAAAAAAAACCTAAGAACATATCGCACCTTCACTGATAAGGTTCAATGAGTACAAGTAAAAGCTAGAATTTATTTGAAAAATTGCTTTTAATATCACAAAAGTATGAATAAAAAAGCAACACAATATCTTAAAGACCTATTTGAGTTATGTGTATGATCACGACATTTGAGATCTGCTGATGAGAATCTCATGAGAGTGGCCACTGTAAGGTCCTGTAAGTTGGACGGAAGGGCGTATTCATCCCACACCCCTTAATTTGGAATTCCCTCCCAAAAGAAATACTTTTCAGCGTGAGCGAGAGGGGAGAGAGTGTGTGTGTGTGTGTGTGTGTGTGTGTGAGAGAGAGAGAGAGAGAGAGAGAGAGAGAGAGAGAGAGAGAGAGAGAGAGAGAGAGATCGTGCACAAATGAATCTGTGTCAGAATTAAACTTCTCGACTTTCTGGGGTCAGTGCAGAATTTGTTCAAGTACCGGAAATGAAGAAATCAGAAAAAATAAAGGGTATAAGTCACGTTTTACTTTAAAAAATAGAGTTCTAGTTTCACAACACACATCAGGGGACGCTGCACAATATGATATTTGACTGTGTGGCTTCAAATCAGAGTCGTGGCCTTTACAAACGAGCCTAACTAACGGGAATGCTTTTGAACCTATTTTGTAAATAAAGTTTAGTTTTAGTATAAATTTTATTACACATGCAGTGTAATAAGGTCATATAAGTGCCATTTGAACTTAAGTGTTTTGGAATGTTGTCTGGGGTTCTCCATTTTGTCGTATCAAAGACACACTCTGCCCTACCTCTTGAGTAGTGTACACTGTTTGGTAACTGACTTAAGCCTCTTTTTTTAGTAACGAGTGAAGCTTACTTTGGAATTACCACATACTGCTGAATACATGTGGAACAAGTACCCATTGGCAAGAGTAAAAGTAGTCATCTTAGACGATTGTCCTCAGTCGTAGTATAGAAAAGAACTTAAGGGCTGTTTGTACAGGTGATTGTTTAGGACAAGTTGTCTTTAGAGCACTATCGACCGCATTTGTTGCCTTTGTATAATTTGTTTTAAAAAGTAAAAGGACGAGTATACCATAACACAATTATAGAAGATGTAACCAAAATAAACAAAGATTATTTCTGTTATACTGCCTAGAGAGCTGCTGAGTGACATTTTCGCTCCATTAGAAAGTATACGCCTTTCTTTCTTGTGAGAAAACAGTGGGCAGATTCCTGCTCCTACCGCCGGCTACAAGCTCTGGAAGTCTGCGATGCTCTGGATGTTTCTGTTGTCGCTGGAGCGGATGGCTGTGCTATAAACGTCTGCAAATGCACCGGAAGGCAAACAATAAACGGCCACACGTATAAGCAAATAGTGAGAAACTATAGACGGCCTGGAGCGTATGTGTGTATCACTTCAGACGTGTCTCTCGTGCCTGCAGCGGAAGTCTAGATATCTTTCTGGAGAAGAACGCGTAGGATGCCGTCAGGCCCTCTTTCTCCAGTATTTGGACTTTGGATCGGTTTCCAGTTTTACGTTACCAGCGAATTGGCAATGTCAGCTGCCCCTGTCTGAAGCTGAGAGTCTGTTAGTCTTCATGGGTTCTTTGAAACAGTCAAACACCGAGTTTATCAGAGCGAGAGCAAAAGCATACGCGTAAGATCATATGAAATTCGCTTTAAGAAAATACTCTAAAACGCAAAGACACAAGCACATATACTTGCGTGCGTGCGCTCGCTCACACAAGCCACGTATCCATG
>NW_004797302.1:929980-930889 GCF_000002075.1 Aplysia californica
CACAGATGAAGGGTGATAGTTTTTAATTTTTCGGAGGTTAGATAAGAAAACGGGACTGAACTGAGCTTTAGAGATAAAGACAGGAACCGAGCTTGTACAGATAGTGGGGAACAATAAACTTTGTGTGTGGGTTTTTGGGGAAAGGGTTTAGATTTTTGTGTGTGGTTGGAGGAAAGATAAAGATGACTGTGGTGTGTGATAGAAAGAACATATCAGTCGAGAGGGAAAGGGTAAGAGTGGGTGAGTATCCTGATTAATTTCATTTTTGTTTTTTTAATGAGGTAGACTAGGATATAAGACTCCATAACATCGGGGTTTAACTTGCGTAGGATATGAAATTCCATCATATTGGGGTGTAACTTGCATAGGACATGAGACTTATTAATATCGGGGTTTAACTTGTGCAGGATATGAGATTCCATAATATCGGGTTTAACTTGCTTAGAGAGAGAAAGTCGTCGGAGACATGAGTTATAGTGAATATGACTTTGCTGTTTTATGGCTTCAGCCCCATCGTCACGATTTGGATCATTTAGGAGCCTGGTTGCTTCGACTCTATCAGCCAAGCAGCGTGGGATAGAACATTGCAGCAAACTGAGTTGCTCAACAACAACAAAAAACTTCATCATTCGAGAAACGAACTCGTGCCTTTTGCCAGCTCAGCCGCTACACTACAGACTTCGGTATGAGCGATGAAGAAGGTGGTCAGATGGATTGGTACTGCTGACGATTTGGACGAGAAATAGAAAGTGGATAGAGATTGGTGAAAAAGTAATTGTTTCTTTTCCTTCTTGTTTGGTTAGGTATGTTGTTGTTATTGTTGTTGTTGTTGTTGTTGTTGTTGTTGTTGTTGTTGTTCTTCTTCTTCTTCTTCTTCTTCTTCTTCTTCTTCTTCTTCTTCTTCTTCTT
>NW_004797302.1:932080-937064 GCF_000002075.1 Aplysia californica
GGTGTGCGTGTGTGTGCTTTTGTGTGTGTACGTTATAAAACACCAAATCAATGTACCAGGATCTGAACGATAAAGGATCTTGTCTTTTACACACAGCAGAAGCACGGATCCATAGATTTCATTCTACGCACACTGTTGTTTGTTTGTTTGCTTGCTTGTTTGTTTTTTATTTGTGTGTTTGTTTGAGTAAAAAGAAGCACGTTTACACAACAATGGTCATTCATTGCTGGGAAAAAGTAAGACAGACAGACAGACAGAAACAACAGAGAGACAGTAAGGAAATAGGACCAGACACCCAGTGGCACCCTCCAACCTACCACCCGATCCTGCACATGGTGTTGCTTTTCTTTTAAAGTTTCGAAAAAAGAAAAGAAAATTGAATTGTTTAAATTTGCATTACGAGAGAATTATGCTTCAGACCAGGACGTCTTCGGGCGTTGTCGAACAATCAGAGTGTGCGTCTGAAAAGAGTTAACTATCTTTCACTGACTGCGCCCTTTGTATTTTCCCCAGCTCTGTGGACATCGGGAGAAGTCTTAGAATTTCTAGTGAGCAAAGAATACTTATCGCACCACGGCTAAGGGCGAAGACCATCCTCCACGCTTTACTAACAACATACTCCTTACTTCAGGGCAGTTGGTTGGTCCATGCCACCAGAGAATCTATAATTATAAAATGTAAGGCATCATGGTCAAATCAGACGCTCGTCAAAATAATGAAATAGAAGAAAACGACATTTTTCTTCCCTTTTGACAATTTTTGGGGAATTGTTTTGTTTTGTTTTTGTTTTTGTTGTTTTTTTGGCTCAGCACCTTTTATGTCCATTTAAAAATACATTACTGTTTATTTGAAAATTGTTTATTAAAGGCACAAATACGGAAATTTAGTTTCCAATGAATCTCAAGCTTTTTAAGTCGCCATTAACTTTGGAGGCCATTTTCTCTCTAATTTTATATCTGAAAACAAATGACCTTACCTGCTTCAATTTCGACATATATCGACTTCTATTGAAGATAAGTGGATAATTTATTCATCGAATGCAAGACAAATGAACAAGATTTAAGATGGTACTAATAACTCCATCAGCCCAAAAACTGACGAGCGCCTGATTTCACCGCATCTTGACACTATACTCTCTGGTGCCACACAGTACATAACGTGATACCTGTATTTATGATACAGATTGTATGGGTGGTGCGAGGTGAAACGCGAATATATTTATTGCTTGAGGGAATGAAAGAAGAGATTCAGTTAATAACAATGTCTTTGGCTTTTTATCGCTTCCAAATCGTGTTCTAGTTTTAGTTTTGGTAAGAGTTTTATGGCACTTGCAGAACAAAAAAGGCTGATGATTAGAGATGTTGCAAGAGAGTACCAAACGCAGAAAAAGGAGGAGAGATAAGTATGATAGATATTTGATGCGAAGGATGGAAAAATCCACACCAGAGCACCCGTCAACCACCCGCTAAATCATGTTTGACCATCTCATGAAGGGGAGGAAGTATTTATGAAAGAGCTATCAAAAAATATTATTATATTCAATCTCCGCTCGTTATTAACAACATATAATGATAAATATATTTGAATACATAATGCATATAAAACAGTATCTTCCTCACCATCTTCCAATATTTATCAAAAATATACACCTTACTCCATGGCAGGTGACCCCATGCCATACAGTTTATCACATGATACGTCTATTTATAGCCCAGACCGTGGGCGTTGTATGAGTTGAAACACGTCATGTTTATTGTTTTGAGGGTTGAAAGGAGAGATCTGAATAATTATATTTATGACTTTTTAAAGCATCTAAACCGTGTTGCCGATGACATGAAGTAAAGGAAATGTGTATGAAAATAGCTACGAACTCTAAATCTTAGAATCTATCACCGTATCCCAATCTAAACTGACAACATAGACTTCACATCGTGGCAATAACCTCGCAACCACACAGTTTATCACACGCACCTGCATGATGATGATGATGAGACTGTGGGCGCTGTGGGAGGTAAAATATGGATGTGTTTATTGCTTTGAAGCTGAGAGGAAAGATTCTAATTATATTATGTCTTTGAGTTTTCAAGGTATCAAAATAATGTCGGAATGAAACCAAGGAAATATATATCTAAAACAGTTTATAAATTATATTTCAAGCTCTTTCACTATCACCTTCTTCAATGCTTTTCAAAAACCCAGTTTGCATCGTTGGTGCCATACAGTTTGTTGTTAGATACACGTATTAAAATGAATAACTGCATTTATACATCGCATATCCACATTCTGCAGCATGCTCTATGCGCTTCACAATAACCATTACCCCAGCAGACCCCAGAACACCCAGAAACTTTCTGAACTTCCTTGGAAGCATGCAGTGCAAGCTGCGGATTACACACACTCAAACACTAACAAACTGACACGATCTTTCACAGTCTTATAGCTGGGTGAAGTGCCTTTCCCGAGGACACAACGTTGGGCCACTGACGTGATTCAAACCCACGACCTTATGGTTGCGAGTTCGAGGATGACAAGGACCCCCAACGCCATCTATCTTCAGGCTCTAGGTGAGCTGTGAGGGAAACATGAACGTTAAGTCGACATAGCAGGTGGTTGGTGGATGCTCTGATTTGATTTTCCCTTCTTTCCTATCAAACATCTGTCGTCCATATCTCTGCTCCTTCTTTTTGGGTTTTTTTGGTTTGTTTGTTTGTTGTTGTTGTTGTTTGTTTTGTTTTTTTTTGTTTTTTGGGGGGTTAGTCTCTTGTAACACCTGTTATCTGTGGCACTTATATGACCTTAGTGTTTTTCAAGTGCCGTAAAACTTTAACAAAAACTAGAATTAAGTCAACATTGTCCAAGACAGCCACACACAAATGTGGTGGTCTTGTACCGGATGCCCATTGTGTACAGGGTAGGTCAGTCGGGTCGGGTCGGGTTGATCCCTCGACTCATCGCCTGAAATACGAGGTGCCCATAGGTGGATGGGGTCGGGGCGGTTTGCCAGCCAGATTTAAAGCGCGAAGCGGCTATCGTGGCACAAGCCGATCGCGCCCGACTTATTGCCTCCAATACAAACGCGTTAGTTTTCAGGCGACGAGTGGGGCTATCGCCCCCGACCCGACCTGACCTGATCCCATCCGCAATGGGCACCCCGTAAAAACAAATGAGGCAACGAGTCGGGCGCGATCGGCGTGTGCCACGATAGCCGTTTTGGACCCCAATCTGGCTAGCAAACCGCCCCGACCCGACCCGATCCCCCAATGGACACCCCGTATTCGACAGGTGGACGTCTTAGACAGTATCATTGCCTGTGTAAAGTAGACAAACGCAAGAGGAAAGTGAGAAGAGATCGTTTGTACTGCTGATCATCTTGGACAGTTTGTCGTCAGAGTAAGTTCAACAGCAGTATAGACAGTGAAAGATATTGTCAGTTTGTTAGTGTTTGAGCCCTTAGTCAGCTGCTTACATTGTATGCTTCCTGGGGAGCTGGGATTAAAAAAAAATTTTAATCAATATTATTATTATTATTATTATTATTATTATTATTATTATTATTATTATTATTATTATTATTATTAGAAGTATTTTGGGGGCTTACGGGAGATATTTCAATGTTATATCTAGACTATTTTGGCATAAAGTGAGAGATCTTTATAAAATAATATTATATTTTAGACATTTCAAGGCAACTAAACCGTATTTCCCATGGCATAACGCGAGGGGAGTATGACGAAAATAATCACAAAAATATTCCGATCTTCCACTTGTCTTCCTTGCAAGCAACTCCGTGCCTTCACAGATCATCATAAGATACAGATGTTTTTACGTTCAGCAAGAGATATTTTTTGTCTCGGAGCTGAAAGGAGAGATTCAAATTATGATAATTGTGTATCTTAGACTTTTTGAAGGCTGTGAAGTTAACTGTAGTTGTTGGCTGCGGGGTGAATAGGGGAAAATTTGTTGGAAATGGCAATACAATGTCAAATATTATATATACCTTTTTATGAAAACTTTGCCTTTACAATTTTCTCTCTCTCTCTCTCTCTCTCTCTCTCTCTCTCTCTCTCTCTCTCTCTCTAGCTCTCTCTATCCTCCACCCCACCCCCTCTACGAAAAGAGTTGTGTACTCTCTGAAAAACATTTCATGTAAAACACGTTTGCCCCAGATATTGTTACACGAAAAATAAAACCGATGTCATTTTTTTCCAAGAGCGTATAAGCGTTCATTGGAAAAATATTTATGTAGATCTGTTTGTGTGTTATCAAACAGATAACGTGACAGCATGAATTTGGTAGTTTCGTTTACTGACGTCGTGTAGGATTAACGTTGGGTTTTTTTTCTCTAAGTAACGTGTTTTCATAGGTATTGATTATATTACAAGTCATTGATTTTCTGCTCTTATCTTCGTAGTTTCGTGCATTAACAAGAGTTTATCCCTGGGCACACATGTGCGCGCGCGCGCACACACACACACACACACACACACACACACACACACACACACACACACACATGCATACATACACACACAAACACACACACAAACACACACACACATATACATACACAGATACACATTATTATATAGTCGGAACTGTCCAAGACGACCACCTGTTATAGAGGAGAAAAGTGGTTGTCTTAGACAGGTAACGTTTTCGGAAGTGGTCGTTTGTACAGCTGATTGACAAGGACAGGAAGCCATAAGAACAGGTTCGACTGCATGTTATAGAGAGTTATTTTTAAGTGGAGGTTTTACGGCGCTCGCAACTGCATAAGGTCATATGAGCGCCAAGGGGTGGATGCCAACCGAGAGCCCTTACACTACAGGGAATCAGGCTTACTCTGCTCACCTCTCTAACTTCAACAGCACAAAGTCTGCGTCGACAATCAAGGCACCCCGGAAATAACGGGTCACAAGAGTGCGACAAACATACAAAAGAAGTAGAGTGAAAATGACGATGGAAAGGATTAGGAAAGAAAAAG
>NW_004797302.1:937164-940864 GCF_000002075.1 Aplysia californica
TCTCTCTCTCTCTCTCTCTCTCTCTCTCTCTCTCTCTCTCTCTCTCTCTCTTCCTTTCTCTCTCTCCTTCTATCTATCTTTCTCGTTCTCTCCCCCAGTCTGTCGGTGCGTGGGTGTTTATATTTCTTTTATTCTCTCATTTGCTTCGCCTGCCTCTCAATTTCTAGTTTTGCTTGTCCGGAGAAGTATTTCTCCCTTCTATCATCGGCAATAAACACTTTAGTAACCACTCTCTGTCTCTTAAGCTCTGTATAATGGAAGTCACTTTGAAAAAATCTAAATGTGAGGCAGCGTGGTGAAATCAGGCTCTCGTCAAAATAATCAAAGTAAAGAAACCTGCATTTTTCAGCAGGTTTGTGAATTTTTATCAAATTTTTGTTTTTTGAATCAACACCTTTCATGCCCATTAAAGAAATTTCTGTATGGATTTTTCTGAAAAACGTTTATTAAAGGCAAAAAAATGTAAATTTTCCGTTACCACGGGCTCTTAAGCTAAGGAAATAACTAATCTTTGGCGGCCATTTTCTCACTAATTTTACCTCTGAAAACAGGTGACCCCACCTCTTTCTATTGCAAATATCTCGACTTGTATTCAAGATAAATCGATACTTTTTCATCAAAATAAAGAGAGGTGAACAAGCATTAAGATGATACCAATAACTCTAAATGCCCAAATATTGACATCAGCCTGATTCCACCACGTTGCATCACAAATGGTCATGTTTAAGGACAAGCGGGGGTTTCCAGAAATCTTGACCTATACCAAAAGTGGGCATTGCCCTTCCTATAGCAGAAGTTTGGTTTCATTGGTGCGTACATTTGTTTTGTTATAGAGAAAACTCCCCTTGTATTTTCAAAGAAACTAAACAAGAGGCAAAAACTTTACCTCCGATTTTCTCAAAACAGCATTTTTTTCGGAATAGCCCCCTTGTGCTTAAAAGCGACCAAATGTATATTTGCTTTCTTTCTTTCACTCACGCCCAGGCACACACTTTCACATACACACACACACACACACACACACACACACACACACACACACACACACACACACACACACACACACACACACGCGCGCGCCCGCACTTACATACATATACACAAACGCACACATATTATACACCAGTGCACGGTATTCTGTCATACTCATATACTCATACTCTCCCCTTTCATCTCAAAGTAACATTTCACCTTCCTCATTAATTCTTGTTTCACGTTCCTCCTCTGCTTAACTGGCTCGGCACCTGCTACATCAACTCACTGCTAGTGCTGTGCCGTTTCGAGGAAACGAAACTTTATCGATATTTCGAAGTTTCGATGAACGAAATTACTATTCGTTGTATCCTTCGAATACCGTGTATGAATGTTTTGTTGTCTTCTGTTTATATTTTTTCCCTTTTTTTTGGGGGGGGGGGTGGAGATGGGGAGGGTTGTTGGTTTTTGGTTTTGTTTTTGTAAGTGATGTTGTTGGGGGTTTCTTTTGTTGCTGTTGTTGTTATTGTTTATTAATAATTGGATCTGCAACTTTTGCTAAACAGTTTTCACTGTTGATAGAGTGATTCAGTGAGGGTTCGAAGGCACGCACGTAGTGCAATGCGATGACGTCATTTCACCATTTACAAAGCTTCAAACTTGGAATTTCATATTCATAGTAAGACGAGGGAATATGGAATAGTAATATATACCTCTTAGAAGCATGTTTTATAACCCTTGTTAGCCCTATTTTTCATAACATGTGGCCATCAAGTACAAATAATATGTTGTTTTTATCTAGCTCAATGATTTCAAACAATCTTACTTTTTTTTAAATTTCCACAACGGGTTGCCAAACAAGAGACGACAATCCAATGTCCGTAAAAGTCACACGGTATTCGAATGACTGCACCTCACTTCGAACAGCTGCGAATAGCGAAAATAATCGAATAGACGTGCTGTAGGCAAATCACTGTTTACTTGTACTTACTATCTTTAACCCCCGCTTTGTGAACGTTTCTGAAACATGTTGTCTTTCTCCACAGAAGATTGTTAGTTTTAAATATGTCTTGTATCTTTAGCCTGCCAAACGTGGAAAAGACAGTTGATTAGCCTCATTTGTGCCACAGTGGTACCCACATCGCGTGGAGCCTTATACCCACGCGCTTTTGGCAGATCTCTCTCTCTCTCTCTCTCTCTCTCTCTCTCTCTCTCTCTCTCT
Source organism: Aplysia californica (assembly GCF_000002075.1). Classification (NCBI taxonomy): domain Eukaryota; kingdom Metazoa; phylum Mollusca; class Gastropoda; order Aplysiida; family Aplysiidae; genus Aplysia; species Aplysia californica. The sequence goes on from NW_004797302.1 coordinate 939,359, forward strand.
CTCTCTCTCTCTCTCTCTCTCACACAGTCTCTCTCTCTCTCTCTCTCTCTCTCTCTCTCTCTCTCTCTCTCTCTCTCTCTCTCTCTCTCGTGTACACAGGTCCCTAGGAAGATACTCGAGTTACGGCGCGGTGAAATCAGGCGCTCGTCAATTTTTTAGGCATATAGTGTTATTGGTACCATCTGAAAGCTGATTTATTTGTCTTGCTTTCAATGAAATAGACCTCTATCTCTCTTGAATAGAACTAGAGATATTTGCGATTGAAGGAAGTGAGGTCGCTTGGTTTCAGTGGTGAAATTAGCTAGAAAATGGCCGCCAAAGTTTGGTAACTCCAAAAGCTAAAGAGTCCTTGAAAACAGAAGATGACATATTTTGTACCTTTAGTAAATGTTTTTCAGTAAAGTTCACATAGAAATGTATATTTTGACATAAATGAGGTTGAGCCAAAAATAAAAATTTGAATAAACATTTCCAAACTGGTAGAAAAATGCTTGTATCTCCGACATATCTTATTTTGACGAGTGCCTTACTTCACTACACTGCACCGCCTTTCTCACAGCTCTGGGATGTCAGAGAAAACGACGTTATCGCTTGGGCCTATGTCCTTCCGGTTCAAAGACTTAAAGACGTAACCTTGTGTATTCGAAAAAAAAACTTGAGTTGGGGGAGGGGGGAGACTCTCGTTTTCATTTGTTTGTTTTTCTTTTCTTTTTCTTTCCTTTTATTGGAACTAGTTTCGAAAGTTAAAAATTATGTAGCAGAAAATTATAGGGTTGAAAGTTAATACATAAATTCACATCTCTCTCTCTCTCTCTCTCTCTCTCTCTCTCTCTCTCTCCCTCCCTCTCTTTCACTCTCTCTCTTTCTCACTCTCCCTCTTTCTCTCTATTTCTCTCCTTCCTTCCTCGCCCCTCCTCCCTATTTCTCTCTCTCTCCTGTCTATCTGTCTATCCATTTGTCTATCTGTCTATCTATCCATCCGTCTATCTATCTATCTATTTATCTATCTATCTATCTATCTATCTATCTATCTATCTATCTATCTATCAGTCTCTCTGTCTAGATAGATATCTATCTGCCTATCGTTTTTTTCTATTTATCTGTCACTTATATTTGCTTTATCACCATCCTGTTAACGCACATGCTAGGTTTAATGTATGGATTTACACAACTGGCCAACTGTTTTCGAATCATAAAACAATATTTGGTTACAAAATCATCACACCCAAACGCCATTTGATGTTTTAGAAATGAAGCAGTTGTGCACCCAAGTGAACCAGAGTTTGTTTTGAAAACAAAAGCAATCGCTGCTGATAATTCTTTAATCAAAATTGATTTTTTGTATTTTTACTTACACAGAGATGTTTATGCAGCTGCGTAGCCTGGTGTTGTTGTTGTATTTTTTTTTCGGTTGCTTTTGTTGCGGTTCTGGGAAAGACGTATTATTATTCCATGTCCTGAATGTCCAATCGCTTGTGCAAACTCACGAACACACACACACACACA
>NW_004797302.1:943082-944346 GCF_000002075.1 Aplysia californica
TGATGATGATGATGATGATGATGATGATGATGATGATGATGATGATGATGATGGTGACGATGGTGGTGGGGGTGGTGAAAGTGGCAGTTAATACTATACTGTATGTGGAAATAATAAGTGGCGCAAAATGTAAAAGCAGGAAGTATATTATGTAAAAAGAGAAAATGTAAGGGGGGCTGCTATACATAAGAAAAAAAAAGAAAATTAAAACGAGAAGAAGAAAGAAGAGCAAAGAGAAATCCATTTTTAACAAAGACTAGGAGAAAACATTGAGGTAAATTGGCATGAACACAAATCGACGTCTGTAAAAAAAAACCCACTTTTTTAAAATAAAGTTTTATTTATTTAATCGTGTGCACCCTGATTTATGAATGTGCAGACGATTTTTATATAATACCTTTTTTTAAATAAAGTTTTCGTTTTTAAAGATGTGCACGCTGATTTAAAAGTATGCTGACAACTTTTATATGTATTTTAAAAATACATTTTTCGTTTTAAAAATGTGAGTCTTGATGTATAAATATGCTGACGAATATGTTTATGTTTTTCTTTTTCTTTTTCTTTTAATGTTCCTTTTTTCAATGGGGAGGGTGCAGAATGTAGCGTGTAGCAGTAACAGTATCATCTTGCTATCTATCTATGATAATAATGATTGCATTTATATAGCGCATATCCATGGTCAAGAGCATGCTCTATGCGCTTTACAACTATTATTACCCCAGCAGACCCTCTGAGAACACTCAGAAACATTCTCGGCTTCCACAGAAGCATACAGTGCAAGCTGCGGATTTTCACGCGCTCAAACACTATCAAACTGACAAGATCGTTCACTGTTTATTGCCGGGTACCAATTTCCACCTGGGTGAAGTGAGGAAAATTTGTGTAAAGTGCCTTTCCCAAGGACACAACGTCGGGCCCCTCAAACCCACGACCTTACGGTTGCGAGTCCGAGAGCCTAACCACTAGGCCACCAACGCCACTATCTATCTATCTAGCTATCTGTCTATTTATTAATTATCTATCTATCTATATATCTATCTACTGTTGATTCTCACCGGCCCACCCACACACACATTACACTTTATTACCGCAGAGAGTGCGTTTGTATGTTCGGGTGGAGCTCACTGAGCTTCCTTTTATTGCTGCACTCACGCACAGTGGCTGCTGGGAGAGAAATGGTGCGGTGATGAAGAAAAGTCATGGCTTATTCTGGATGGGACGCACGAAGGTTGTGCGTGTGTTTGTGTGTGTGTGTGTGTGTGTG
>NW_004797302.1:945548-947110 GCF_000002075.1 Aplysia californica
CTGTCTATCTATCTATCTATGTAACTATCTATCTATCTATCTATTTATCTATCTCTCTCTTTCTCTCTCTCTCTCTCTCTCTCTCTCTCTCTCTCTCTCTCTCTCTCTCTTTCTCTCCTTCTTACCCCCTCCCCTCCCACCTCCCAAACCACCACACAGAAATGACATAGGTGTAATTACCTGTTTTAAAACAGCGAATCTGAAATTGAAGGAAAGGAATTTTTTTAATGATGGAAAAGGGCGGATTTTTGTGCCTTCTCATTTACCTGGATTTGTGCCAAAAAATGTGGTCTAAATCGTCTGTACCCCCACATGAGCCTAGTAAGTCGAAAGACATGTAGTTCGTTTTGAATCTCACAAATTGCTGTCATGTTACGGACAGACGATGTTTGTAATAAATAATTATGTACATGACGTACAGTCGAAATTGTCTGTGAAAGCTACTCATTGTCGAGGAGAAAAGTATCTCTCTCAGACAAGTGAACGTCTTAAACAGTGCTTGGCATTATACTGTTTTTTAAAAAGCCAAAAAGAACTCAAGGGGTAGGGGGGGGTGAGGGTTACTAAGCTGATTTTCTTGTACATGTGACAGTTACTAGTTAGAGAAGGTTGATTGTATTTGAGCTCTATTGCATTGTCTTCCTTCTTTTTGCGTGCAGTTAAAACATGGTCTTTAATTTTTTTCCTTTTTTTTTCCTCTACAATATATTTTTAGCCATGGACAAGGGGGCGGGAGGGGAGGGGTGGAGTTATGCAAACCACTCAAACCGGTATGAGTTATTTCAAGTTTCAAGAGGACTTTGTACATTACCCGGAAAATCAGGTGACTACGATTAACTAAAATAATTAATTGGAAGAACAACAAAACTCATTCCGATCCTGCTGTACAGAACTACAAATGTACCCTTTGTGGATGTAGTTATGTTACCCACCCCCCAAGACGGGCGACTTACTCGTCGTGTGATGTCAGAGAACTATAATGAAGGACGCAATGCAATTCGGCCCACATTACGCCACAGCCCTACATTCTGACAGTTTGATCCTTAACTCCCCCTCCGTTTGTAATCGAAAAGTTTAAACATGACCGAAGTGGGGTATCGAAACTTGTAAATGATCATTCACATCTCTGAGCATTGCGTGCGTGTGTGTGTGTGTGTGTGGTTGTTTTTTTTAAAGCACAATGTTATAATAATCCTTGCTCACCATGGGGAGGTAGGAATAAAACTTCAAAACAGGGTAGATCTACATAATTATCATTTTATATTGGATGTCAATTATCAAAATAAGATAAGAATCTGTGAAGGTTGAAATAAAACATTTTTAATGCAAAAATTTGAAACTCATTCTCTTGACAAACTGTTCAATGGTCTCTCTTTCTCAGTTGAGCATACTGGCCAGCTTCGATCCACGGCATTGATTTTCAAGTGGTTCATTGTCTGGTGGTACATGTAACTGAGTTTCCTAATAAAAAAGGAATATGTTCGGTGAGGCTCTCCTAAAGTATTGTCCAAACTGTGCATGGAAACTTAACTACTGCCTTATTTAGCCATATCGATAACAAC
>NW_004797302.1:954782-1060478 GCF_000002075.1 Aplysia californica
AGAGAGAGAGAGAGAGAGAGAGAGAGCAAGAGAGACTAAAAGAAAGGAGAAATAGAGAGAGTGAGTGAGAAGGGGAGTGAAAGAGATTGAGAGAGGGGGAAGAGAGGGGGTGAGAGAGACGTAGAGAGAAGGGGGGGGGAGAAGAGGGGAACATGAAGACAGAAAGAGGTAGAGAGAAAAAGAGAGAGAGAAAGAAAGAAAAGAAAGAAAGAAAAGAAAGAAAGAAAAGAAAGAAAGAAAAAAAGGAAATCTGTCAAAAATCCGCCAGCAAGATCGATTGGCTCCAGATCCAGGTGATTGGGGTTTGACTCACGGCATGATGACCTCACCACTCACCTCCACATGAGAGCATGCTAGAGGTAGTGAGCAAAATCCTAACAATCTATCCGGATAACCGGATAACTCTCAATGAAACATTATCCGAATTCAAACTATTATCTCTCTTTCCCATCCGTTTGTCGGGGTGGGGGCCCCCATTTGTTGAAGTGATGCTGATCCGCTTGTCGAAGTAGTTCTAACCCATTAGCTGAAGCGGTTCATAACATATTATTTGCCGAAGATGTGCACTAGTATATTATCCGGACTTTACTTCAGCGACTCATTGCCCAGCCCTAATGAGAGCCCGCTCACTTCCACACGAAAAGAGCCACTCACTTCCAGTTCTTCCAGCCCTTTGTTGACAGGGACGCCGAAGGAACAATTGGGTGATGTTTAGTTTACTAGATCTAGATCTAGATCTAATAAAATAAAGTGCACAATCGCAATCAATGACAACTGCACAGTTTCTTCGTAGACGCCAGGATTCTATAAGATTTTTTTTTCATTTATAAAAATATTTTTGAAATATTATTTTTATTTTCGTTTTGTCTTTGGTTTTTATTTTTTGCTTTGTTTTATTTCCTTTTGTTTTGTTTTATGGTTGTTTTAGTTTAATTGTAGGCAGAGTTTTACGGTACTTGAAACACACTTAGGTCATGTAGGTGTCGGAAGATTAGAGATGTTATTAGATAAATGCAAACAAAGAATTTTAAAAAAAGATGAGAGATTATGACGACAGATGTTCGATAGCAAAGAAGGAACAAACTGAACCAACCACCTATACACCTATAGATAGGTCTATGCCAGTAAGAGAGAAATGTGACTCGGTGTAAAGAAAAATGCCAGTTTACTTACAGTTATATATATTCAATAATCAACGAGAAATGTCAAAACTGCAATTAATGTTTAATGTGTCCCGCGCGATTATATGACGCAAGCAGTTGCGAGTGCAGTAAAACACTTACCCCCCCCCCCCCAATAAAAACAACACTTCGATAAAAGCTAGATATAATATTGTGCAAGTTGGCGTTTATCTGAGTCTTGCACACAGCCACCAATTTGTGCTCTTGGACAAAACATTTTAAGGTTTAATGTGTCTGAACTTGGACTTAGGGGCTCTCATGGCCTAGAGGTTAAGGTGTCTGCCTCTCATTCATTAGGTCCCAGGTTCAAATCCGGATAGTGACGACAACTTCTCTTCTCTAAAATGTTCTCCTTTCAGATTCTTTCCTGCTCTCTAACAATGTTCTGTCGTCTGCTTTCGTCTCCACGTTCTGCTCCCACCCCCTCAACTTCTTTGTCCCCTCCTCTGAGCTCCTGACTCTTTCTGCAGCCGTTCTACCTCTACTCCTTGGCTCTTTCTTCCTGCTGTCTTTCAGCCACACCCCTGATCTTATGGTAGGTAAGATCTAACATCTACCTTCTCGGATAAGGACGAAAGATTTTGGATGTCCCCTGTGCAAGTTGCGTACGTTAAAGATCCAATGGTGGTCCTAAATCGATTAGAATAAGTTTCGGCTGCCACCAGGGTCAAATTCAAAATTTTCTACCAACTGAAAATGTTTAGTGTGTCCCGCGCGCTCACATGACCTTATGCAGTTGCGGGCACCGTAAAACACGTACCAAAAACAAACAAAAAACAAAATCAAAACAAAAACAAAAAAGAATTTGGACTTGCTTAGTTCCCTTGTCCAGCCCAGATACCAAATGTCCACAAAGACTTGCCACTTGCCATGAACGAGGATAACTCTTTGATTAATTTAGACAGACAGACAGACAGACAGACAGATAGACAAACAGACAGACAGACAGACAGACAGACAGACAGGCAGGCAGATAGACAGACAGACAGATCGATAGACAGACAGACAGACAGGGGGAAAGAGGGAGAGACAAAGTCAGAGAGAAGAGGGGGAGAGTAGGAGTAGGAGGTGGTACAGAGAGAAAGAAAGAAAGAGAACAAGAAAAAGTGTCAGATACAGTGAGATGGACTGAGGCGGAAAGAGGGGGGCATAGAGAAAAGGGGGAGGAATGAAAGAGAGAAGGTTGAAAGAGAGATACAAAGAGAAAGATAGAGATACAAAGAGAAAGATAGGGATAGAAAGAAAAAAGGGTGAAGAGGTACATGGAACATGAGAAAGAGAGATACAGAGAAAAAGATAAAGAGAAAAAGGGAAAAGACGATAGAGAGATAGGCGGAAAAAAAAGAGATCGAAGCTGTCCAAATCCGTTCAATAAATCGATATCTCCCAATGCAGGCCAGGTGACTGAGGTTTGACTCATGTCTCCATGACCTCATCGCCGCTCACGTGCACAGCCCACAGGCGCCACTCACCACACAGCTGGAAAACAGCTGCACATGGAAAAACTAACGACCGTTGTTAGTTTGACTATATAAAAATATAATGTAGTTGATGCTTCTAGAGAAGATTAATGCGGTTACATACATTTGAACAAAATTATTCTTTCCACTTTTTTCTTTTTCTGACTTTAAAAAAATCGGGGGGGGGGGGGTTCTGTCTTTCTTTTCCTGTCTTTTGTGTGTATGTGTGTGTGTGTGGGGGGGTGTTTGTGTGTGTGTGTGTGTGTGTGTGTGTGTGTGTGTGTGTGTGTGTGTGTGTGTGTGTGTGTGTGTGTGTGTGTGTGTGTGTGTGTGTGTGTTTCCTTTCTCTTCTTTTTTTTCCCTTGATACCACAACAAATGTCCCCAAAGACACTGGTGACGACATTTGTAGTTTTGTATTGCAAGTGTCATGCATCCCACAGTCATCTGAATAGATTTCCAGATTAAAGTTATAACCAAAACGTCTTCATGAATAAAGACACCATGGAACATCTTAAGATATTGTTTCCTTACTTTTCTTTCTTTTTAGTTTTTAATTGGAAAATGATAAGTGCCCAAGTTAGGTTTCTGATTTGGACTCTTCATTTATATTTAATTTTCTCAAAATTTCGAAAAAATATGACAAGATACGTCTTTATTGTTCTGATCCTGGCACATTGGTTCGATATCTTTTCATCACAAGCAAGGCAAATGGACAGGCTTTACAACAATACCAATAACTCCATATGTCCCCAAATTGACGAACGCCTGATTCCACCGCGTCGTGACACATTTGGTAGCCCTGAGTGCATACATTGTTGCAGCCTGTGCCGCATATACCGCTTTCACTGACATATAATTCAGTTTCAGCCCATTGCCAAGCACCCGTTTGAAATTTGAATGAGCTGACGAAAAAATCAGAGTCAAGTACGAGCGTGCATTACTGTTGACAAAAATTGCAATCTGGCAGAGCAGGGAATCGAACTCACGACATTACCGTCGCAAGCCCAGTGTCATACTGCTAGCATAGAACGTCCCATGGCGTTCCCCATAATGTGTTGAGACATTCCAGGAGAAGTAAAACTGCAGTCATGTAATATGTAACACGTTGATGATGAGTATGACCTTCTGGGAAAAAATTTTAAAACAGTGATAGGGTAACGTGTTATTGCTCTTTTTGCTTAGAAGCATCTTCCTAGTCTCTAACAAAAGTATAACTGGTATTTTTTTAATAGCTCAATCGCTGCTTAGAATATTTTCTTCAGATGGCCTCAATGCCGGACACGTGTGTCACTGCAGTTTTACTCTCTTATGGGAAGAAAAAGACCCTATTGATGACTCATGGCATAAGTTATTGTCATCAATTATTCTGAATTACAAGGTCATATAATACAGGTTTTAAACAAAAAATCAAGACATGTGTGGGTTGACTCATCCAAATAATTGTAATCCTTTTCACAAAACAAAACTCGGTTTCTAATATAATTTTGAAAAAGAGTAAAAAAAAAATTAATACTGTTAGTCACTCGAGAGTGGCGTCGGTAGCCTGGTGGTAAGGCTACCGGACTCGTAATCGTGAGATTGCGGGTTTGGGCGTTCGAGCCTCAGCTCGGTCCGACGTTGTGTCCTTGGAAAAGACACTTTACATGAATTTCCCATTTGACTCGGTCCTTTCGGGGGCGGACCTTAAACTTAGAGGCCCCGCCTCTTGAATAACCTTATAGTGTTGATAGGGGCGTTAAACCCATACCATTTCACCATGTTAGAGACGTTCTCCATTTCATCCCTGAGAAGGTAGCCATCTCTCCAGAATTGGGACATTACATTAAAAATGAAACTGCAGTTATAATATGTAACACGTTGATGATGAGTAGATGAGTACGACCTTCAGGGAAAAAAGGTTAAAGCAGCGATAGATTAACTGTTTATTACCTTTTTATTAGAAGCATTTCCTTCTAACAAAAGTATAATTTTTTTTTAAAGGGCAATCAATGCTTAGAATTTTTTTTTTTTTTTTGCAGTTGGCCATCATGTTTCACTTTTGATGAAAAGACCCTATTGGATGGTTCGTGACGTTTGTGGTCATCAAATATTCTGAATTACAAGGTCATATAATACAGGTTTTAAGAATAAATTCAAGACACTCGTGTGCTGACTCATCCAAATAATTACAAGTATCACCCTTTTACAAAACAAAACTCTATTAATGAGGATTTTGAAAAGGAGTAAAACATTTTAAAAAATACAGTTAGTCACTCTAGAGACGTTCTCCAATTCATCCGTGGGAAGGTAGCCATCCCCCCCAGATTTGGGACATTCCTTAAAAATGAAACTGAAGTTATATGTAACGCGTTGATGATGAGTAGATGAGTACGACCTTCTGTGGGAAAAAAGGTTAAAATAGTGATAGAGTAAATGTTTATTACTTTTTTTTGTTAGAAGCATCTCCCTCGAACAAAAGTATAATTTTTAAAGATAGCTCAATCACTGCTTAGAATTTATTTTTCAGTTGGCCATCATGCCGCATACGTGTGTCACTGCAGTTTTGCTTTTTATGGAAAGAGAAAGACCCTATTGGGCGACTCACGGTATTTACGATCATCAAATGTTATAAATTACAAGGTCATAAAAAATAGGTCTCAACAAAATATATAAAAAATCAAGACACTTGTGTGTTGACTCATCCAGATAATTCTCATCCTTCTCACACTCCAAAACTTTATGTATCTAATGTGCATTTTGAAAAAGGGGTAAACGTAAAAAAAATACAGTTAGTCACTCAGGAGATCACAATGAGTCATTCATCTTTGCTGTGACAACCAGCAGGCACCCAGCGAGGCTCTGTCGCGTCTTGTCGGAGCGGGGCGGGGCGGCGCCACTGTGCCAGAATCTCCTGCTGCTTATGTCACAGGGCCGGTATCAATGATTTAGTCCCAGCTCCCAGTACAAGACATGCTCATCAGAGTGGCCGCACAAAAGGTGAGTCACGAGGAAACGTCAGCATTAAGTTAAGTCGGTCCTGATTAACTCTTTGGACACAAGCATTCTGGTCATTCGACATACGTGTCGCTTTCGGGCACTTTAAAAAAAGAAGCATAGCTTCGTTACATAATTATATATTTATTACACAGGTTTCGGAGGTTCAGCTCTGGCCAGACTGGTAAAAATCATATGTTACGGAAACAGCAACAAAGAGAAACCATATTTCTGTGTGCGATGGACCTTCGGAGTCTCTTGGGATACGTATAAATGCTGGCAGTGAAGGCCGCAAGGAAGCTGTTTGCAGGATACATGTATAAACTTATAATGATTTCTAAAATTATATTTTCTTAATCTAAACTTCTTGACATAGAAGACAACAATAATATGCACACTATAAGATATGAAAATTCTTCAAGTTTCTGATTTGTGTATGGTGGTTCTAATGTACCACAATATTGCCTTTGGTCTGTGCTGATCAGACATCAGAATGTTAAATTATGTATTCGCTCCGTCCTCCAGGAGTTAAAGCAGATAAAAAAATATCTTCTGCTGCATTGCAACTGAGAAGTGAGGGGGACATGGGACGGGGGTGGGGGGTGGAGGTACGGTGTGAAGCATAAAGCAAAAATATTCTTTATTTAAAGAGAGTAGGCCATGGCTGTGATCATACGATCTTTTAAGAGAATTTATGACTCACCTCATTAAAAGAAAAGTGGCCCTTTTTTTACTTCAAATTGTGGTTGGCAATAAAACATTACAAACCACCCTCGCACACTCATATACATGTATGACCTTATGCAGTTGCAAGCACCGAAAAACTCTTACTAAACTAAACTAGATCCAAACAAACCATCTGGACGCAATGTGAGCTCAGTGGATCTCATGATGGACTATGGAGAGGTTCGAATCCCCATGACGAGGTGTTCTCAACTTGGGTTGTTTTATGAATTTTCAAGGCTCTCCTCCCTTTCCCTTGGTCCTATAGAGATGGACGTTCAACTCGGAGGACCCGCCTCTTAAATAACCTTGCCATGTTGAAAAGAACGATAAAACCATACTGTTTAGCAACTTTGAACGTACCCTAACGAGTCAAATGAGTGGAAGTATTAAATAGCACTGATGACACTAATCTCAGGTGCAATATAATAACATAAATAAGATAACGCTTAAAACTAACAATGTCTGACCTCTACTAAATAGTGAATATTATGTAGTGGATTTCATTCTTGGAAGACAGTTTATGATGATAGGTTATCTTTGCACCTTTTCTTCTCTCTCTTTTTCCTTTCTGGGTAAGAGGTTCGAAATTAAGAGAGAGAGAGAGAGAGAGAGAGAGAGAGAGAGAGAGAGAGAGAGAGAAGAGAGAGAAGAGAGAGAGAGAGAAAGAGAGAGAGAGAGAGAGAGAGAGAGAGAGAGAGACCGACAGACAGACAGACAGACAGACAGACAGACAGACAGACAGACAGACAGACAGACAGAGGGAGAAACGTAGGAAGGAAGGGAGGAGAAGATTTTGGGATGTTGGATTGTTTTTTAATTCAAAGGGAGACAGCTTGTGGATGGCGGATGGGAAGCGAGAGAGAAAGTGAAATCGAGAGAGAGAGGGGAGAGAGAGCGGGGGCGAAACAGGAATAGATGGGGATGGAGAGAAAGAAAGAGAGAGAGAGAGAGAGAGAGAGAGAGAGAGAGAGAGAGAGAGAGAGGGGGGGGGGAGAGAGAGAGAGAGAGAGGAGACGAGACGAGACGAGACGAGACGAGAGGAAAGGTGGGGGCGATAGAGCGAGAATGAAGAGGTATCTAAAGACGAGAAGGAGAGTGAGGAAAATGACATGGATTTAATCTGAACTGCAATATCACTCTACTTTATCGTCGAAGAACAAGGAGGAAGCTCATTTCTTCGCTTGCTTGCTTACTCTGGTTCCTATTAACAAACATATTATTTTGATAAGAAGCGGCTATGGCTCCGTTTTTAGAAACTTTAAACCAATAAACCTGCATGAAATGGGAGAAATTCAACTTTCAGACCACATTATTTTCACATTTCCTTCTATAAAAACTGCTTGGCACGTTCTCTGTTCCCGCTTGAAATTGTATCTCATGTTGTCCCCTTGTCTTTTTCAAAGAAAACCAGGTGATTTCACAAACGAGATTCAAGAGACAATGTCATTTTGAGATAGGGTAATGTTGAAATAAGCATTTACTTGTCTAGACATGCAGGCCGAACAGATGAGAATATTATGATTCAAGCACAGCTGCATTGCAACAGCAAAAAAAGAAAGAAGGAAAAAGAAAGAAAATTTTGTTTTAAAGAAACAAATCCGGTTTATCCAGAGTTGCAGAGGTCCATCTTTGTATGTTTGTTTGTGTGTGTGTATATATATGTGTGTGTGTATGTGTGCGTGAGAGAGAGAGAGTGTGTGTGTGTGTGTGAGAGAGAGAGAGAGAGAAAGAGAGAGAGAGAGATAGAGAGAGAGAGAGAGAGAGAGAGAGAGAGAGAGAGAGAGAGAGAGAGAGAGAGAGGAAGAGAGAGAGCGTATGTTACTTTTCATAAATCAGCACGGGAAAAAAATGTTCTCATCCAGATCCAAAGTCAAATAAGTGAGCCAACTGAAGAATATTGACAAAAAAAACAACTACGTTGAGGAGCCCGTACTACTATTCTGTATTTTTAAAATCCAAACGAAACGACACCGAAACTGAAACGACATTACAACAAAACTAGGCTCCTACTGGTGCCCTCCCTCCCCCCGAAATTTTTTTTTTAAACTCCACTCAAGAAAACCCTCTTGATTCTACGCTCTACGATGAATTCATTGAACCAAAACACCAATTGTCGACCCTACTTGTCAATGAGACTGCCCAGTTTGTCACAGGCCCAGTTTGTCACAATTTCACTTAAGTATTTGAGTATTGATGACAGTCATAATTACAAAACTTTAACACTGTGGTTTTTACTTAAGTTTTTTATTCTCCACCTTCAAATTGGTGGTGTAGAGATAGTCCCTCTAAAATGTCAATTCATTGAATTCAGCTTCTATTTTTCAATATTTCTTCCTTTTTGAATGCAAATCAAAGCAAATTACTCTGTAAAATTTCAAAAATGAAAGTTCTTTCTTTAAAAACAATTGAAAAATAAAATTGAATTCATACAATCAATCAATCATTCATTTACTCTTTTTGAGAGTGCCAGTGATAACTTCCATCGTGCAGGGCACAGTCGAGGCAACTTGGCCTATGGCAAACTGGCATGCTTCCGTTTTCCTCACTGAGTGGATGTAAAATGTATGCCATTACATATTGAGTGAGACTAGGCTTGTGACAAACTGGCATGCTTCCCTGACTGAGAAGGAACCAATATCTCAACAGAAAACCCGAGATTCTCGATAAAAATTTTAAAATTCTCCCCACACGGGAATCAAAACTGGAGCCGACTGCGCACGACGACGAAGCGTCTTACCGCTGCACCACAGACGCCGGTAAACATCACTGAAACAATCTTTACCTACAACTACAACTACAGCACTCACTAACATTATAGATCTAGTCCTCTTGTTGAAATGTTTCAAGACGACCATCCATTGTCGAGGAGAAAATTATGCAGTTGTCTAAATAGGGGGGGGGGGGGGGGGCGCGAAAAGGGGAGAATGGGAAGTTGTCGTTTGTACAGGTGATTGTTTTGGACAGGAAGGGGGGGGGGGGCTGTTGGAACAGGTGCGAAGGTGCTTAATGTAGTTGTAGTTTCGGTATCATAACTCACTGAGGACACACCAAAGAGGTTATATATGGTCGCTTTTAAGCACAAGGGGGCTATCCCGATAAATGCTGTTTTGGGAAAATCGAAGTTAAAGCTGTTTTTTTTTTTTTTAATCCTTATTCAGTCTCGTTAAAAGACAAGGAGAGTTTTCTCTATAACCAAACAAATATACACACCAATGAAACCAAACTTCTCCTCTAGGTGGGGAATGCCACTTTTGGTATAGGTCAAGATTTCTGGAAACCCCCGAAATCTGGGTTAACCCCAAGATGGTTAGCTCGCTTGTCCTTAAATGCGACCATATTTTGTACTGAAGTTTGAGGCAGTGATGTCGCCCACGTAAACGAACGGGGGCTGCGTGTACCCATTCTGGGACACCGAACCTCAAGGGCAAGACATGCACAGTTCAACATACAGGTGAGTACTTTTGGAGACTCACGTGGAGGCGTCTTACGGTCTTATTAGACAATCTACAAGCTTGCACTGAGATATGGGAGCAGAGTGGTGTTTAGTATACTAGAGCCCGTGCCCGTGGAGAGGGGGTGGGTGCTCAGATTGTTCGTGTACATGGGGGCACGCCGGCCATGCCGATGAAGGTAAGAAACCCTCCATGTCTGACACGTGTGACGTCACAGTTGAGTGCTCTAGTATTGTAATAATATATAACCTCTTTGGGACACATTTTCTCGCCATTTGACAAAACTTGAAGACGTGTTGTTTGGGGGCTCTTGAAGCACAAATCCGTTCTTCATACAGATTTCTAAATTCTGTCTCTTTTTTAAAAATCTGAAACTTAAAAAAAAAACTGACAACAACTTAATACATGTAGTACACAGTGTGAAATATGCCGACTCGTGTTTCTGAATTTTTTTAAAATTGTGTTTAATGTTTCGAATGTGCCTCAATGTTGCTTTTGGTTTGTTGCTGATCGTACATATGCTGCTACGTCCATAGATAGTACCGGTAGCCTAAATGTGACACGATGCGGTGGAATCAGGCGTTCGTCAATTTTTGAGGATAGGGAGTCATTGGTATAGTCTTAAAATTTGTTTATTTGTCTTTCTTTCTGTGAAAAAAATACCCATCTGTCTTGAATAGAAGTCGAAATATTTGCCATTGAAGTAGGTCAGGGTCGCCTGGTTTCAGAGGTGAAATTAAAGAGAAAATCGCCGCCAAAGTTTGGGGACATCCAAAGCTTGAGAGTCATCGGAAACTAAATTTACGTTCTTGTGCTTTTGATCAACAGATTTCAGTTTTAAAAAAAGCCACACAGCAGTGTATTTTTTAATGGACATAAAGGGGGAAGAGCCAAAAAATAAAAATTCCATAAAAATTGCCAAATAGGAAGAAAAATGTCGTTTCCTTTTATTTCATTCTTTTGACGAGCGTCTGATTTGACCACAATGCCTCACAAATAGTACATTGGGCGTTAAGAGGCAGGATAATACACTATTTGTTTTGAGTATGGTTTTATATATTTAAATTTTAAAGATAACGGCGAAATAGAATGTTTTTGCACCTATATACGAGTCTTTACCCTAACTCTGAAGGAATATGCTGTACAACGAAGAAACTTAGCAAGTGTGATTTCTATATTTCTATTACGCTGCATGTGGAATTTGGAGGAAAATCCGAAGAACGGTGCGAGTTGAGAATGTGGTTCTTGAATGCAAAATGATAACACCTGCTGCAGCACGACGATGCTCAAACGCGTAGAGAGCTATATTGGACGTAAACCATAGGCCTACAGCAAGCAGTGTGGCTTTGATATCCGCCCACTCCCTTGGTATTCGCCGGATATTGTACCCTCGGACTTTTCCTTTTCCTACATCTGAAAAAGTTCTCAAAGGTAAGCGTTTCCATAGTGATGAAAATGTGCAGTGGAGGGAATGGTTTGAGGGTCATTCAAGGTCAAATTATGCTCAAGGACTTCAGAAGGCCTAACAAAGATGGCAAAAGAGAATCAATTTCCAGGGTGTTTACATAGAGAAGTGGCATTGTGCGTGTCCAATTTCAACTTGCAAGCATGCTTCTTTCATAGTTAGGTTATAGACTTAGTGGACGCGCCTCGTATTCTGAACACTCGCTAAACCCCTTTATTGCGGAGACGTTTCCATCAACGTTGTAAATATGTACACCCTACACACAAGATAAAATCTTCATTGAAGAAATATTCAAATTAAGCCGTAATATTGTTCCCTTATCTACTGAGAACAAATCACAGTACAAGTCAGCATTACGTTTCCTAAAAATGTCTCTTGAAAACGAGAAGAAAAATGGCAAAGAACCAGTTTGGGATAACAAAAGCGAGTACATGAGCTAGATATTATCCACGTCAAGGAAGTCATGAAGTCATGAAGAGGTTTTAGTACAAGTGCCCTTTCGACGAAAGACGTTTCACCTGACCTCTCAAAACAAGTACTCCGCACCCTCACTTTACCAAGACAAACAACGAAAGCGTTAAAACAAAATAAATGTGTGGAAAGACGATCTCTATTTTAACGGCGATAAAGTCTCAGTGAAAACAGTTGTGTGTCTAGTCTTTCAAAGTAAGCTCCACTGACGCATTGTTGCATACTCGCTGTTTCAACACCCCTGTGTTTTCTTAGCTCGTCTCTTCGGCTACATTGTGGGTTCTCTAATATGCCCTTACCTTTCTGACTCGTACTGAGCTGTTACCACTCACTGCCATGACGAGAACACTCACACGGTGTGGAGAGATTGTTGAACGACAAAGGGGCAAGGTCATGTGCTTGGAACTTGGCATGGTCATAATTTCCAGAGTAGCAATATTTCACAAAGTATTTAGAGAAAGAGAGAGGGGGGGGAGAGAGAGAGAGAGAGAGAGAGAGAGAGAGAGAGAGAGAGAGAGAGAGAGAGAGAGAGATGTTCCCGTTTGTTTTATTTAGGGTCTGACACACGTCACATCAGAGAGAACTTAGTAATTTCTAATTTAATGGCTTTATTATTCCGTTCCTATAATTTTTTTCTCTCCAAAATCACATCTGAACAAGGCGAATCGCGGTCTTCACACCAAGACGAGGAAGGTACGCCTATCGTTTGTTTGTCTTAGAGGCTTCGCGGAATCACGCCTTTCGTCTTATGAACAGCTTTCTGGCGAAAAGGAAGAAACCCCTCGACGCCTCAAAATGAGAGATGGGAATCCAATACGTCATTAGCACCAAACTGCAAGTGTGAAAGGTTGGAAGGGGAGAAACTCTATCTCAACAACGGTCATAGTTACGTCATCGACCCCGAAGAAGCCAACAGCATTTGCGTGCGCAGCTGGTAACGGAAATCACTGCTCACCGCACACACCGAACGTTGATGACGTCTGATGTCTGTCGAGAACAGCCGTTATGTTTTCAAATAAGAGAGTTCCAGGACATCGAGATATAAAAAAAGTATACATGTGCGTTATAGCGCACAAAACTGGAAACATCTGCCGACTTCTCATAGAGCTAAATAACCGGCTAATAATTTGTTGGAAATCTGTTGCTGTCGGGGTAGGCTACTGGGTAGATATTTGTTTATAGTGTGCGGACAAGTGAAAGTTACTTGATTTCTGTGTGATTTCAACTGGTAAATTTTAGCTGGATCTGTGCAAATTAGCGTAACGGTATTGATCTATTATATATATTATATATTAAAAAATATATCATTTGTTAACGCGCACGCTCTCCCTCAATTCCACCTCTAGTGAGGTTTTAAATACCATTATCTCGGAGATACCAAGAGAAGACCGTCAGTTCGAGAGCCTTGGACCTGAAACATAACTGTATGAAAACACACACACACACACACACACACACACACACACACACACACACACACACATGATAGCCTATATATTATCATAGCCAGGTCCCATGAGTCGTCTGTCCTTAGGCGACACCTGCAGCTAGATCTGGGATCTTTCTACACCTCAAAGGTGCGCATTCTCAATGCAGATCTTAGCTTCCAGCTGTACCATGTTATTATTGTTCATTTTAAAGAAACACTTCGCGAGGCTGATAGGGATCAGAGGCCAGCAATATGACAGTGGGCCCTCGATCCTCTAGAAGAACATGAAGATTTCATCGATGACATCTGGTTTAGTGACGAAGCCATTTTCACCTTTCAGGGTATCATCATCATCCAGTGCCAAATCTGCGACAGACTTCGGCGATCATGATTCTCCATTCATTCCTTTGCTCGGATGCTCTTTAAAAAAAACTACGTTTCCCTGATCTTTCCCTGTTACCCACTGTATTAGGTTCCCCAAGTAGGTTTCTCTGGGCCTACCCCTGCCACGCTTGCCCTCAATCTTGCCAGTGAGAGCTAGACGTCCCTTATGTCTATTCAGGTGTCCTAAAAACTGCATTTGTCGTTTCCTGGAGGTTTTTAACTTTGAGCGTCCCACGTGGGCTTCATCAAGCATTTATACATGTACCTCAATTGATTTCTTTTCCTTCCACTATACTCTTAGCAGTCTCCTAAGAAACCACATTTCTGTTGCTTCTATTTTATTTTCAGAGTATGCACTCGTGAAAAATGCTGCATACTGAGTATCTATCCACGCCCCCCCCCCCCTATTGAAAAATATTTTTTTTGGGTCTGTTTCCAGAGGCCTTTCCACGCTGAAAAGTGTACAGAGTGTTGATTTAACTTTTAAGCATGCCTGGTCTGGCAGGTCCTTTTTTTTTCTTCTAAAAAGATACAGATGGATATGTTGCAGCTGTAAACACTGGCCGGTATGTCGAGGTGCTTAACCAATTATGCTCATGAATCTGAGCAGACACCGACAGTGTTGGCCCGCCAAGACCAGAGGTTCATGTGGGATGTGGCCTCGGCAAACCCGCACGTTTCTGTCAAATCAGTGATATGGATGACTGACCATTTTGGAGATCATCAGCCGCGAAAACGAACTCTTGGCCCATGATTTCTCCAGACTTGAAACCTTTGATTTTTCTGGGGGACTACCTAATAATACTGTACATTTTAAAAAAAAATTTCATGTGTTTTATGCCCCGATCGACATAATTTAGGTCATTTAGGAGACGGGCTTCCGACCCTGCCTGTCAG
Organism: Aplysia californica; assembly: GCF_000002075.1. Taxonomy (NCBI): domain Eukaryota; kingdom Metazoa; phylum Mollusca; class Gastropoda; order Aplysiida; family Aplysiidae; genus Aplysia; species Aplysia californica. The sequence continues at coordinate 969,223 of NW_004797302.1, forward strand.
AAGCAACATGGGCTTACAAGTATACAAAATCCCTACAGAAAGACAGAGATACTTGATAATAAAATTTATCCGCACTCGGGGATCGAACTGCTACACCACAGAGGCCAGTCAGTTGGCACTACCGGAAAACAGGATCTTTCACAAGCAGTTTGATGGTCTAGAGGTTAAGGTGTTCCCCTCTCATTCAATGGGTCGCAGGTTCGAATCCGGATAGCGACGGAAAATTTTCTTCAAAAAAATTGTCTCATTTCGCACCCTTTCCTGCTCCCTGGCTATGTTCTACCGTCTGCTTTCCTCTCCACTTTGTGCTCCCACCCCTCACCTCCTTTGCCCCCTCATCTGGGCTCCTGACTCTTTCTTCAACCTTTCTACCGCTTCTCTTTGGCTCCTTCTTACTGTCTTTCAGCTACACCCCTGATCTTCTAGTAGGAAAGATCTACACTTAGCCTTCTCGCTCGGATAAGGGCGAAAAATCTAGGAGGTCCCGTGTGCAAGTTGCGCACGTTAAAGATCACTTGGTGGTCCAAAATTGTTAAGAGTATGCTCCGGCCGCCACCAGGGCAAAATTCAAAATTTCGTTCCAACTGAAAATGTTTAATTTATGCAGTTGTGAGCACTGTTAAACACTTACCAAAAACAAAAACAACAAAAACAACAAAAAATGAGATTTTGAAACAGTGTATGGTGAAGTGAGGAACATTCCGCGGCAAAAGTATGGCAGCCATTAGATATTTCATATATCTTGAGCACAAAGGAAGACAAAATATTATATTGTAGAGCATTTTTTCTCGGATTTCCAGAATGAAATTCTTAGGTCTTTACTCTGTAGGCCAAATGAAGCATTGTTCGAATGTCACAGGGGCGGAAAATGAATGGGTAAAGAGAAAAGGATACAAAATCAAAGCAAACTTCTGTCTTCACTTTCCTCACCAGGATCAAGGCTTGCATTGGAAAAAAACATTTGGAAACCAGAAGTAGAGAATATGACTTTAGAACCTGCCTGCTAATTTCTCATTATATCATTTTATACCTGATAAAGGGCAGAGGTCACTGTGTAGTAACTTTAAGTAAAATCTCTTGCTTTACCCCCCCCCCCCCCCCCACCCCCTCCTCATCTTCACTCATTCATTCATCCTGTCATTCGTATACATGTATGCGTACATAATATAGATCTAACAAAACAATCTTGAGGGGCAAAAGCTACCACCGTGATACAAAACTATTGCCTTATCCTCAGAGGAAATAGAAACGAAAGATGGGACCAGAAAAGTCCATTCCATTTTGCACAACTGGTGTCTATTTTCAGCGTGACTTGCAAAGATAATTTAATGTTAATACATGTAATATGCTAACAAAGATTCTTTGATGCTATGACACTTCATGATGCACGGGAGGTAAAAAAGAAAATAAACTGAAATAATGTGTACTGTGGTAGCTTCCCTTGCAATAATGGCTCTTATGTTAAAGGAGTTGTATTTTGTATTTTGTTTTGGTATCGTTACAGTTAGCAGAGGGCAGAGGGCGATCTTTGAAAAATTCCAAAGATCCCATATTTCTCTAGCGCTGGTTCTTTGACGATACCTTGCAGAATCGATATTGATATTCTTCATTAAGACGTGCGACTACAATATTATTCCCTATCGAAAGTTGAGCAAAATCAGATGTTAATTTTTTCATGGGCGATAGTACAGATCGTTTCCAGTCAATAATGCATGGTAACGACACACCTCCTCTTTTTATTTTACACTTTACAGGAAAAGATCATTCGTTTATGTTCCAAGTTTCGATTAGACTCTAGGCCTAATGTATCATCACGGTTTATACTCTTATAATAGAGGAAGCTTACCAGCCACAAAATTGTGGCTACCGCTGTTTTGCCGTTGTCTCGTGATCCCCAGTAACAAACTAGATCTAGATCTAGACTCTAGAATCTTCTAGGCTAGATATCTAGATTCTAGATCTAGTCTATCTAGATCTAGATCTAGATATTCTAGACACTAGATGTAGATCTAGATCTAGATAATTTGGATCTAGGAAAGGACTTCCGTATCGAGCGACCACCCCCAACAAACACAGTAAAAGAGACCTAGATTCTAGATCTAGATCTAGATCTAGATCTAACCCAAATCCTCTAACCTGCACCTCTATTCTACTCTGTCTCATACTATAGTTGTCGCTCGTTTCGGAAGTCCTCCCGGATCTAGAACCCCCCAAAAAGTAACGAAGTGACTATTTCTCCGAATGCCCAAGAAAATAAACTTGACCTCTCAAGATTTTGGGGTATTTTTTTGCGAGAATTCGGCATCATCTTTCGTTTTGCCATTGCGGCGAAGCAACTATTTCTCCGAACGCTCGGGATAATAAACTTGGGCTGGATTGTACTTTACCGGACCACCCGTCTCGGTCCGTGATTACTACGCACACCTAGCCTAACTACACTCTCATAGTCATAGTACTCTGCGTGCGGACAAAAGGTAGTTCCGCGGGCGACTTTGCGCACGCACAGCGCAAGCCAGCGGCAACTGGCCAGGCGAGGTGAGCGAGAGTTGGTGGTTGAGAGTGGGCAGGGGATTTAACTTTGGTGAACCACCGTGTATCATACCAACAGTGGGGAGGGGGAGGGGGGTTCAGGGGGGCTTGCCCCCCTGGAAACTATAATAAAGAAAACACACAAAAATACGAAACAATAACATGAGCGGACAGTTGTGTTTACATATCAATGTAACAACAGTGGGGGGAGGGGGGGTTTCAGGGGGGCTAGCCCCCCTGGCAACAATAATTTAAAGACACTGACACACACATATTATAAACAATAACATGAGCGGACAATCAGGGTAGATACTCGCCAAGTCGCGAGCAGGGCCGAGGGGGTTGCAACTATGCAAATGAGCTCTCGTGTGCATCTTTAGCCCTCCATTGTACTTTGCCGGACCAGGAGTAGGCCTAGGCCACCCAGCAGAGTTGCGAGCAAATAAGAATAGTGGACCACGTGATAAGATTGACCAATTAGCCTCAAGATGTCAGGGTCATGGGTCAAAGGGCACGGTGGCACGGTCGTGATGACTGAAAAACCCGGTAAGAGACGTCAGTCGATTGCTGGCAGTTGAAGAGTGAGGATGTAGAAAACTGAGTAGGAGAGTGAGTAGGAGAGCTCGGAAACGAAGAATAGCGGGCCACTAGGCACCAGGGGCGCCATAGCGAAAGTAGTTCCGACCGGTGGTCTGGTAAAGTACAATCTTACCTAAACTTGAACTCTGTTTTTCCGAAAGGTTTCCGTTTTTGAGTTTTGTTGGTTAATTATTGTGAGAGTTCGGCGTCATCTTTCTTATTTCATTCCGCGAAGACTGGGAAGAAGCTGCTTTTTTTTTTTGCATCAAATTCAATTTCTAGAGCTAGATATTTTTAGTTGGCTGAATATTCAAATACTTCATTTGTAGTTGGGGCAACGTTCCAGGGACTATACTTCATTTGAAAATGCCTTCAAAAGGTACTGCGAGAAAACAAGACTGATCGACTTTGGCAGTCTATTTTGCATTAGACATCCCTTTAAAGCAAAAATCGCAACAACAAAAATCCCTCCACGCCCCCCCCCCTACCCCCATTAACACCTTACACGCACACACACTCACACACACACACACACACTCACATACACACACACCCACACTCACACGGCACACATGCACACTCACACCATACCCATACACACACAAACACACACGCACACACACACACTCGGGCCACTCCATTCGCAAAATACCAAAAATACTTGAGAACAGAAACTGTTCGGAGAAATAGAGTCCAAGTTTATTTTCCCGAACTTTCGGAGAAATAGAGCCTGTATTAAAAGGATCTTCTAGTATGGACATGGTCTGAAGAATAGTCCGAATTTTTTTGGCGAAGTGACCATTTCTCCGAACGCTACTGTTGACTAAATCTCGCCGTGTTTGTTTGTTTTTTTGTATCAATTTGTGTTATCTTTTATTAATAAACAATGTCAGCAATTCTCGTTCCCTAAATTTACCTTCTCCTCAAAGCTGTATACACACACACACACACACACACTCACACACACACACACACACACACACACACACACACACACACACACACACACACACACACACACACTCAATGCACTGACACGCACTCTCACCCACCACACCTAATAAGTCAGAGCTCTAAGGGTTAAAGGATTATGTGATGGGTCCGAATACAGATGACCAGGATTTTATGAGGAATGTTCTCAAAGCCAAACCTTTATTGTAATGAGCATCATTGAGGCTCAGCCTTCAGACTTTTCATATATATATATATGGTGATTAGTATAGTGGACTGAGCTGCAGTAAATAAACTCTTTTGTCCCAGTGGGGAATTTAGTACATGAATCTCTGAAAGACACTTCAGACAGCTTGGTGCCTGTCAGTGCAGACACCTGAAGCCTCCCTCCATCACCACTCCTGTGAGTGTGATGATCTCTTTGTAGTGAATGATTCCAGTTCCTTTCAAAGACATTTATAAAGAAGTCTACGTCAAAAAAGTAAAAAAGTATTGGATCGTGTCTTGCTTCAGAAGCACTGAGCAAAAGGACTTGCTGATTAGAAAGCAGCACACTTGATGAACATACCAGCATACTGACGAAGATTGAGAAGTGTCTGAACAAATTGTGAAAAGTGTTTCTTGGAATCTAGAAATAAAAAAAAGAGGGATTGGTGACTGTTGAACATCCTGACTTCTGATGCTCAATCTAACTCAGGAATTGCTTTGGAGGACATATATATACCCTGGATGAAGAATGTAGGGTACTGGTACAGTGAACAATTTTTATTTTCCCTTGGACGAAAACAAAAAATGTAGAGGGAGATTGTGTTGCCTGGTGCAAGTAACCAATCAGTGAGACCTTTTTTCTTCTGTAGGTTATGCACATAGAACAAGAGAAACGATGTCAGATGATCAAATTTTCATCACGATCCCACTAATGGTACTCCACAATGCCAAAGGCAAACTTTTATCTAACTTAACCACATTTTATACTGTTTCTTTTTTGGGCTCATTTATAATACATTGTAAAATTATATACTGATTTTTAAAAAACAGCTTAATTTTGTAAGTTTAAAGTATCTGCAAGAGGAATAAATAGTGTCAAGGAACACAAGTGAGTGTGTCAGTCACAAGCTGGTCGTTTAATTTTTTTAAAAGTAGTTGATAGATGCTCAGTCACAACTCAAGTAGGCTTCATACTTACTTCTAAACTTTTCTTTAAAAGGAAAAGTGAAAGTTTCAGACATTTACTGTACCAAATTTCTTAATTACTTATCATATTAAATGACAAAACAGAATGAATTAATAAACATGGGGCTGTTTTCTTCAGTCTGACTTTTTTTCGTACATATCATTCTTTGATCAGCTTAATATTAAAATTTTAATTGTAAGTTAATTGTTTCTGATTACCACAGTGAAAATATGATGCAAGAAAAACTAACAAAACTTGAGGCTCATTATAGATCCTTATTAGGCCTTACCCACTCATAGTTTTGAAATCTGAACACATAAATCTATAATCTGTTTGGTCCCATCCTGAACAATTGTGATTGTATGAATACATTGTATAAGGTTTTGACAAGCTTGACAACCAGAGGACAAAGTTGTACTTAGTGTAAGCGTCAAGAGTGCTCCTGATAGTGATCATGTTGATAAGACAGATATATGTGTAACTTACTACCCAACAAGTCTACTAGTTTATCATTTTCCAAAGGTATTGAGTTTTAATCAAGTAATATTAATATTTTATCCTTTAATTTCCAATGATGACCAATGCATCTGCAGAGGAGAATATTTCTTAAAGAGAAATACAAGTAATGGGGATAAAGATGATCTGTGGCTTCTGCTATGGTGAATGAAACCAATTCTGGCAGAGAAGAGTTTGCCACATTTTTGTTGAACCTACAACAATATTATTTTGTGTAGGTTAGTCTTTTTATCTCTGAGCTAGCACATCATAGTCAAATAACTAAAGAGATTTATTTCTTAGAGATATGTTTTCAAGATAGAACCCTCTAGCTCTCAGTTCCCAACATGTGGTCATTGACACCAGTGGCCATGTAGGCCAAAGGTCAAATTCTTCCTATCATGAGATTCAATAATAGGTAGTATGCCAATATCTCTTTGAGACGGTCTTGATATAAGATCATTGAAGTGACTTTGGGAAAGACATAAAGACACCTGGATGAAATATTTCAGAGAGCTTCACTGCCTGGCCCAAAGTTAAAGTGCGTAGAAAAAGATAAAAGTTAGTAAGATCACTGGTAAGAAAATTAAAAACCTTTCTAGGGCAATTATGATGAATTATAAAATGACAGCATGCTTATTGGGAGTGAAAGTTAGTAGATTCTGCTTTTCATGTATAACTTTGGTTCTCCACTTGTTATCATGAAGAATGATAAGTTTTTCTAAGCAACTTATGGATTGTGTGTGGCAGTAAAACTTTTTGGTGGCTACCATTCGTTTGTTTTTAAAATCTGGTCATTATAGATACAATACTTCTTTTAATATATGACTTTGGGGTTATGATTTCAATGATGTTGCTATCCTTTATGTATAATGCTTGTCATATACATCTTTCCCCTGGAGTCTTTGAAATTAGTGTCTGTAATATCAGACACTGGTTTTCCTGCTCTCCTCAGTAATAATAGAAGCTATAATTTTTAAAAGATATTGTGTCACCAGTTTGCTCCTTTTCCCTTATCTTTGTATTTACTTTTTTGCTTGACATTTTTTTAAAGAACAAAAATGTAATTTTTGCCCAAAATTGTGTACCCGCTATGTTCATATGTGTCACGACATGGTGGAATCAGGCGCTCGTCAATTTTTGGTCATGTAGAGTTATTGGTATTATCTGAAAGCTTATTTATTTGCTTTGCTTTTAATGAAAAAAAATACCCATCCATCTTTAATAGAAGTCAAGATATTTGCAATTGAAGAGTGTGAGGTTGCCTGGTTTCAATTATGAAATTTGCGAGACAATGGTTGTTAAAGTTTGGAAATTCCAACTGCCAAACAGTCCTTGAAAAATAAAAAATGACATGATTTGTGCCTTTAGTCGACGTTTTTTGTAATATTCACATGGAAATGTGTTTTTAAATCGACTTAAAAGAAGTTGGAACAAAAAAGGAAAATTTGATGAAATTGACAGGAAAATGCTTGTTTCTCAGATTGATTTATTTTGACAAGCGCCTGATTTCACCTCGATGCCTCACATATATTCTTTATTTTTTTATCTTCCGAGTTGTTTTTCATATCGTAGTTTTTGTTATGTGCTAACCTTTGTAAGGTGTGCTGAGTGACACTTATTCACTATCAGTGTCACTATCAGCATGAGAAGGCACTTGTTGCTGCAGTCAAGTGATGTACATGTAGCAAAAGAATGCTTCAGGCCTACTGTTTACTGGTTTCAGTATGGATAAAAACTCAGGAACTATCTACTTTGTTAAGTTCTATTCAAGAATGGATCGTGTTGCAGATAAACACTAACTTATTTCAAAATTTGAGTGGTGCCTTAAAAACTTATTTTTGTTGATTTTACATTTTAAAGGACATAGCGGACATATTATAATGTCCGATCATAGGTAAGCAAAGGAAAAGTTGTTCAATGTTTTAACGATCATGCACATATCAGAAACTCAACTTTCCACGTTTCATAATATGATGCATGTTGTTGCCCACCTTTCTAACTTTTAGATAAGTAAAACAGTTGAAAAATCTACATTAACATCAAAGTTGCACTTTTTTTTGTACACTACAACTGCAAATAAGTGCATCTTCAATTGTTGTGGCAGAATGCACGAGCTCAGAAAGATGATTGTGTCTTGACTGTGTGTTTTCCCCAGCCGGTGACAGTTTGTACACTAGAATGGCCTCTCAGCCTCTGTACAAAGAAAACCCTGTAGATCCTGACCTGGAGCACAAGGCGAAAAAAGGTTTGACATTTTCCCTCTTGAAATCATCTTTTGTAGATCTTTCTGAATGAAAAATCATTTGCATGTTTATGAAGACCAATATATAAATACGGGTAAAGTTCTCTTTTTTCTTTTTTTTTTCAGCTATTTAGGATTGAGCCGTCGTCTGAGCCTTTGAACTTTCTTTTTTACATTCCTGGGTATTTGAGATCATATGTTTGTGTTAATTCTTTTTCAAATAATTTACCACCATGACTAGCATATTGAAGATCTTTTGTACTAATTAATTTTTTGTAATCACAAAAGTGCCTCTGACAAATGCACTTATTTTCAAGCACAGCTTCCTGTGAGACCAGTGACCTGAAAACTTTCTTTGCAGAAAGTTTTTTCACAACCTGTCCTGACTGTTTGTAGGCCTATCTTATCCACATTCTCCAAATTCTCGCTGAAGAGATGTGAACACATTCTTTTTGTTGTTGTTTTTTGTTTGGCACAAGAGTAGGCTGGCCGTTAAAGTGTTCATACAGTTTTGTTTTTGTTTTTTTTCTCAGTCAAACCAAGCAATTCAGTGTCTTTCTTTCTTCTTGTATTTTCAGTATCCGACAAATTCTCTGAGAATGTGAACGTCATAGCGAATGAGCCTTCACTGGCGTTTTACAGAATCCAGGAGCATGTCCGGAAAACTCTCCCCCAGTTGGTGGATCAGAAGGTGAGGAGTCCTGAGACGAATAAATGTCTACAATGACATCAAATAGAATTGAAATTCTGAGTCCGATTATTTTGTAGTATGCCACTGGTACTTTCTACTTCTTTTCTTTTTTTGAATGTGATTTTACGTTGGTGAGTAATGGTTCAAAATGTCGGAGGAATTCAAGGCCCCAAGATCTGGAATGCTTTACCAAATACTTTAAGAGAGATCAAATCTGTTGATTCATTCAAATGTCCGCTAAAGTCGTTTCTGTTTTTAAATTAATAAGATGGATATTTGGAATAATTTTCTTAGTCAGAACACAACGTTTTATATTTTATGTTACTGTTGTACGTTGTACTGTATTCATTGTAAAGAGTTCAGAGCCTGTGTACTTTGATCGGGATTGAACGCTATATAAATGTCATTTATTATTATTATTATTCATTAGTTATGTATCATTACATTTTTATATCAACTGATACGAGGACTAATTGAAAATAGGTGTTGCTGTACTCTGCTGACCACTTGGTCTTTTATGAGCTCCACTGTTTCTTTACTTTGGTGTACACATCTTTGATGTTGGTGGTTGGTTGCTGCTCTGGTGTGATTTGCTCCTTCTTTCCTATCAGACATGTATCATCCTTATTTCTCTTCCTTCATTTTATTTTGTATGATGCTTTCTAGTAACACCTCTAATCTTCAGCACTGAAATGACCTATTAGTGTTGCAAGTGTCGTAAAATTCTTACTTAAAAAAAACAACAACCCAAAACTTTCGTCCTTTGCAAGCTGTTTTGAATGTGTCCTTTTTTTTGTTGTTTCCTTCTTGTAGCACGAGGTGGAAGACATTCAGGCCAAAGTACAAGGGGCTTGTTTTGATGCTGAGTATGCCACAAAGTAAGTCTTCGTTGAGGTTTGTTTTCACTCAAAAGACATATTGGAATAGGTTGGGTTTTTTTTTTAATGTAGCTGTTTTATGTCCCCATCATCACAACTTAAATAGTTTAGGAGACAGGCTTCAACCCTGACTGAAAGTGATGCAGTATCCCAATAGAAAGACTGAGATACTTGATGTAAAATCCTAATGTTGGAGAGTGCTTCTGGTACTTCCTGCTTCTTTTCTCTTTTTGAATGAGATTTTACTTTAGTGAGTAATGGCGCAAATGAAGGTAAAATTGTTCGTTAGTTATTAATCTTTTCATATTATTCTATTGTGCACTTTGGAAAGTTGCAACATAATATAGTGTTAATGTAAATAATAGTCTTAATGGAAATATAGTAACAGATGAATCTAGAAAAGTTTGCATGTATTATTTTTCCTCTCTTTTCAGTGCTGTCAAGGCAATGCAGAATAGTGCTATACATTTCCAGAATATTCAAGATCTCTTAAAAAATGCGATGTTCATGAAGCAGCAGATATCGTATGAAGATGCCAGAAGGTAACTCTTTTCTCGGGACAATCGTTTTGTTTGTAAGAGAATGTGTAGTCAGCAAGGATTTAGTATTGCTGTAACTTTTACTGCATTAAGTGATTTCGTTATGTTCTTGGGAAAAGTAATTTATACAAATATTCCTCACTTCACTCAGGTGGGAATGGGTACCTAGAATCTACCGGGCCAGAGACAGTGAAAGGTCTTGTCATTATGTTAATGTTTTGACACTTGTAAAGTAAAAGTGAAGTAAGTAAAATGGCAGCTTGCATTAAATGATTGTATGTTTCTATGTCAGTTGAGATTGTTTCAGAATGCCATTAGATGTGCAGAAATTAAATGTTTGCTTAAAGTGAAATTTACAGCTCCCCTGGATTTTCTTTGGTTTTGGAGAGTTTTCAGTTTAGAGAGAGTGCTTGAATAGCAAACAAAAATTTGTTAATTAGGAATTCCATTTTCTTTTAGTTTACCACTTTTTTTGGACTGACTATGCTAAATTTTAATGGACACAACTGTAGTTGCACACTAGATTCTCCAGTTCGAAATGGAATGGGGGTGTCTGTATTGTATTAACCTTTAACAGTCGTGTTTTGTTCCGGTTTTTTTTTGCTGCCCAGACGGCAAGGACGAGCCAGCCCCTCTGTGGGAGGTCGGGGAGAAGAGAGTGAAAAGAACGAGGCCAGTGGGGCGGCGGCTGAGGGCGGTCAGGGCATGGAAGGCGGTCAGAGGAAAATTGGACAAGAGCAGGATGAGTATGTACTTTAGGACGTTTCAGGAAAATGTTGGGGGTTTTTTCTTTTTCTTTTTGAGTTGGTTTAATGTGATCGCGTTTTTGTTAATGAATGTTGTGAGTCCGTCATTTTACTCTGTTTCTAAAGGGGAAAAGCTGAAACTATTTTTTTGTAATCTAATTTCTTTCTTTGAGGGTTCAGCTATTTTGAGATTGTACAAATTATTCAAAACTGGTAGTATTTTTTGTTTGTGTCGTTTTAGTTCTTTTTTGTATTGCTATTCAGATTTTGTGTTCATAGTTCATAGCTGCAAGTTGTTTTGTCAAAAACTGGAAGAGAGGGTAGGAATAGTTTTTCTGTTTAGAATAAAAACATAGCACTGTCTTATGTAACTATAAAACTTATCTCCAGAAAGAAAACATATCAAAACAGACCTTGGGTATGCTCTTTAGTATTGTTTTCAAAACATTTTATCAATATTTGGGCCTTGTCATCTTAATGATTTATGTTTGTCTTCGTTTTCACATTTTGTCTCATTTGACCAATTCAGTTGAAATCCTTATATGCCACAGGCCAGTCATGTCATGAACTCACGTGTTGTTCTCAGGGAGAAAAAGTCGGAAACATGCCTTTCTCCTTTCAGAGAACTCTGGGTTCATAATGTCTCATTTTACATTCTGTCTTTGAGCTTTGTCCATCTAATTTCACCATCTCTGTTTTATTTAGTTGGAATAACCGTGTTATTTTATAATGTCTTTACGCTAGTGGCTGTAGAGCTCTTGATCGGGCTGGGGAGAGGGATGTCAAAGGAAACTAGCTGTCTCATGTTGACAATATTCCCTTCCCATAAAATGTCTATTTTGTTAAGGGCACTAATTATGTTTGACATCTGCGCACCTCATTTGATGTAGTCTGTAGAAATCCTTATTTGATGATCACAGGACTTCAGTTTGAGATCTCATCCTTTTCTCATGAAAAGAGCACATCATCACTATTCCAACATTCCTTCATGACACTTCTCCCATCTTTCAGTGTACTCTCAGCAGTATGTTCATGCGTCTCCTTTGACTAATTAATTATTCTGTATAAATCCTCACTTGATGATCTCAGGACTTCAGTTTGAGATCTCATCCTCATCATATCTAAAAGTATATATATCTACACTATACTTTCAGTGTTCCTTTATCATACTTGTTCTGTTTTTCAGTAATGTACTCTCAGCAATCTATTCATGAGTCTCATTTGACTTATTTTGTATAAATCCTCATAAAACAATCCTGGGACTTCAGTTTGAGATTTCGTCCTTCATCTCATGGAAATAGCTCGCACATTTTCCCTTCACATCCAGTGTTCCTTTACCACACTTCTTCTGTCTTCCAGTAACATCCTTTCAGCAGTCTGTCCGTGCAGTCCGAAAAAGTCTAAGGTTGTACCGCTGTTTGTTATATATCTCATGTCATATCCGCTGTTGGTGTTGATCACTGCCGTGTGCTCTGTGTTGCTGGAGGCCACAGAACTAGGGAAAGGACAGTGGGTGCAATGATGAGGTGATCTACTTGATTACTGTCCGGGTATTGAAATGTGCGTTGGATTACTGTAAAGGTGTTGAAATGCGCGTAGGATTATTGTCGGGGTATTGAAATGTGTGTAGGATTACTGTCGGGGTATTGAAATGTGCGTTGGATTACTGTCAGGGTATTGAAATTTGCGTAGGATTACTGTCGGGGTATTGAAATGTAAGTAAGTTGGATTTCTTTCGGGGTATTGAAATGTGTGTTGGATTACTGTCAGGGTATTGAAATTTGCGTAGGATTACTGTCAGGGTACATTGAATTGTGCATTGCATTACTGTCAGGGTATATTGAAAAGTGCGTAGGATTACTGTTAGGGTATGAATAGTGCGATGGATTATTGTCAGGGTATTGAGTAGTGCGTAGGATTACTATCAGGGTATATTGAATAGTGCATAGGATTACTGTCAGCATATTGAATAGTGCGTAGGACAGCTGTCAGGATTACTGTCAGGGTATATTGAATAGTGCGTATGGTGACTGTCTGGATTACTGTCAGGTATGGAATAGTGCGTAGAATTACTGTCGCGATATTGTAATGTGCGTAGGTTATTTTCAAGGAAAGATTAAAGCATGAGTTGTCTCCTCAGTGCTGAGTGCTGCCTTGGTGAACTCCCCTCCCATTCTGGGCTGATTTATTATGTAATTGATCTACTCATGAAAGTTATCAAAAAACAAACTACAATAGACTTGAAGAGGATTGTAGTGATACTGGCACAGTTGTAATCATAATCGAAGAGTTTACTGTGGATGGAAATTTGAAATAGGACCACTGTTCTTCTGTTTAATTTAGTTTTAATAAGAGTTTTACGGCACTTGCAACACAATAAGGTCCTGTAATATAAGTGCCAAAGATTAGAGGTGTTACAAGAGAGTAACAAACATAAAAAGAAGGAGGAGAGATAAAGACGACAGTTGTTTGATAGGAAAGAAGGAGCAAACCACACCAGAGCACCCGCCAACCCCCCACCTGTTCTTCTGTTACAACAGAATTAATCGGTCTGATTTTATTTTAAAAGCTTTGGGAAAAGGTAGACATTGCTCTCCTCACGAAAAAAAAAAAGGAGTCACATGCGAAGTAATGCATGTAACTTATTAACACACTTTCGTCTTTTCCATTTTCTTTTAGTGCAGTTGGAGATCACAGTTTTTCATTGGTTTATTTGTTATGGACAGTTTTGTAGGTTGTCCTGAACTGCTGAAGTGGCCACGCTGCCTTTTGGTACACTAACAAAAAGTGTTCTTATCTTAAAGTATTTGGGACTCTTTTTCTATTATCTAATTTTAGTGAAATGTTATACAGACTGCTCAGTGTAAGTCTTTGTCACAATATGTATTTTTTCAAAAATAGCATATGGTGGGGTCTTACTCTAAGTATTAGTGATAGATCTATAGATAATTAGATAGATAGACAGACAGATAGATAGAGAGAGAGAAGGAAAAAGAGAAAGACAGAGAGGTGAAGAGTGCGTTTGCGTGTATTGATTTACCTCACCGTAGGAAATATATTTCTCTAGTAGTAGACACAAATATGGTTGATTTGAAAGCGGAAGCTGTGAGCAGGTGATATATATCTTTGTGACAACAAGATAATATAGGATTTTTGAGAGCATCTGAGGCAAGAAAAAATTGGAGAACCATGACTGCCGGTGTCTGTATCAGTATCAGATCTGACATTTACTGATGAAATTTTGTTAGCATGGCACCTTCTGTACCTCTCCCTCCTCTGTGGCGGTCGCTGAGAGAGAGAAAGCTGCCGTGTGCCGGTGTTGCATGGCCTCGCAGCTGTTTCCACCTCCTCTTTCTTTCTGCCCTTATGATCAGTCGAGGTCTGCCGCTACTTTCAGTTTGCAGGTTGCACTTAATAATTTTTGCAGCACTTAATAATTTTTTTGCAGCATACAGAGGCCAATTGAGTGCGTGTGTGTGTTTTTTAAAAAGATTTTTTTGTGTTTGTGAATTGTATAAATATATATACAGTCGAACTTGCTTTAGTAGCCACCTTTATAAGATATCACCTGTACAAATGGCCACTTCTCAGTTCCCCTTTTGTTTTTCTTCTTCTAATATTATTCTGACACTGTGTAAGACATCCTTGCATCTAACACGGCCTCTTTTCTCCTTGGCACCGGGTGGCTGTCTTAGACAATTTCGACTGAATATATAAAAATATAATGATATATGTGTGGGTATTGCCGCATTATTTGTTTTATTGCATTAGTTTTTTAAGCTGCTTTCTCATGATCCTGGCCTGGTTTCTTTTTCCATTGCCTTGCAAAGCAAATATGACTATTTTACCTCTTATAGGCTTCACTTAATATTTTAGGCCATAAATAGCAGTGCGTGTCTTGGGTGAAATGCACCTTCCGTTTTGTCCTTTTTGTGTAAAGTTTTGTATTATTTATGCTTTTTGTTTTTCTTATAGACCTAGGACTTTGTCCTCCAACCTTCACTCAATCCAGTAGCTCGCACATGACACACACCACCTGGTAAATGTACTGTCTAGTGTGTGCTTTGCACCCTTTCTGTTGTTCTTTGCTCTTTGAAAAAAAAACTGGTCATGATTTATTCCTGCAATGAAACAGAGTGAAGAAAGTGGAAGATTTTGTGCTTTACTTTACCTTACTTTTCCGATCCAGCGGCCATTTGAAGATTTTGTGCTCAGAGTTAGGCTTTTTTTACTCATGTGGCTGAAGTCTGTGGTGTATTGGCTTTGACTGAACTGCACTTAAGAAGCAAACAGAATAAAGAAGAAATGATCTAAAAGGGTTGTTAGTTATATAGTCGAAAATGTCCCAAGATGGCCACCTATTGTCCATTGAGAAAAGTGGTGTCTTAGACGGGTGGATGTCTTGGACAATGTCAGTATGATATAGAAGACTCCCAGGGGGTGGGGGTGGGGAGAGGGTGGTTGTGTACAAGTGGTTGTCATGGGCAGATGTTTTAGTTTAGTTTTAGTAGAGGTTTTACGGCACTCTCAACTGCATAAGGTCATATGAGCGCCAGAAGATTAGAGGTGTTACAAGAGAGTAACAAACATAAAAAGAGAAGAAGGAGAGATAAGGACAATAGATGTTTGATAGGAAAGAAAAAGCAAACCACACCAGTGCACCTGCCAACGACCCACAGGGCAGATGTTTGTTGGAGCAGGTTCTACTGTATTTGACTCTGTCACAAATTTTCTGTATGATGCAGTTGCATTATGCTAATGAGGTTTGTTTTGGGGGTTTTTCTCATTATGTTTATGATATAATGAATATCAAGTTCACATTTACTAATGGTCTCAAAGTGCTTTCTGTGTTTGTGTGCATTGCAAACTGAACATACATGTCACCATTTGAATTTTCCTAATTTTTGTATGATGATGACTATTTCTTTTAAATCAATGTTTTTAATACAATTGAGTCCTCAGAAAAATGAAGCTTTGCAATCCAAGCACTAGATCTAGTAAAAAAAAAGAGAGAGAAACAAAACCTTCTAGGGCCTATCGTATAACATAGTTACTCAAGATTTTCCCCAATTTAATTCAGTATTTCAATTCAATAACTCGGTGTTCTTTGTGTCATTGGGATCAAAGGACCAGGCATCTTGTCAACCCCGCCAAAAAAACGAAAAAACATTTTTTTGCTAATAAATGAAAACAGAGACAGCACAATGTAAACATTTATGGCACTTCAGACTTTTCAAACATTAGCGTTATGACTTTTTAAATAACGTTCTTGTTGGAAGCTGATTTCTCATTGATATTCTATTTTCTTGTCGATGACTGATGTGAGGAGATTGATTTTTGCCTGAACGTTGCTTCTCCTTCTTAATACTTTCCTTTCCTTTCCTAGTTTGCCCCCAAACCCACCCATCCCCCCCCCCCCCTTTCCCCCACCCCCATTAAAAGAACTAGCATTTTTTATTAATTATGAATTTTTTTTTTGCAAATCTATTTTAATTAACCACCAAGTTCATTTTGAAATCTGTCCGCGTGGTTTTATGCACCCCGCATAATTTAGCAAAATTTGATCATTTTTTGCATAATTTCTGATTATTTTCCTTTATCATTCTTTGTTAAAATTAACAGAATCGCATAATTTTTCATTTTTGGGCTCAGTTTGCATAATTTCAGACTTTTCTTTGCATAAAACGATGGGGACGGTGAAATTCAGTGAAGTTTGCGGAACCCAAAATCTGTTGACCATCAGATTATGTTTAGATTTGTTGCTTTTTTTTCCGGTGTGTTTTCGGTTTTGAGAGATTGCAAAGAGGTTGTAAATAGTTTAGAGATTGTCAAATTGTCAATTACCAAGGAAAAAATCAGGGTTATAATAAATTGCATTTATAATAATAATAAATTCTATTTTGTCTCTGTTTACTGCTGTTTATGGACTAACTGTGCTCAGTTTGTGGGAACTCCTCAGTAGTTTTGTCTTTTGACTTATTGCTGATCATTTTTGCTTCTATAGCTTAGAGGTTAAGCTCTCAGACTCGCAACTGTAATGTCGTGAGTTTGAGTCCCATCAGGGGCCTTGGGGAAAGAACTTTGCAGGAATTTTTCTCACTTCTCCCAGAAAGGAATGTGTATCAAGTTATAGACAGCGGAAGATCTTGGTTGTTGTTTTTTTGTGTTGGGGTGCATGCAATCTGCAGCTTGCATTGTATGCTTCTCGAGAAGCCTTGAATGTGTCTGAGTGTTCTCGGGTCTGCTAGGGTAATAATAGTTGTAAAGCGCATAGAGCATGCTGTAGAGTGTGGATGTGCGCTATATAAATGCAGTTATTGTAATGATTATTATTTTATTGCTATTGTTGTCATGATTGAGATCTCCAGTCTCCATAATGATGTGTGAGAAAAATGAAGCTTCAATATGACAAAGTTCTTTTATTATCCCTATATTGTATCTTGATTGGCGGGGGAGGGGGTTTGTTTATTTTGTAAATTCTGTTTTGTTATGAACAAGTTTTTCTAAATATGGAAAAAAAGAACATTTTCTCTTTTTTCAATCATGATGTGTTCCACTTAAACTTTCCTCTGAATTTTCAAAGCTTAAAAAAATTTTTTTGGTTATGCTTTTTATAATCAGAAATGCTTTAGAAAGCAAAATAAAGCTCCAAACTTACTTCCATATATGGCTGTCCGGGCATTCAGGTGTACTAAGCTCTAAATCATACTAAATGTTGAAGATATTTTTTATTGAAGTTTCAAAATCTGTGGTATTGATTGCTTGTGCCCGAACAAATATTTGGACAAAATTCAAATTCTAGAGGGGGGGGGGGGGGGGGGGGGTTAAAAGATACATTAACCATTAACCAGGCCCAATTGTTAAAAGAATGAAATATTTTTTTTCCTTTCCTGGTAGATTTTACTTTTTGGGCTTACAACATTTGAACATCTTTCCAATGGTATGTTCCGTCACTTACTTTGATAAATGTATCTTGTAGAAAGACTACAGTTTGTGTTGATGGGAGTGTATAAATCACCTACATTTAAAAAAGAAAGAAAAAAAAGACTAGTTTTCATATCTCTGAGGTTGGTAAAGTTATCAGAATTCTGAAGGATATCTGACATTTGCTACTTCTGATTCGCTAATGCTTGTGTTTGCTTCTTGTCAGGGAATTTTTTCTTCAGAACAATTCATGAACACTCTTTTGTATTTGAATTGTTTAGTCTAAGATGAGTGTCGGGCATGTCATAGAAAACTTTACTACTTGAAGTACAAAGGAAATCTGGATTAAAGGTTCAACTAGAGTGTAAACAATGATATATGGGAATAAAAATGATGTCAAGATGAAGGTCCAGCATTGTCTTTGGTATTGCCACTGTTTTAGAAGGTTTGTGTAGCTTTCTTTGTTTCCTTTTCTGGTCAAATTTTGGAATTTTTTCCTGCATATTCCTTTCAATTTGAAATGGGGCCAATAATAGAAATGAGTTTAAGACTGAAACCTGAGCTATCCCCTCCCCCTTTTCCTTCTTTTGCCAGGATAAGTAGAGAAAGCTGACTTTCTGTGTTCAAAAGTTTACACTCATGGATGGAATTGTGTATTAATTTGGATTCGCCATGTGCACCCTTGATATTGAAAGCTGAATGCGAGCTTTCAATTACTTTTGTCAATTTGTTAATTTTTTAGTTTGAATAATAATTAGATCATCCCTCATTGTCTGACGGTGACCAATGAATCTGCACAGAATATTTCTTTAACCCTATAAGTGCGTCGTGTTTTACTATCGTATCCATCCGACGTGGGAACTCTGTGCCACCTCTTTCCAAAGAGGAAATTTACTCATTAATCTGATCTGTACGCTTTGCATAGCAGTCTGTCAAAATGATTTTTTGAGAAATACTGAAAGTTTCAAAGAGATGTTGGTGCCAGTAATATTACAAAATTTGGAGAATACTACCCCGGGGGTCCAAAATGACCCTAGCGCGTACGGATAGGGTTAAGAGAAACTGACGAAAAATGGATTCAAATAATTTGTGGCTTCTGCTTTGACCTATGAGACTATCTTTGGCTGACAGAGAAGAGTTTGTGAGCATTTAAAAGTTTCATTTCCAAATCAGTTATGGATGTATGCAGGTTGAGATTTTTAGCAGCATATATAGCCTTTTACGGTTCACTAGTGTATCTTACTTTTAATTCTTTTGTTTCCTTTTCCTCAGCAGAAGAACACGACAGAGGCAACAGGCTGAGGATTTGGCCACAAACAGAGAGGTGGAGAAGTACATGTCGACAACATGACAACATTGCTGCTTTGCTGCTGCTCACTGCAAAAATTTGACTGTTCCTGCCAGGCCGTTGTTGACAGCTCCTTCCACAACTCTTTTGATAGTATCCACGTCACTTTAGAAAGTACACCGATAACATCATGTATGTGGCTCATTCTTCCCACAGATTGTACATCCAAAAATACTATATTTTGTTATAATTTTTTTTCTGGAGCACTCTTAACGTACTTGGTAATACTTGACTGTTAGATTTGGTCACAAATTATTCATGATATCGGTCAGAGTAAAACCCTTCTATAGCATCTGTGAAAAGTTAACATGAAAATAGAATGCGGAACTGCATGTCAATGGTTGTTTTGTGGTTCATCAGGGTACATCATAAACATGCAGGAAGATTTGTCAGCATTTTTTGTTGTAGAAAACAAAATATGAATCTGCATCCACCATCTATATGCCTTCTGGGAAGCCAAAAACGTATCTGAGTCTGAGTGAATTGGGGTTTGATGGAATAATAATAGTTGTAAAGTGTGAGGAGCATCCTATTGAGCATGGATATGCGCTATGCAAACGCAATTATTATTATAATTATCTTGAGAAAGAGGGAAAGTTGAAGATTTGAAGAGACCATGAAAGCTTTGACTGTGATTGGCTCCTTCTGACAAAGGAAAACATATTTCAGGGTTCTTATTTGGTGTGTAGACTTGACAGACTTCAAGAGGTTTCTTCCTAGATTTAAGAAATTTTGACTTTTAACTTCTCTGTCACTGCAAACAATTACAAGCGGATTTAATGGGTTTTAAAAGTGAAACTATTCGTTGGACTCAGATAGTTTTTGAGATATGGTCACGTTTGTGAGTGAGGGATGAACCAACTACTTTTGAGATAAATGTCAAAAATCAACACCATTCGTAATATTAAATAATGGAAAAGCTTTTAAAAATTGAAGTGAAATAATTGAGTCAGGACGCGGTGGAATCAGGCGCTCGTCAATTTTTGGGTGTGTGGAGGTATTGGTATCAACTGCAAGCTTGGCGGAAGAACTGGCCGAAAAATGCCTGTTTCTTCGATTTCTTTATTTTGACGAGCGCCTGATTTCACTACAATGGCTCACATTTTGTGAGGGTAGGGAAAAATGGGTGGTGAGTTGATATATTACGAATCTCAAATTTCCCCAAAATAAGGTTTTTCACTATTTTCCATTTTCCTAATTTTCTTTAAATAAGCCTGTGTGACATGCGGACCCTTTTCCCTGTCCCACACACACACATATTGTTTTCCCCATCAGCCGCTTTATTTAATAATGATGAATGATGTTATTATGTGATATGTTAGTATTTTATGGTGGTTTGTTCTGCATTTTTACAATTGTGTGAAGAAATACAGGGGATTAAAGCTAGTGTTTTAGTGACTCGTGGAAAAATTGCAATACTTAATATTTTATATTTTTCTGGACTCTTACTCATTTGAGTGAAGATTGGGTTTGAGATGGCAAAATGTGAATGCCTTTATCAGCTATTTAAAAAATGTAATTAGAGGTGTGCCCCCATTGACACTATGTACATAATTTAGGAGGCAGCTGTTTCAACCCAGGCTAAGAGGGATACAACAACCCAGCAGACAAACTGAGAAAATCAAGTTTTGGTGTGAAAATATTGACCGATTTACATCCACGCGTCTTCAATTTCTTTTGATTTTTTTTCGTGAGTTTTCCATCAGATTAAATTTTTGTAGGCACATTTATCTCTTTGACCTTTGAAGTCCTCTCTAGCTCAGGTGTGTCTGTGGCTGTTAAGTCTTGATGTGCTTATGTGGCAGGGAGAGAGATGAATATCTGTAGTTTTTTCTTCCTGAAAAAAAAATGTGATGTATGGTGTCTTAAATGACAGAGGAGTCTGTGTGTGTTGCTCAAGTTTCAACTAGATGGAAAGAGTGTTTTGTCCATGTAGCCTAAGAGCTGTTATTTGTGAGGGGAAAAAAACTCATTCCACCAATGCTACTTTTGTATTTATGTGCAATATACATGTAAATAAACTTCTGATATTTATTTTCTGGGTTTTTTTTTTACTCATTTTATTTTTTGTAGCAACACAATTTGTGACAAGTCGCCACCTGAGAATTACAAAGTTCTGCCTGACATTTTTGGCCCTTTTGAGTTACTAAGACCATGGGGTCAGAAACCAAAAATTCTGACTGCTCTATCAAGATCATAAGATTATTCTGAGTGGTTATCAAGATATTCAAGAATTGCATTAGAAAAAGCTTGACATATTGTGAAATTCAAAACTTTTTACATCGAGTTTCTCACAACTAGGCACTGAGCAGGTAGAACATTATAATTCTAGGATAGCTACGTGTCCAGCTTCACTGAGAAAGGCATTGTTTGTATCCTAAGAAAGCATACTCTACCCTACTTCCCCTTAGTTCACCCATCTGTCTTTGAATGGGTGGTAGACAGTCGTCAAAAAACAATGTATATATTTGAAGAGCAATGCCTCAAATCTCAAACTCAAAGGCACCAATATGACTGCACTGGTCAATGTTGGTTATGTTAAAGTGTGTAGGAGTACGGCTTAACACCCGTTTCGACACTATTAGTTTATTTAAGAGGTGGGACCTCCAAAGTTAGCATCCCTCTCCCTTAGAACCAAGCCAAATGGGTTGAGAGCCTTAAAAACTGCAAAACAATTCAATTTCAAGCGCACCCAGTCTGGGATTAGTACCACAGCCAGAATCCGGGTAGCGACGAAAAAATTGTCCCTTTCACCTCCTTTCCTGCTCTCTATCTAGTCTAGCAATATTCTGTCGTCTGCTTTCGTTTCCACTTTCTGCCCCTACCTCTGGGCTCCCGACTCTTTCTCCAGCCTTTCAACTGCTACTCCTAGGCTCCTTACTGCTGTCTTTCAGCCACACCCCTGATCTTCTGGTAGGAAATATCTACACCTAGCCTTCTCGGACAAGGGAAAAAAATCTTGGAGGACCCGTGTGCAAGTTGCGCACGTTAAAGATCCCTTGGTGGTCTAAAATCGATAAGAGTAGACTTCGGCCGCCACGTGGGCAAAATAAAAAATTTTCTACCCACTGAAAATGTTTAATGTGTCCCGCACGCTCATATGACCTTATGCAGATGCGAGCACCGTAAAACATTACCAAAGAACCATAGCCATCCACTCTGCACTGTACTCAATGAGGATACCAACTAAGCTAGTGGAGTGCCCAGCAAATGTTGTACCTAACAGTAAAGTTAGTTCAAAGAGTTCATTCATTGTTCATTGTTTCAGGAAGCAACATCCCTGCACTCCGGACATGTCCACTGATGCTTCGGTGCTCTCTCCAAAATGTTGCCGAGGGTCCTTCCACTGATTGTGCCAGTACAAAGAGTGTGATAGGCGAAACACCATTTTAATTTAGTAAACAAATGCAAGATAACATTCATATCTCTAGCAAAACTAATTCTTTTGGTTTTAGTGTTTTACTACTGCACTTGCAGCACAACAAAGTCATATAAGTGCTGAAGACCAGAAGTGTAACTAGAGAGTTACAAACACAAAAAAAGGAGGGGAGATAAGGACGACAGATGTTTGATAGGAAAGAAGGAGCAAATGGCACCAGAGCAAATTCTTAAGTTATGAAGATATACATGTACAATATAGGTGCAAACCATTAGTAGATCAGTTCAGTGCATTGTCTGTAGATTTCTTTAATAATAATAATAAATAGCATTTCTATAGCGCATATCCCCGCTCAACTGCAGGCTCTATGCGCTTTACACTATATTATTACCCCAGCAGACCACAAAACACTCCGAAACATTCTCAGCTTCCCGGGAAGCATACAGTGCAAGCAGCTGATTAAGGGCTCAAACACTAACAAACTGACAAGATAGTTGAACAAAAAGAAGTTCATAGGTCAAATGACATTCTATTGTTACTGTGAAGAGAAACAAGACCACCAACAGAAATAAATACGGTATACACAAAACTTTTGAGAAGAGACTTTATTGTTTCTGTCAACAGTCAAACTAAGACTGTATACAAAATCTTAGCCATTCAATACCATTATTTATGCATATCTTGGTGGATGGAACAAGGATAAATAGGATTTCTTACCAAATCACTTTCAAAAAGTAGTTCTGTCAATGTAAAGCAAAGGGCAAAAACATTGAGTACAGCCAACATTGAGATATCGTCTCCGTCTCAGAACTACTTTGTCCAAGGTGTCTCTTTACTTTCGTACGCTTAGGAGTATTAGGACAAAATAGTTCTTAGGCGAGAATGTTTGTACTGAGCAATAAATATTACTTCAAATGTGACATGTTCATATAACAATGACGAAAAATAGAAAAGAGAAGGGTACATTCATGCTGCTTTGAGGTTGGAGAAGATTTCTAAGACAAACCACACATTTCGGGGCGATATTACTTAAAGTTACAAACCAGACTGATTTATCGTTTAGAATCCCATCATGATAGCTTTGAAGAGCAAGAAAGGTTGAGCCATGATTTTTTTTTTAAAAAGGTGCAATGAAGTGAGAAACAGAGTTCAAGCCAAGGCATTTCCCACAGCTGACAGAAAGAAGACATTAAAAAGACTACTAAAATAGCATGAAGTGATTAGTTCAATAACCTCTCCCTCTAAAATTTATTTCGATAATAATATGGGAGTGTTTTTATCATATTTTTAAAAAAGCAACAACCATCAAACTTCTTTAAAGTCCCTTTTCAAAAACTCTGGACCTTATGTCAGAGATGCCAACCACAGAAAACCGAAATGAGTACTGGGAAATATGAAAATGTGTATTTTCAGTGGGAAATGTGTATTCCCCACGACCCACCGACCAACTAGTAAAATGTTCAGGGTGTCCAGCAATATTTCCTGAAAAATATTTACCAGCTCATCAGCTCGAAAAAGGGAGCACACACGCGTACAATATATACATGTATCCAGTCAGCAACATGTCAGTGTTCAGTGTCGTACTGGGGTCTTGTTTGACTTTATTTCAGTCTATTATAATATTTTCCTCTCATTATTATATAAAACATTAATCCTGCTTTGAGAGTTGGGAAGGGCCTAGAACAAGAATTTCGACAATCAAGAACCAGTCTGGGTATCATGATTCATATTATGAACTAACAGATTAAAATTATTCCTCAAACTCAGAGAAGAGCAATAACTTGAATGGCTCAAGTAGACCCATGCACTGGGAGAGTTGTGTAACAACTGTGAGAGGGCAAGATGCAGTGACACTGAAAATCTGCCAGTCTTGAACCAAAAGCTACAACATACACTGTAGGTATAATTTACTATCACCCATCCAATGAAACGCGAACACTTTATTTCAATAACACAAGACTTGCAAAGAATGAAGGGTCCCGATTCCGCACGCGGCCTGCACCAACCTGCGATTTGCAGAAAGCTCTAATCAAAATTCTGAAATTTGCTTCCAAGGTTTTGTCCTCTGGTGTTGCCTTCGGCCCCCCCTAGTATCTTAAATCTTTAAAAAAAAAATAATCCCCTCCCCTATTCCGTAGTCCTATACTTCACAACGCAGTTACTCACACCAAAGACGGTCTTTGCTCACACGATGCCGCATTTATTTATGATGCGAATGCGCGCAGGTTCAATGACCGGTCACGATGGCGAGCCAGACAATCTAAAAATCGGACGACGCTTGTATTTTCTTCTCTTTCTTTCCCACACGTGACAGCACAGAGACGAGTCCGAGCGTTGATTGAATTTTATTTCCAAGGCAACACAGCGTTTACACTGCACAACTTGCATGTCACAAATGTTGCGTTATCAGACTACCGCTGGCAAACTTCTCGGTGGTAACGAAAGCAAAAGTAGATCTTGATTTTCCCGATCGAGCATCGGTGTCACATACACTTCCGCCTGCCGCCAGAGCCGCCTGTTCGCGTGAAACGTACTCTCGGACGCGGAAAAGGTGAACGAATATAATATCACAATCGCAACCGGCAAAAATGAAGTTACTGACCTTATCAGACTTGGTTTTCAAATATTCCAGTTCCGCGATACTGATACTATTTTGACAAAAGATGGGACTTGAGGTAATTAGGTTTATTCGCCCAAGCTGAATCTCGTATTTTTCGCATCCTAGGATGCGTATTTTTTAATGAAAAGTCGTATTCGCGTTTTTTCGGTAAAAAATCGTACTAAAATACGTAAAATCATACTGGTTGGCATCTCTGTTATGTCCTTTACCCCCCCCCCCCCAAAGACCTGTTGACTTATTGGAAATGATTATCTGTCACAAACTATCACTCAACCAGTCAATTAACTTCATCACAACTAAAACAACTGTAGCAGGAATGAGTTCATTTTTTATGTCTACAAAACTAAAAACCTTTCTGACCTAACTAAAAGTAAAGAAAATTCTCTGCTGAGGGTCTGTGCGTCAATAAGTAAGTTTTCAAGTGCAAGCAAAAAAAGATAGATAACTTGCATAGCTAGAGTTTCAGAGAACAATATACGGAAACAAAAATTTAATACATTTTCAGCTCCGATATTCACTAAAAATAACAAAAGTATCATTTCAAATATGGTTTCATGAACCACACACCATTTCCGTCATACACATAAAACAGAGACAGACGGAATCTAAATAAAGGCTTTAGGAAAGGTAACCTAAACACATTTCACCGAGGGCTGCCAGCGACAATGAGTGATTGTTCCAGAGGTAGAAGTGTGAACATGTCTCTCCCATCACAGCTGGTGCTAACTCTTCATCTGTGTAGTCAAGGGAGGTAGGTTTCAATACAATACAAACATCATTTTATATATATATATATATTTGGTGGAGTCCGCCTAAACCGAACACGGTGAATCCAACAAAAGCGTTAATACCGAAAGAAAATACATTCCCCGAGTTGTCTTTCCTTTGCTATTTCAGCAATCTCTGGTTCAGTTTGAGTAAGAGTTTTACTGCACTTGCAACACAAATAGGTCATTAATAAGTATCGAAGGTGCTACTTGAGAGTAACTTACATTAAAAAAAATATTTTAAAAAGAGGAGAGATAAGGATGGCAGATGTTCGATAGGAAAGAAGGAGCAGACCACAGCAGCCACCCACAATCAATGATCTCTCTGAACTGAAAACATAGTCAAAACCAAAGAAAATCCAGCGGGCCCGCAGATAATTTCGCTTTGAGCGGACTCCACTACATAATTAAAAACACCCATGAACACGGAATTGAAAGACTAAGCTTTGACAGCACGGAACAAAGCACAACCGTAAGTTCCTCCTCTGAGCCAGAAATGGTACCTTGCGTTACACACACACACACACACTGGGGTGGCACAATATGTTATATGTACAACAAGTTAAATGAAAAAAACACTCACACCTCTGTGCAAAAACTCTCAACAGTCTCTCAATCCCGTCAACTCCCATGTGGCAAAAATAAGACAACTGTCATAAAACAAACACATACTTTAAAAAAAAAAAAAAAAAGACAAAAAAAAAAGACAGAAAAAAAAGAAAGATAAAAAAAAGAAAGAAAAAGTAGGCTTACCAAAAATTGGTAAAAGAAACAACCCCCACCCGCACCCTTCCCATATTATCTCCATAAACAAACAAATTCCACTTTCTTGAGTAATAGACAAAACTGATACCCACACTCCTTCACCAAATGCCATTTTTTAATCCACCATAACTCCCATACACTTCAATAAAACAAAACAACAGCTAAAAGCAAGCAAAGCAATATAAGCCGCGCAATTAGTAAACTGACTTCACATAACGTCTATGACTGACTAATAAAATAGTAGATCTAGTTAAACAACTCTCCAGTAAATGGCCAACTTTCCTCTCTCACATTAGGTACCTGACAACTTCGCATAGTCACCATTCAAGTCTCAACAGAAAGAAAAAAAAACCCCAAAAAACCCAACCCATACAACACAAATACCCCATAAATGTACATTATTTTACAGTCCAAACTCAAAACTGTCCCCGATGAGAAAAGCCTACTTTCTCACATCACGCATAGTGAATGAGAACAACAAAATATTTCAGACAACCCTCAAGGTACAAACAAAACAATGCACAATCCACCAACCTATCAGCACTCGCAGAAATCAGCATTCTCCCACAATTAATCAGCACACTCGCACAGCTAAACTGCACTCACAGAAAACTGCACACTCACAGAAAACTGCATATTCACAGAAATCAACACATTCGCAGTAATCTGCGCACTCGCACGACGTATCTAAGCATTCGTAGAAATTTGCACTCTCGCAGAAATCTGCACACTCACGGAAATCTGCACACTCAACTATAAATCCGCCCGCACACTCAACTATAAATCCGCCCGCGCACTCAACTATAAATCAGCCCGCACACTCAACTCTAGATCTGCACTCAGGGAGATCTGCACACTCTCACCACTGACCAAACGCTGGATTAAATTTCCGGCTAATTGGTGGTGAAGTCAAAGTAATCGATGGAGGGAGCGGGTTTTGCCTTTGCCCCCGTCTGCTCCCAGCCCCTGTTTGGTGCTGCTGCCTCTTCCTTAGCTGGCTCCTTCCGGCCCCACGGGTTCAAACCTCCCTTGCCAGAGCCACTGCTCTCTTCCAACGAAGTTTTCTTGGTGTCCAGCACCTTGAACCTTTAAAACGTAGGAAAAACAAAACTGGTTTTACATGTGCAAGTGTGAGATGTTAGAATGATAATAAAAATAATAATGATAATAATAACAATAACAATAGCAACAATAAAGCAAATTTTAAAAAGGCTTGGAAACCGAATGAAACTCATTTTTTTATAACACTAAAAAACAAAGTTTTCGTTTTAGTAAGAGTTTTAAGGCGCTCGCAACAAAGTGCAATCTGTGGTTGTGTACAGTACTCAGCATTTATATCATCTTTTATACATTGTGCCTTTTTCATTAAGTGCATAACGTACAACTTGAGGCCATAATCCTGCTCAGGTTGACATGCAGAGAAATGAAGAGAAGAATTCTATTTCTTCACACCTTTCTACACAGCACAAGCTGAGATTCCTGTGTCAGACACTTCCTCACATATCTAATAACTACAATTTTCTATCAAAAATAGTGTGCCATCACTAGTGATAATAATAATAATAATAATAACAATAACAATAAATAAATTTCACTCAATGCTCTTTACAATAATGAAAAGAACACGAGCATCTCTCTCTCTCTCTCTCTCTCTCTCTCTCTCTCTCTCTCTCTCTCTCTCTCTCTCTCTCCAGTTGTTGTTATAGATCCAGGTCTCTCTCCAGTAAACCCTAGAGTACAGTCTCAAAAAAAAAAGTTGATCCCTATTTCCCTGCATAAAACCACGGGGACAGCCAGGACTTCCCAGAGAAATTGACGACCAGCAAATCGTGGCAAACAGACCCTCAGACTTAACCTGCCGCGACAAACTCACCTCACTCCTTGAGTTTTCAAGGATGAAATAGGAGGAGGGGTAGCAGCAGCAGCAGCAGCAGCAGCAGCAGCACTGCTGGGGTTCTGGCTCAACGACTGTGACAGTAGCACTGATGGAAGAACACTCCTCTCCCTGCGCATAGGAGAAAAAACGTTTTTTTAAAAACAGAATCACCAGTAGCAATACAAAGATAAGATAAGATTAGATAATACTTTATTATCCCAGAAGGAAATTTTTCTTGGCTGTACAGGACCGTAAACAAACACATGCAGATTTGCATAACAATTTTAATGACATATTACAAGCACTGAATAATGGCCTCAGCCAAAAAGAAAATGCCTCTCTAGATTAAAACTTAAGTTATAGTAACAGTTCTATAACGCTTGCAACACAATCAACATCAAACTGACAAAGAGAGCCCTCCTAAAACTGTGTGCCATTGGCTATCACAGAAAGGTTGTTGTGGTGATGTCGTTTTTATTAACCACACAGGGTCATTTTTCCGGCTTTCTCCCGTTTTTAAAATGTTTGTATCCAATTTCATGGTGCTTTCCCAACCAGGAAAACTGAAAATGAAATTCCTGGCTTTTTTCCTGGAAGGTGGGTACCTTATCAAAACCACAAATATATGCGCATTTTTCCACATTGAGTCGATAACTATACCTGTAAACTAATTCAAAAGAAGCAAAAGAGAATAACGGTACAACACAAATTAAAACTTACTTCAAAGCTGTGGTAACCACATTTTTATTAGGCTCCTTGTCAAAGCTTTGCGTCCGACATCCATACATCTCGGAGAGCTCGTGAATAAAGTGACGGTGCTCTTTCTTCATTGGTGGGAACGAATGAGATTTGGTAGCTTGTGATGACTGAGGAGACAAAGTCACAACATAAAGGAATTAAAAATGAGTTACAAACTGAGAGGCACAAAAAACACTTTAAAAATACAATCAAACCTGCTTTGACGGCCACCTGTACAAGACAACCACCTGCACAAATGGCCATTTCCCAACATCTCTCTTGCGGTTTGTTTGGGGGTTGTTGTTTTTTTTTGGGGGGGGGGGGGGTGTATTTGGTTGGGGTTTTTTAAAACTTTTTTAAAACACATTACTATTACACTTGGATCTAAGAAGGCCACTTTTCTCCTCGACAATGGGTGGCCGTCTTAAACAACTTCCAGTGTATATATATGGAGCTGAATGCTGGAGGATGACTGATCATGACCGTGCCAAGCTATCTTCCTTTCATACAACCAGCTTACGCCAAATCCTCAGAATCTTCTGGCCCGACAAGATATCCAAAGCAGATCTGTTACGTAAATGTAGGCAAGAGGACATGACCACCATAAAAAAAAGGAGAAGATGGAGATGGATGGGACTTGTTCTGAGAAGAGAACGAGACTCTATTGTGAAGACTGCCCTCCACTGGACACCCGAAGGACATCGCAAAAGGGGCAGACCCAAATTGACCTGGAGACGCACAGTAGAGTCTGAAATGAAGTCCTGGAATCATTCGTGGGGAACGCTGACCAAGATGGCCCAAAACAGACAGAGCTGGAGGTCCTTTGTTGCTGCCCTAAACGCCAGATGGCGTAAGGGGTAGTAAGTAAGTAAAATTGCTGGCCAGCTGCTCAGCCGAAACGAGGAGAAAAGTGGTCATCTTAGTTTAGTTTAGTTTTAGAAAGAGTTTTTATGGCACATGCAACACAATACGGTCATATATGTGCCGAAGAATAGATGTGTTACAAGAGAGAAACACACAAATAAGGAGGAGAGATTGAAAGGACGATAGATGTTTGATAGGAAAGAAGGAGCAAACCACACCAGAGCACCCGCCAACCACCCACAAGGTCATCTTAGACAGGTGGTTGTCTCAGAAAGCCTCATTATAATATGTGACGAAAAAGACAAAGTAAAAAATTTGGACTCCTTGAAAAATTAATGAAGATGCGCATTTATTGAAAATGACTCAATAAACTACAATAATAATTTTCAAAAATATATCACGTCAAAAAAGTATAATCCTGATCATTTCAGTACTTTTTCTGATCTGATAAAATCTTCCATTTCTCATCTTGTACTTTTAGGTATCTGGTTCATAAAAATTGATCAAGTCTAATACAAAATATTCTTTACCCCAAACTTTATGTACAAAAACTTCCACAAAATGAAGAAACAATTTTGAAAATGACAAACATATTTTCATTTGAATATCAAGTTTCCTAGTTGTTAGATTTGCTGCGACAGTCGTCTTCATAGACTTGACCTACAGGGGTTAGGTTCTCAGACTTGCAACCATAAGGTCATGGGTTCGAATCCAGTTAGAGGCCAAACGGTCAGTCGTTGAGAAAAGCACTTTCACTTTGTGAAATCTAGTTCTGGTCGAGCATCAAATATAAAAAATATGTCTTGATTGTAAATACTTTTGGTTGTTACTCTGAGATAACTTTAATCTGTGAAAATCCTATTCACCTTTCTGCTTGATGAGTCCAATCCTAGCAATATGTTACGCCTATATTAGAGGGGGCATACTTTAAAACCTCTTTTTTTCTATTTTTACAATCACTCATATTTTAGGTGAGTAAACATACAGTACATGTCAGGCTCAATGAGAACACTGAAACTGCAGGTCAATCACAAATGTACAGAAACGATTTCTTTACAAAACTTTAAGAAAACAAGTTACCTCTTTTGAAGCCAAGACCAGTTCGTTTAAAGTCTTTTCCACACTCATACAATATTGTAGGTTTTTTCTGGAAAAAAGGGATAAAAATCTCTGGTTAATAGCAGGAAGGAATAAGCAACGAAAGCAACGAACGGCTGATAGGTGACTAGCCTGACCACAGCCGTACTTCATACTACTACTACTAATAGGCTGCTTGCATACACTTTCCAAGAATAAAACTAATGACAAACAAAATTAGCATTTCAGCATTTCATCTTACATTTTGATTCTGAAAAGCTGTAGGCTGCATATCAAACTAGAATAACAACTATGATAACACATTGAAAAAAAAAAAGAATTAAAGACCCCAGGGATATTGGGGGGGGGGGGGAATAGAAGGACACACCTGTGACCTTGAGAAAATTAACCCTTAATTAAGACCCTATACCGCTGGTGACCGCTGACGCCGTATTTTCCTATACCGCTGGTCGACTTAATCGTTTAATTCCCAGTGCTAGAAACAGGGGATGTAACTCCAGATGACTCTGTCGCGAGCAGAAAGTACCGATAATGTCATGAGAGCAGTTCTACACCGAAAGTTTGGAAATTTTGCAAGTTTCTAAGAAAAATTAGTCACTTTTCGCTGCCAGGCCCTTCAGGCCGCAAAATTTTTGACATTTTTTATCCTAACCAGACCCCAATAATGATCTCCCAGTCAGATATATCGATAAATATGACCGTTGAAGACGATTGCAATGTTCCGCATAACATCGATGACGATTTTGACGATAGTGGAATTGGCAGGGGATCACCACTAAAGCTACCAGAGGCTAGATCTACGGCTGGGTCTGATAATACTTTGACTGAAGTGGAGTCGGGGATCACACACAAGACTTAACTCATAGAGTTGGTATTAAAAAAAAGTGTTTTAATCATTTCCCCTTTTGTTCAGACTGTGTATTCATATATAAAAAACATTTTCAAACTTCAGTCAAATCTAACAACAATTTAAGACACAGTAAACAAAATGATGAACCATCCTAATTTTTTCTAGTATCTCAATTTTAATTCAGGATTCTAGGGAGGTATGAAAAAAAAAAGAATTCAGGGTTTTAAGGGTTAATAAATGTAAAGGTAACTATCAAATCCATCAATATCAGTTAATCAGACCATCTTATGCTGAAAGGAATTTATGGCCAAAAATCTTGAAAAATTCACATACAATTGGCAAACCAAAATCCCCTACGTAATAACATAAAATCATTATGAAGCCCTCATCCTCTTAGAAAAATAGAAGACCAGTCGTATCTTAAATAAAAAGCTTAGATTTGAGAGCTTGAGCCCCTAGATTCCTCTAAGGACTGTGCCACATGGTAGAGCATATCTGAGCCAGTCAAAAGGTATCTATAAGCACAATCAATCCATAGACTTATACTCCTAGAACGCTGCGTAAACTGTCATGGCCACCATTCTTCAATCTGCTCTCTACAAAAACTTCGCTCCGAAGCATGAGCACAATGGGCCACTACATTACGCCCCAAATAAAGGGGAAAACACCACTCAGCTAGAGTAGTAAAGTGTCAGCACATTTCCCTTATGCCCTTCATTAGGCTCAAGTTGAGTCAAACGCTGTGCACCATAGTGAAGCGGAAATGCACCAGAGCGCAAGGTCTAGGATATTATGATACTACAAGTTAATGAATCTGTCACATATACTACGATCACATATACAACACATCTATGAGCAGAAATTAATAACTCATCAATGACATGAAGCTAGCAAGAAAATGACTTGTTAAAAGTATTTGTTCAGGTAGGAAATAGAAAGGTTGTTTTCCACACAAATTATTTCCAAGCTTTTAAATGCAAGTTCTAAAAACCTGAATTTATCCACAGCGGCCCCCTCCCATTACATAGCTGAACATGCCCCTGCGGTTGATTAAAAGACAGATTTCTACGATAAATTACTTCAAAAACTTGTTAGCTTCATAAACCCTGACAACAAACACGTGTTCCGCTCACTTGGCAAAATCTTTCAGGAAGTCTGAATACTTTGGTTTTTCCACTTCAAGGTCAGGGTCATCGACTTCGAGCGCTTCTGCTAAGCGTCGGTTTCGCTCCAGGACAGAACAGTTTGCATCACACTCCAGCCTATAGAAAAAAAATGGTCATACAG
This sequence comes from Aplysia californica, assembly GCF_000002075.1. NCBI lineage: Eukaryota > Metazoa > Mollusca > Gastropoda > Aplysiida > Aplysiidae > Aplysia > Aplysia californica. Next base: position 1,002,566 of record NW_004797302.1, read on the forward strand.
TTGTCATACAGATGCTATAAATTGGACACGGTGTGAAAAGAAATCTACTCAAAAATGTCTTTTTCCCCACTTGATAAATCTTACACAGAATTTTTAAAACCTTCAAAACCATTTTCGGAACATTTCATAGCAACAGATCTCAAGGTTTCAACTATGTGAGACATTATGGTGAAAGCGGGCGCTCATGACAATGCTGACATCAAAGAAAGGGTCATTTTTCCACTCCTTGGGCAAATTTTATCAATTTTTCTTTATTCCTTTCACCCCATTTAATGTCCACTTAAAAACACATTTCTGTGTGGATTTTATTTAAACACATCGTTCAAAGGCACCAAAAAAAAAGTAAATTAGCAGTTTCCAAGGACACAACAGCTTTGGAAGACGTCATACTTTCGTGGCCATTTTCTCATTAATTTTACCTCCGAAACCATGTGGCCCCCATCTCCTCAATTGGAAATATCTCAAATGCTATTCAAGATAAATGGGTATCTTTTCATCAGAAGCAAGATAAATCAACAAACTTTAAACCGATACCAATAACTCCATTTGCCCAAAAATTGACAAGGGCCTAATTCCACTGTGCCAAGACACATATTACACTTAAAAACATAATTGCCAGCAGTTGTTACCTTGAACTAACTCCATTGTCCTAATCTTTTTGCCCACCTTGGCTTAACACTCTGGCCCCACGGGACGCCGATCTGCGACAGTAGGAAGCCATCCCTTTCCCCCACGGGACGCTAATAGGCGACAGTGTAATATAGAGGCAAAAACTTTCTAGCAATGGTCTCATTTTTTATATGCGCTCTTGTTAAAGTTTAATTTCCTTTCTGAAAGCTGTAGTCTTTGAGGTCGAAAATCAGTTCGTATACAACAAATGGAGTTAAATTTTTTTGAAAAATGTCGAGTAGACCCACGAGTGCAGCTTTACTCTTACCCCATGATGAGAATTCGGGTGATAAATGAGCTAGATCTTATGTTTTCAGTTCCAAACATGCGATCATCACTTTCAGTTTTTTCTCAGTATGCTGAAAATTTCATAATGGTTGGGGGTTTTATTAGCCAAGATACAGGTGTAGTACTCATGTACCCCATCTGCATCCCGGTCCATGGTGATAAGTGTTGTGCGCTCTGCATGGGTGGAAATGTTAATATTGAGTTCGTACCTCCTTTGGTTTTTCTTCTGCTGAGAGAACTGTGCCATGTCCACACTGCGACCGCCGCCCGACTCTGCCACACTGAGGACGCTCAGACGCTGAAACTGTTCTATCTCTGACGTCTGACCACCGCCCAGAGAGCAGATGACTCGCCCAGATCTGTTTCCACACGGGCACAAGATGGTCATCTTTGGAAAAAAAAAAGCACATGGCTATGAAAATGTCATTCAGCGCTGAGGATAGCTAATAGGAAAATGTCATTCAGTGCTGAGGATAGCTAAGAGGAAAATGTCATTCAGTGCTGAGGACAGCTAAGAGGAAAATGGCACTCAGTGCTGAGGATAGCTAAAAGGAAAATGTCACTCAGGGAAAATATTATTCAGTGCTGAGGAGAACTAAAAGGAAAAAGTCCCTCACTTCTGAGGAAAGACACAAAAAAAAGTCCATCAGTGATGAGGACAGATACAAATGCTTGCAGACAGTCAAGTTCAAGCCGGTAATGGAATACCGATACAATGGAATCCTCTTAAACCGAACACAGTTAATAAAAAAAAACAATAGATAATCAAAAGAAAAGAAAACTCTCAATTTGAGCAGCCTCTCTACGCCGAAAACCAGACTAAACCGCAGAAAATCCAGGGGTCCCACAGATTCCGGTTTAAGCAGACTCCACTATGACTGTATACTGGGCATTTAAGGCACAGAGACCAATGGTACAAACCAAAATACAGATCTTTCAGGTTCAAACTGTTTAAAGTGTGTTAAGGAAAAGCTTTGATTGCTTGAAAGACATATTATGAACACAACAGATGGAAAGAAAGAAAAGATATGGTACCCGCCAAACACCCACATGATGAAAAGCACGACAGACAGGAATAGTAAAGAAGTACAACCTAGCAACACCCTCCAAACACCAGCATGTCACCGGCAGCACTTAGCCCCTGTGCCATCAAATGGAGAAGAGCCGAGATCTATGCCCCGGCAGAGAGAACTTTTATCTAGTACCTCAGTCTTTCTGTTGAGACGTTGTATGCCTACCTCCTAAGGGATCTAAATTGAGTTGATAACACAACAAAAACATTTTTAAAAACCTTCTTGTTTCATGCGATGAAAATTCAATTACCAAGGCATTTTTTTTTTGTGCTCAATTAAGTGAACTTTAACACATTACACCCTACAGATCTGGACGAGAAGTCTATTCCAAAATCCTATGCAAGGGAACCCACTTCCTGTGAATACAAGCATTTAAAAAACGCATATTAAAAATGCTAGACAAATTTCAAAAATCTCGAAAAAATAATAATTAGAAATTGAAATGAATGTAGTTTCAGAAAAATTTAACCTTATGTATGCACAAACTGTTGGAAATGTTCTAACTTTAGTTCAATCGGAGTTTCTGACACGTCACTCTCACTCTCCTCAGTCTCACGGCCGGGCCTTACATCTAAATTCTAAATCTGATTAATCGGAATCTCCCCAAACTCCTGCTAAAACATTTTCATCAATATCTGATCCATCCGATTTGTCATTTGCTTGTTCTTGCTCAAATCCATCGTTATTTTCTTTTTCAAACTCAATTGTATTGCTTTTCAATAAGTCAAGATACCTTCAAAGTGTCGGAAACGCGATCGCACTTCTATCTGCTCTACTACTAAAACTACAGGTCTGAACAACTTCGGTATCAAACAGAAGAAGAAACATTTTTCAATAACTAGGTAAAACAAAACCTCCCAAGGTGAGACTTCGTTTCTAAAGACGTCTAGTCGGAGTGCGCGATTTCGGGCGAGTTAGAGTGTAATCTGTTAATAAACTCCATTTTCTTTTTTTTAGAAAGTGGAGATGAAAGCAGATGATAGAACAAGTCTGAAGAAAGGAAAGGAGAAAATTTTAGTGAAGAAAATTTTTCCGTCGCTGTCAGTATTTCGAACCCGGGTCCTATTGAATGTGAGGCGAGCACCAAACCTCAAGACCCCCCAAAGCCCTTAATAAAATTAAAAAAAGACTTTGGCAATAGTATTATGATCATGACGATATCCAATTCACGTAAGAAGTGCAGTCAGAAATCCCTACCTCTGCCTTGCACTGGGTGTCAGGACACTCTCCCTCGTGACAAGGCTCATTACAAGGGTGGCCGCAGGCTGGCCGGGGCTTGGTGCAAAGCTGAGGGCACGGTGCTCCCGCCTTGAGGCAGCTATCCTGTTGGACAATTACAAGAACAATAACAAAAATAATAATGACGATAATAATAATAATAATAATAATAATAATAATAATAAAAGCAATAATAATAATAATAATAATAGTTTTTAAAATTTTTTTTAAAAATCACTTCCATAGCTGCCAACTTTTCAAAACATAAAAATCAGATTCTCTATACAAGATGGGTCAAGATGGTGAGCAGTGGACATGTAACCAACCTCCAAACTCTTCAGTTTTCTGCATGCAATAAATTCACCCCACCTTTTCCTCACACATCAATACGACCATAGCGCACTGGTTTACCCGTTCCCATTAGACATAGATAGCTGCAACCCCACTGTAACTCTCGCGTTCATCTCAGATGTCGCTGAAATCCATCTAAACAGAACACTGTTAAGCCATCAAAAATATAATCTCTGATTTTTTCCCCTTCTATTTGAGATACCTCTATAAACCGAAAATGCCGATGAGCCAAAGAAAATTCCTCAGCCACGGAGATTTTGGTTAAAGAGTACTCCGTTGTAGTTTACCTTTACCAAGAATTTACCGCAACAAACATCAACGAGAAAGACCTTACCTTGTGACAAGTCCTCAAGCACTTATGTTTGCCGCAGAAAAGCATCTTCTGACACGGGTAGCCGCAGCTGATGTTTGTCATATGACAAGGCACGTTTTTTCGCATCTGAAAATAATGCAAGTCAAAGAGGCCCTTAAACTCAGGCTTTTTCCTTTCCAAAGAGATGTGTCTCGAATTCTAGAAAAAACTTAGCCGTTGATGATGGGCAATTTAGCTAAAAGTTGGAATTCACTAAGTGAAACAAAAAATGTTACATTTCTATCCTATTTCTTGTACTGTAAATGCAGTAATTTGAAAATAGCTTTTATCTATTTACATTCAGCACAACCTTTAACCCTTTGAGCCCTGACCTCCTGAAGCTACCTTGCCCCTCTGCCTCAAATCCTCAGAGATATATAACCAACATCCAAAAGACCATCAAAATCACTTTCCATTTCCCACTCAAGGTAGTCTTAGTCATTACCAGCACCTAGTTCAGAAAGATCTTCAGAATAAAAACGTCCTGTGTGGTAAACACTGTTTTCCTTGTGCATTTTGTCTTAGGCTAGCCGGGTTGGAGATAAAGTCTCTCTCACCGGTGTACCGGTGGCTAGGTATACACGCAGTTTCATGCGCCACCGGTCTACTGGTTGCAAGGGGTCAAAGGGATAACCCCTTTGTAGCCTAATGACGCGCCTGGTATTTTGTGAAAATGCGTAATTTTTAGCTTCGTGCAGTACCACACACTCTCCTCCAGTTGGGAGAGATTTCCCTTTCCTAGTCCCCAATAAGATGTCGCATGTAAGCCATTAGGCCCTAATTCTTCAGTAGCAGCAGTAGTAGACGACAATTGTGGGAGGTAGGTGGGTGCTCTGGTGTGACCTGCTCCTTCTTTCCTATTAAATATCTATTGTCCTAATCACTCCTTTTTTGTGTTTGTTATTCTCTTGTACTTGTAACACCTCTAATCTCCGACACTCATTTGACCTTATTGTGTTGCACGTGCCGTAAAACTCTTACTAAAACAAGACTACAATAACCGATTTCGAAACATGAAAAGCCTCTCACCATGTGACCTCCCATACACATTCGTTCTGTCAGCTCGGTGCAGGGAGGGCAGCGCTCATCTGCGTGGCAGTTGTGACGGACTGAAACAGAACATTGAAACGTGTCGTTAACTAGACATGAACTCAACTTAATCTTCTTGTGACATCACAGGTGCCACACTCAAGGCCCGTGGGCCACATCCAGCCTGGCAAACAATTTTTTTCTGCCCACGACAGAATTCTTATCAGTCAATCTGGAGAATCTCCCCAGCACTCAACCTTACTCCTAACATAAATCAAATTTGCTGACAAGAAAAGATGCCAAAACCCCTCTAACAAATTAACGGAAAAGCGAAAATTGAGACGCCCTGACTCATCTTCATTTTAACTTTTTTTGGTTTTAATTCATATTGTTAGACAAGGGTTTAGATTTCCACTGCACAATCAGTGTTCATCCAGTTCTAAAATAAAACAAAAAAACTCCAAGTCACGAAGGGATTAAAGACTGTGGACTCACCAGGGTGGGAACATGCGTGATCCCTTGTACATGGTCGGTGACACTCGGGTAACTTTGTCCCACACGGAACTGGGGGCTCCAGCACCTCAGCACCACAGTAGCACGTCAGCTCATCAAAACCTGAATTGAGGCACAGGATCGCAAAAAGTTCCTTAACCCTATCTGTACGTCATGTTTTACTATCGTATCCATACGACGTGGGGAACTCTGTGCCACCACTTTCAAAGAGGAAATTTACTCGTTAATCCGATCCGTACGCTTTGCATAGCAGTCTGTCAAAATCATTTTTTTTTTCAAATACTGAAAGGTTCAAAGAGATCTTCGTACTAGAAGTATTCTAAAATGGGGGTACAAAATGACACCAGGGCGTACGGATAGGGTTAAATAATTATCAACGTTTCAAAAATAACTAAGAATAAGCCAGGTTTCTTGAGACAGAACAGAAGTTTGAAGACTTTTATTGCTCAAAACTGATTTACATTAATCCTTCCAAAAATGAATCAATAACACTTATCTATTTATCTCTTTGCCATTACATGATGTCTAAAAAAAAAAAAAAAGTAAAAATTGTCCAAGATAGTCATCTATTGTCCAGGAGAAAAGTGTTTGTCTTAGACAGGTGCATGTCTTTGACATAACATCATTATGATAAGAAAAAAAAAAACCAGGGAGAGAAGTGGTAAGTGATTATTTGTACAGATGACTGTCTTGAACAGACGTCCATTACAGCAGGTTCGCCGGTAATAACAAAAATCTGAATTTTGACAACTTTTTAAAATAGTTCTAGCTATTCTAAAAGCAGATCCATAAATACTTAGCAACAACATAAGAGTGGTCTGAAGATAGTTTTGAGATCTGGTTGACAAGAGAATACATTTTTGATCATTGAGAAACTGACACTATTCACTGTCAGGAAGATATGAGGAGCGCGTCATTGAGCAATGACGTAGCGGAATCATGACCAGGGCCCAACGACTAACACAGTATCAAACCTTTGACCACTCTATATCGTCGGTGTCACATGGCATCCATTTAAGTTTGTTTGGGTACTTTTTACAGAGACAAAAAACTATTTTTTGTAGCGTCTTTCCTATCAGGAATGGTGAAAGGCAAGAAAATTGTCAGCCTAGACCATAGCATTAAACTGCATTTTGGCGATGTTGAAAGGTGCATCTTTGATAGAGCATTGGGAGGTTATAAAAATTGAAAATTCTCAAAATTGAGACAAAAGTGGATTGCTTGCACCTGCAACGATATAATGGAGTCCATTTAAACCGACCACAGTAATTCTGAAAACAGTGTAAACCGAAAGAAAATACAATCCCAGATTATTTTCTTCTTCTTCTATTTGAGCAAATCCTCTAAACCAAAAACCCGGTGAAAAAAATCCCGCAGCCGCGCACATTTTTATTTGAGCAGACTCCACAGTATTTCAGGAAAAAAAAAACCCACGAAAAAAAGAACAAACAAACAAGGTAACAAAAACTTACTGGCTTGCAAGCAGCGCTTACAGTAGCCTGGGTGGCATAGTTCCTCACATCTGTGGTTCATACATGCCAGATTCTTTCCACATACGAGATCACAAATGTGAAAGTCTTTCTGCAAGCAGTAAAACAATGTTGTCAGGGTAAAGTCTTTAAAGAAACAAAGCCAGTCAACAAAATGTATGGTTTCTGTTGCCACTGTTCAGATTTTTGTTTAGCTTCATAAAACCTCAAAATACGTAGCAAAGGTTTATCAAACCAGGAAAATATCAGTGGTCTAGCTATAAGGCTTTCAGACTCAATCATGAGGTTATGGGTTTGAATCCTGTCAGGGGCCCAACACTGTGTTCTTGGGAAAGGTGCCTTACATGAAGTTACCTCATTTCACCCAGGTGAGAATGAGTACCTGGCTATATACAGCAAAAAAGTATGTCAGTTTGCTAGTGTTTTAGTGCATGTAATCCGCAGCGTACACTGTATGCTTCCCTGGAAGCATAGAATATTTCTGGGTCATATGCTAGGGTCTGCTGAGGTAATGATAGATATAAAGTGCATAGAGCCTGCCTTAGAGCGTGGATATGCCCTTTATAAATATAGTTATTATGAATATTTAGTTTCAAGTTACTCATGTTCCAACTTAATTGTGACCGTTTGTGAATTTTTATTGCATTGTAAATTCTTAGAGAATGCATTTCCAACCTCACTGCCAGACTGTTTTTCTCATACAAATTTTTACACATATACACATAGATATTACATATATATGCCTTATACTGTGTTTAACGTACACGCATGTCTATTTCTTAAAAGATCTGACGTCTTTTTCGATGTAATGCGCATTTAGCATTTTTTGAAATTTGAAATGGGCAGTATAAATGCTATTTATTAATATTATTAATTAATACTATTCTGTGAAACACAAGTCACTTTACCATACCAAACATAGCATGAAATAATGCGACAGCAATTGGGATTCAATTACTCTCTGTACAAATCTTTTAGTAGTAGTGAGTCAGCTACTGATACATGCAAGCTAAACATGAATACCATCCCTTAAACTGTAGCACTGCTCAAGAGTTTTACTAGCACTGTCACCTTAAGAATTCAACATTTCGCTATAAGATGAGCAAAAACTAAAAGTTAAAACTTGCACGTCATATTCCTTTACTCTCTCAGTCAAAGTAGGGCTTACCACACAACAAGTATCCAGGCATTTGTGCTTCCCACAAGACTTTTTCTTGCCACATCTACGTTGACACTTGAACGGGTCAACAGCTGCATAATGAATTCAGAAAAACTATCTTAATCATGCACAAAATTAAGTGCACATTCTTTACCAATAAGAGCAGAGTCAAAAAAGCAAGACAACCAAAATATGTGTCTTATCTAAGACTGCAGAAAATAGCAAAGATGAAAAATATCACTAGAATGAAAGTAGTAAAACATCTGCAAGCTGGTTAACTATTAAAAGCTTTTTTCGCCACGTAGAATTTTAATTTTAATAACATAACCTGACCTCACAGAACAGAAAAGCAATAATAATTAATTACAATAACATAATTATTATTACATAAACTTCAATTATTTTTTTTTTTTATTTCCAAATTTTGGGAGAGTTGAGACAATACTTATGTAAAGAGTCGGAGATGGTCACAAAAGCAAAGTTCCGGGAGAACAGGCGAAAACGTAAGTTTCCTTTTTAGAACAAATGACCACAATGACAATAAGTAGTATTCACCAAAATATCCTTCATAACCCTTGAAGACACCCCCCCCCCCCCCCCCCAAAACACAAAAAAAAAAACCACGCGACATTGCCTTGAAACTTACATCGTATTAATGAGTATAGTGGGAAAAAAAACTTCAGTAATAGACCCACCAGTATATGTCATCGCTACTGAACAATCCATTTCCTTCTCCACACCTCCACACACACATCTGAGACGAGTCTTCTTTTTGCACGGTCCACATTCACCCTCATGGCAGATTTTATCACAGAGATGTGGGGGCCCATCTGAGAAAAGACACAAAAGCAAAATCCTGTTAGAGCAGGAGCAAACATTATCCCTCCAATGAAATATGTTTGATCACCAAACCATGAAAGTTTTATTAACAGATAACACACTGGCATACTTAGTTTGTTCGGATGATATGTATACTATACACTGTGTTTTGAAAGTGAACCAATTTGACCATGGTCCACATTCTTTTTTTTTTGTTGGTAAGTGCATTATTTATTTTTTTTAGTACAGGTTTTACGGCACTCGCAACTGCATAAGGTCATATGAGCGCCAAGGGGTGGATGTCAACAGAGAAGTTCTTACAGGGAATTAGACTTACTCTGCTCACCTCTCTAGCTTCAACAGCACAAAGTTTGCTTCGACTATCAAGGCACCCTGGAAATAGCGGGTCATAAGAGTGTGACAAACAAACAAAAGAATTATAGGAAACCCTGTTGCAGTTCAGGCAGTTATGAGCATGACACTGAAGAATCAGCCAATTTACAATTACAATTCTACTGTGCATAAGAACTCGAGATGTTAATGTCCCCCCTTTTGGGAATGGCCTAAAGACACGTCAGTCAGTAGCACCGCTCGGGGGGAGGGGGTTAGCAAGTGCATTAGGTGATACGAGCGCTCTGGACACATTAAATATTTTCAGTTGGTAGGAAATTTTGATATGTCAACATTCAGCACATTGCCATTTTCCAAGGGCATAACACAAAGGATTTGCAAAATTCATCCTGTCGCCAAAGCACGAGAAAAAATTATCTACAAAAAATATTTTTACCAATTTATTAGTTATCTACATATTATATCAGGATTGGGGTCAACAACCTTAAAGATGAGGAGTGTGCCTCTTTCTCTGAGAGGTGCCCCTCCATCTCCTCCATTTGTTTTTGAAGGAGTGCAATCCTTGATAAGGCTTCTTTGCAAGCTATTTAATGAACTTTGAACTCTATGAGAACCACTTACACTGAGAGAAGCTATACGGGCCAACAGATCAACTGAGCAGGACGGCCCAATTTATGACAGATACCAGACTTCAAGAGTGATGCAATCGAGAAAAAGAGAAGACAGTTACACTGAACTGAGTAAATCTTTTTGGGCATCACTCACTTAGAGAAAAGTCAATACAATTCTACACAAACTACAGTAAGCAGGCCAAGCGATCACTCTAACAACACACACTCTGCCTTTCATAAAATAAAAACTACATACACATTAATGTTGCAAAATTGGTGGGACATAGAAAACTTATCATTATGTACAAATTTCACTATGTACACTTTTTAAAAACAAAGAATCTAACACAAAAGAAAAAAAAGGAAGGACCTGAAAATCTGCATGCTATATTCATGTTTCGTTATGAACATGTTCATTATGTGCGTGCTTGACTACATCACACATACACATACATGCAAATGAGACAGTTACCGAAGGTGCTTTGTTAGTACTTTTTTAAATTTTTAGTAGGAGTTTTATGGCACTTGCAACACAATATGGTCAAATAAGTGCCGAAGAATAGAGGTGTTACAAGAGAGTAACATACACAAAAAAAGGAGGAGAGACAAGGACAATAGATGTTTGATAGGAATAAAGTAGCAAACCACACCAGAGCATCCGCTAACCACCCACTTGTCAGTACTAACCTTTCACTGGGCACCCCAAAGGCAATTCACATGGCTTCTCACAAGTGGGCACCGGGTCCAGGCACGACTTTCTCTCCGCCGCCTTCAGCTGGGCGATGGGCATCTTGCCGCAGTTGCAGGTGGTCAGCTGCCCAGGCATCAGAGGACAGGGTGCACACTCCCCGGGGTGGCACAGCTCCTCACACGTGTGGTTGCCGCAGCTCAGCGTTCTGTTACGAGGGTAACAGAAAGAGAAAAAAACCCACTGACATCACACTTAACAACACAGCTCAGCGTTCTGTTACGAGGGGATGTGGAAGGAAACAAACCCACTGAAATAACATTTAACTACAGAGCTCTGTGCGAGGAAAAATAGAAAGAGAAAAACCCACTGAAATCACACTAAACAACACAGCCTAGAAAAACGGAAAGAAAAACACACTGAAATCACATCTAGCAACACAGCCTAGCGTTCCGTACAAGGAAAAACAGAAAGAGAAACACACTGAAATCACGTCTAGCAACAAGTATGTGAGCCATTCCATGAAAAGTTGAAAACTGAATGTGTAGTAACACAGTAACACAGGAATGATCACCTGCTCAAAAAAAAATCCCAAGCAGTGATGTAGCCATTCTATAATTTTTTATTTTTTTTAATCATTTTTTTTTTTTAGAGGATCATTGCCTGTTAGTGAAAAAAAAGCTGAGAATAGAAAGACATTTTTTTTGGTGTTCTTTTGTTTTTTCGTTTGCTGTTTAGAAGGTCTGACATTTACAAGGGATGTAGCAAGAAAAAAAACTCCTGATTCAGCTTATAAAAGATGGGGCCCAAATAAGAAAATAAATTCTCTCTTTACTATTCTAAATTCTTAAAACCTACTGCACACAAACAATACTGCACTAACATAAAAATGAAAACAAACAACTTCAAGAGGCAGAATGTCTAATCACAACAAAAGTAGAGCCAAAAACCAAGACAACAAAAGGAAAAAAGAGCAGTGACGTGAACAAATAGAATCTATTATTTGCTTAGCAATACAAACATATAATACCTTCCACAAGGTTTCTCACAGCTGAATGAAACCATCTTGAAGTTTTCTGTGCCACACAGAACCGTACGAGACGTCTTCGTACAAAAGCACTCTGAAACAATATTTTAAATGTATTTTAATACACAGCTATTTCACTCAAACTGTTTGTTAAACACCGATCATCATGCACTAACCACAAAATAACTTTCACAAGAAAATAAGGCAAAACTTCGCTCCGACTTCATAGCTACGTGTACAATAAACTTGTTCAATTTATTTGACAAATCAGTTTGCTTTCCTTTGAAAACCCAATTTTTACGCACTTAATACAGTCAAAATTGTCCAAGACGGCCGCCCATCTTGTCGAGGAGAAAATTGGTTGTCGTGAACAACTAGACATCTTGGACAGACAAGTGTCTGATTATAATATATATATAAAAACAAAGGGGAAGAAGTTCATAACAAGTCAGCATTACCGCCACCCTTCCCTAGACACAGGAAAAGACGAAAGAAACACTAAATAAATAATGACAGAATAACACGGTAGAACCTGATCCGACGGCCACCTATCTGAGAAAATCACCAGCACAAACCAGCCCTTCCTACTTGCCCATTGCATTTTTTTTCTATATGTATCACATAGCTATGGACGCAGGCGCTCGTCAACTTTTGGGCATATGGAGTTATTGATATCATCTTAATGCCTGTTCATTTGTCTTGCTCTTCTTGAAAAATATACCCATCTATCTTAAATAGAAGTCAACGTATTTGCGATTGATGGAGGTAGGGTCACCTGATGTCAGCAGTAGAATTAGCGAGAAAATGTCAGCCAAAGTTTGTGACTTCTAAACTTGAGTGTCTTTGAAAACTGCACATTTACAATTTTTGTGCCTTTGGTTGATGATTTTCAATAAAATCTACACAGAAATGTGTTTTTAAATGAACATAAAGTGTAGAGCCAAAATAAAATAAAATCGGAAGACAAAAAAATTGCACAACGGCCAAAAAAAATGCTGCTTTCTTTTGATTTCATTATTTTGACCGGCACCTGATTTCACCACTACAGAAAAGTGGGAAGACATGAAAAAACATCAAGAGGCTAGCCCAGGATAGAGAAAGGTGGAAAGTGTTTGTCCATGGCCTATAACCTGGTGCAGGGTAAGAAAGGCAATGATGATGAGGATTTCACCACAGTGCCTCACAAATGATAACGACAATGTCCAAGACTCCCACCTGCCAACAACAACCACTTTTCTCTCTGACAAGAGGCAGCCGCCTTTGACAATTTCAACACTGCCACATCACAGTACCCATATACCGTAGCAGTACTGGACAGACAAAAGTCATCTTGAAAAATAAAAGAGAAATCTAGCGATTCAACCAAAGAAAAGAGGAAATAGTCTTAAATCAAAGATTCAAAACTTTTACTCACCTTGTTGTTTTGAGACGGAGCAAGGCGCACAAGGTCCCGTGTGGCAAATCTGATCACATGTATGCTCTGAACAATTCAATGGCTTCTTACATACTTTATCACATTGATAGGCCTGGGCCGTAGAACAGCGGATGTGTTTCCTGAAGATTTAAAAAAAGCATGAAAACACCGGTAAAACTCACAAACAAGGCAGTCAAGGCCAAAAAATATAACTCTCTATATCTTTTGAATTGAGAACTGAAAGAATCAAAACATCATTTTTTTTCACATTTTCTTTCCAGCTTTCACTTTCAAGTCTACGACCTCACTAACTGGTAGTCATTAAGTGCATGAATCCATTTTTTAGGTCAAGACTTTCCAGAGCTTTTAAACATCAAACAGGTAAAAAGGTACATTCATACACGAAAGGTGTACCTTCAAATAAACAAAGTCAATTTAAATTTATCATACCACATCAATAGTACCAGCATCTGTGGTGTAGCAGTGAGGCGCTTCTCCATCACATGTATTTGGGTGAGGAGGATTTTTAATGAGTATCTTGGTCTTTCAGCTGGGATGTTGTATCTATCTCAGCTCAGGCTGACCCAGAGAGCCCCACTCTAGATTTATCTAAATTGTGTCGACAGGTGTAAAAAAAAAAATCACCTGCATTAAACAAAATTATTTTTTTTTAAATCAGCAGTCATTGTTTGACAAAAAAGTTCAAATCAGCAGCATAACATGACAAGTTTCCTACCTATCTTGGCCACAGTCACAGCTCTGCCACACCATGGCGCTGCAAGGGGGGCACGGGCCTGGATGACACAAGCTGCAAGAAAAGAAAAACACACAAAAAAAAAACATTCATATATAATAATAAACAATAATCATGATAGACTGATGTTTAAAAAACACTCTACACGGTTAATGAACACAGCCTCTGGGCCCTTTACAAATACAGGCAGAAACAAATCTTTCTGTCTGATCAATTGTTCATTGACTTTTTTTTTCTCTATCCTGTCTTACACACTTTTCTTAAAAAGACCAAAGAGAAAAAACACCAGTCTACAAGAGAAATACGTAAGCTCTATCAACACTACAGTAGTCTCCACGTAAGTTCCCACCTCTTATGATCCTAGTTCCCCTAAGATCACGCTGTTTTGGAAAAACATAATTTTTACTATATTAAAGTCACCCCTAAGATCACGCTCTGACCCGCACTGAAGGAGCTACATTCGACAAAGATCCAGCTTTTCAAGTCATAATTTACTTTATTTTTCTTTTTCAAAAAAGAATAAGAAACCTGAGCGCTGTCAGCTGATCGAGTAAGTTGCGAAAATAGGCGATCATTGTACGGCCCGCTGCATCACGGATCATTCACTCTCATGAATGCGGTCACACCTCTCTTGAAAATCTCGATAAGCGGTTACAATGTTTGCCCCAAACGGGATCGCACCAAGGTGTGAACTTGTCGGTGCCTTGCTTTCCCCGATCACCTCTGCCGTCCGCCTGATCTTACATCACCCACTAGGTGTGGAGGGCCTACAAGCACGCATCAGACTGCATTCTATCAATCTGTGAACTTGTGGACGCTTACGTTTTCCCGACCATCACTCTCGTCTTTTAGTTTTGTGCTCTAACTTCCTAGACAGACTGGTGCCCATACTCGTGGACTGTCCCATCGCCTTTGTGTAATGTGGCCATCTGTTGGCAGTGAACCTGTCTTTCATTTTTTTAAAATTTGGTCAGTGTGGTCACAACACAACGATTTACGATGCATCATGACATGGGCGGGGAACTCGGTTAGAGACGGAAAGCAATAAATTTTTGGTGGGGGCTTTGCTTGAAGCCAACTGGTTCCCACCTGACACAGTATTTTTCCACCCCCCCCCCCCCCCACCCCCAAACAACAAAAAAAGGAAAAACTGACTTCAGAAAAGAACTTTTTGAGCCCAGGAGTCACGTCAGTTCATTTTAAAGTAGAGGAAGATCATTGTACAGATTTTGGGCCTGACCATGAGTTACTGTGGATTCTTCCCCCTGGCCATTTGGCTAAGATCCCGGTTCATCTAAGATCCCACATTTTCCATGCTTCCGAGCACCGGGATCTTAGGCGGAGACTACTGTATTACGTCATTTAAGAGGCAAGACCTCCCAATTTAACGCTTATCTCCGAAAGGACAGAGCCAAACAGGAATATCGTGTAAAGTGCCTTTCCCAAGGACACAACGTCGGACCGAGCTGAGGCTCAAACCCCAAAACCCGCAACCTCATGGTCCCAGTCAGGTGGCCTAACCACTAGGCTACCAATGCCACTAATCTGCATGTAAAAAGTCATAATTTACACAACACTATAATTTTAACTCACATAGTACAAGGATGCTTGCAGTTGCCCTTGCGTCTCTTCTTGCAAGTTTCTCCGCAACTGTGGGGGGTCTCTCCTCTAATGTAGGCTGGATCTCTCCTCCGACCTTATAAAAGCAAAGACGAGAAAAATTCAATTATTGACAAGATCATTCCAACATGAGCTTTCAAACAATTTAACACAAATTGTATGTGTCGCGACACAGTGGAATCAGGCGCTAGTCAATTTTTGGACATGTGGATTTACTGGTATCATCTTAAAAGCTTGTTCATTTGTCTTGCTTTCGGGGAAAAAAATACTTGTTTATTTTTATTAGAAGTCGAGATATTTGCAATTGAAGGAGGTGGGGTCACTTTTTAGAGAGGTAAAATTGGTGGAAAAAATGACCGCCAAAGTCTGGTGACTTCCAAAGCTTCAGAAACTGCAAATTTACATTATTTGCGCCTCAAATCAACTTTTTCAGTAAAATCCACACAGAAATGTGTTTTTAAATGGACCATAAATGTGTTGAGTCAAAAAACAAAAAAGTGATAAAAGTTGCCAAACGAGGAGAAAAATGCCAGTTTCTTCAGTTTCATTATTTTGACACGCCTGATTTCACCATGCTGCCTCCCATATTATGCAGGCCGCAAAATGCTCCCTTGTGCAGACATTCTCAGGTGAACCTAACAAGGATCTGTGAGACATCCAGAACAGCATTTATGGCTACATCAAAACAAATATGGTACTTCCATGTCTTCATTTGAATGGAACCTTATAAGAGAATGACAAAACCATCATAGCATAGAATGAGACTTGTACATCAAATACACAGACTATATTTTCACATACTTCACGGCTCAATCATGTCCATTTCCTAAACCAAATTTACAGGTTTTACATGGAGTAAAAGCATTCTGGAGCATCAATTTCACAACACAAATGCAGACATGTATCACAGTGGTAACCCTCAAATTGCACACATCCTTAAAATAGTCAATGCATTACAAGCGAATAAAATATACAGATTCTAGTTTTTTATGTCATCTTGAAAGTAATGGAAGCAAATAGCAGACTCACCACAAAAGCAGCGATACTGATAGGGCACGTGATCTGTAACATTTTGGCATCCAGGACATCGCCAACTTTTGGTTTCTGAAGAAGAAAAAAGTGAACGTAACACAATGAACCATCACCTTTTTTTTTTGTTCAGTAAATTCCAAGAGATACCTCTGTATAATTTTAACAATAAATAAATTACCACAAAAGACATTAATAATTATATTGGACAATATCGTATTCTAAAATTGACCTTTAGCTCATTCTTACGACACAACATTTATCACAAAGCAAAACCCAATGAACTGCGGCAGTAAACTGCACAGAGCAATCAATGGTGCTGTACTCGTTTGAACCAAATGAACTACTGTTACATTTCCATCTCATCAAAACTTTTAAGAGAAAACTATTGGAACGTATAGCATCATGTCTTGTAATGGCTAAAACTAAAATATTTCCGTAAGGCTCTTTAAAGATAATGGACCCTAAAAAATGTGAGAGAAGTAAACATGTTTACACAACATTGTCATTAGGTAAACTATTTACTGTCAACTGCACTATAACACAGAAGATCATTTGTTCTGGACTTATTCAGACATCATAGTATAGCTTCTTACATGACAAGGCTCACTAGGGGCAAAGTTATCAATACATTTGGAAAACAATAGAAGACCCACCAAAATGTAAAAAAGAATACAGACATAGTCAGATCCAAAAGAAGTAATTCTTAACATTGGATTGGATGTTCTTTAAAAATTTGTTGTAAACTTTCGATTCTGATTTCCAACATTATGAAATACTTCGTTCTCTCTACTGGCTCCAATTTATTTTTATGAAAAGTAAAGTGCCCCCCATGACCTGCGTCTCAAAATATCACGGTCGAAGTGGAACAGACCTACATAGTGAAAGAGATAACTTCTCAAGTTTGTGCACAACATGAAAAACTTCAAGATACCTCTCTGCATGGACGAATGCGCCCATTTCTTGACACAGCTTAGATGAAAGACGTGGTAGCACTGCTGACAACTCCAGATGGCATCATCCACCCTCACGATGTCACAGCAAACCATACATTCGTATTTGTTCTGGCTCAATTGATCAGTCAGACTCCCTGAAAATTTGATGAAACGATATTATCCACTGTTCCACTGAAGAACAGCATACATCTTTCAAAATTAGGAACCAAGCTGAACAACATGGATATATACTGTCTCCAGATGCTACTTGGACACAGTAGTATGAAACTAAGAAGAATAAAAGCATTTTTCGTTTACCTTGCGACCCATTCAGACTCAGAACTACTAAAGCTTAGTGAAACAAACTTTAACTTTTAAACACTGATGCTCCTAACACAAGTCAAAAGCGATTTGAAAATAGAAGTACCTAAAAAAATAAAATGTTCCATAAACTGCAGCTGACTTTATTTAAGGAATTTAAAATATATATATATAAAATATAATAAGTATATTTACATATATATATATATATATGGCATACAATACTTTCTTAATTTCAATGCTAACAGACAAAACATGGAAGGAAAAGCAGGTGTACCTCTCTGACTTTCATCATTCGGTCTTGAATCATCTGTCCTGCCATTGAATGAAGTCTTGCTGCGGGTTCCACCTCTTCCAAAGTCACGACCTCCCCGTGCTGAGCTTGGGATGGATTTATTCTTTCGCTTTTGATACTGCTGTTTCAATTCGTATGTCTGGGGGTCTCTGTCCTGCCTCTCTGCTGAGTTTGTCTTCTCACCGTTTATTACGTTAACACCAGTTCCTTCACCATAGTGCCGCTGCTTTCTCCCAGGACCCTCACTATTCGCAAAGGCCACTGTAGTGCTTTTTCGATTCTTCTCAGAATCGAATCCTTTGGTTCCAGACACTCTCTTCAAGTCCACCTGTTCTGGGACATAATCAGAGACAGCACTCACACCATCAGGAGTGCTGACATCATCGTTTCTGCGTGCCTGCTGTTCTGCCCTTTTCTTGTTTCCATATTTCCCACCTCTTTCAAAAACATGTCCCTTGTCGGAATAAAAATCTTGCGAGTTTCCGTCTCCATTACCGATTTGATTGTAATTTTGTCTCGAGGAATAATCAGCATATTTGGGGCCACCTCTTCCTCTCGACTTCCTGCCCACATTTGAATTATAATGATGATTGTCATGATGATAGTACTGGTCACCGTTATAATAGTTTGTTTGCGATGAATCATGATGCTCGGGATAGTAGTGTCGGCCGTTACCATGGTCACGACCTCTGTTCCCACGCCCCCAACCATTTCCTCTACCCCTGCCCTTGCCCTGTTTTTTATCCCTGCCCCTGTCACTTTGGTACCCAGCCTCTTGGTGATGTGGGTAGGTAGACGACGCAGCATATGACGAACCATCCGTGTTTGCTCCCCCACTGCCAGATGCCATATCAGTCTGCATCTGCATGTCTGGCACATTATAGTTGGAACTTTGAGTGCCGTAACTGTTTGTCGAACGAAAGCCCTGTGGCACGTACACTTCACTGTACCCCTGATGAAAGCCATCCACCGGTACTGCTTGAGGGTAGTATCCTGTGTTCGTAAACACAGCACTCTGACCGTTGTGATACATGGGGCCCGGGACGGACGGATAATAACCCTGAGAACTGTTGTAATACATCTGTGCCTCCAAGTCAGACGCTCGCATTCCCGGAACAGTCACTGGCTGAAAAGTTGGAGTCGAATACTGCTCTTGCCAACTCATTCTGGTATAAGTCACTTTACCTGAGAACATAATAATTAATGATATAATATATAAAGTGACATGTCATTAAATTAAAAGAAAAACAACTGAGATTGTAGATCATGTTTTACACCGTTATCAATACAATTTAGAAGATTTAGAAAGAAGGGGCCAACCAGCACTGATGAGTGAGACACAACATGATTGGAAGCAACGTCCAAGCAGAAAGAAAGAAAATGCCTGAAACTTTTTTAAACAAGAATTGAACTCAAATCTACATGCCGCCGTGTTCTATGCACCTTTCCACTACAACAAACAAAATATTTAGTGTCATTATAAGTCCTTGAAACAAAATTTGAAAATGTTATAATATGAAAGGCCACAGAAAAGGCAAATTGAAAAGGATAGAGGGTACATACAGGAAGAAAGATGCCGTGCCAAAGACTGAGTCTACTGTCAAAACTTTCTCTTAATGCAGGAAATTTAAGCAGATCTAGATAGATCTAGTAGGCCATAGAGGGGAAATTATTATAGTTTGTGAAGACATTAAATAAAAATGTAAAAATCAGTGACCAAGGCGAGGGGCGAGGTTCAGTGTCAAAAACCTTGTACAACACTTTAATGTTGGCTATCTCTCCACACGACCACAGCCTGCCCATCGGCACGCAATCAAAAAGTTTGTATAGACAAAGAGTCTACATAACAAGAGGGGTCACTTCTCTCTTTGAGCCAATTAAAAAAGTGTCCTCAAAATTCGGTGGCGCCCTCTTCGCAAAAGCACACCTTTAGCGAACAGAGTTATCCTACTTGAGTTTAAAAAGTCAAAGTGAAACTAGCAAGTTTTTGAATGAATTTTGGAAGAATGCTTTTTTAAAATGGTTACGCTGACAAAAAACCTCTTCCGGAGGAAAGGGTGATTGTTTTCTTCGTTTAATTTGACTTTAGACTTTAGAATGAAAGGCGAGAGGTCATTAAAATTTTTAAAAACTAAAACTCCGTACTGAACGAACCCGAACTCACTGCTGATGAACAGCAGTCGATCTGCGCACGCAAGGAGGTGCTATTCCTATTCTTCTTCTGGAAAAACGAAAGAGAGCTTCAAAACAAACTGCAGCGCCATCTGAAGCAAAGAGCATACTTCCTGCAGACACTTTTTTGATGGCTGAGTGGCCCATCTTGTTATTTACTATCTTTGTCTTTGGTTTAGAACCACAACCAGAAGTAATCGTTGGTGGGGTAAAAGCGAGTATCCCTAAACGGGACCGCAATTGTACAGGAGTGCCCGCTTACCAATTGAAATAAAGCTAATTTGATGATGAACTGACGGCAAGGGTCCATGAAATCATGAAACGCAAAATTAAGAATACTGGCAAAAAAATGGCATCAAAAAGCAACGCACTCACACAGTACAGCTGTCGAATCTACTGAAAAATAACGAATTCACGTCGATCAGCAACTTTTATGTTGTCAAATATTTTATAATTGGACAAAGATCTACTTATCGAATCTATTTTAGGAAAATTAGTTTTTCTTTTCACCAATCTAAAGTAACGGCATTTCAGTGCATTGCACAAGCAAACTTGGTTGGAAGGAAGGCAAGCAACATTGGGCTTGGACCGAGACCCCAGAATTTTCACTCGATCCCAATACCAAGTCAAAATTTATATGTATGTGACTGCCATGCCACATCTTGTGAAACAACGATTGCAATGACAATAACACATATTGTTAGGTCAATTTTAAAAAAACAACTAAATTCAAACAATGGTAAAAATGCTATATGCTTTGATTGTTTCAGTTGCTTTGAAATATGCAACTATGATTTGATATGGCCTACATATTTAACGCATGGCATACTAAAACTGTAAAATATTTTCAGAAGTAAAGTCCGACAGCTACTACAAACATTATTGCTGCAGGTAGATATTTAGGTAGGCCTATAAAAGAATTAGAAATTACATCATTTTGTGGCATCGATGGAAACACAGTAATATTTTTATAT
Source organism: Aplysia californica (assembly GCF_000002075.1). NCBI lineage: Eukaryota > Metazoa > Mollusca > Gastropoda > Aplysiida > Aplysiidae > Aplysia > Aplysia californica. Next base: position 1,023,718 of record NW_004797302.1, read on the forward strand.
ACATTTATGAAATAGGGGAGAGTGAGGGGGCTTCTGGCATTTTCTTCTTCTCTTTTTTTTTTTTTTTTTTTACTTTTGAGTCCACCAAGGTTCAGGAATAATTCGCTATATAATGTTAAGCCAAAGAAAAAGGATTCTGTTATTAGTCATTACTTGGGTTTCACCACTTGCGGTGTCAGAAATTCGTGCATCATCACGGTGCATTACTCAAAGATGTCCAAAACTACCACTCGGTGGGAGACATGGGACCTATCAGACAAACAATTTACAGGGGAAAGAGGGGTGACCTGCTAAGACAATGTTTCATTTTTTGTAGGCTATCAGATATTATTTTGAGAGGCAAAATTTCGACACGACATAAACGACGGCTGTCCCACAGAAAACCGGAATTTGGCGGTAATTTGGAAACGTTTCAGTATTTTCACACTCTGTAAAAGCACACTTGCAAAACAATCATTATAGGAATTTCCCAATTGAGCAAAATGAGCATCGTACAAACAAAACGAACACAGCAGTTCTCCAAAGAAGGTTACCCCCTTGGAAAATTAGTCGAGGGCAGAAGTGAGGTCTGCCATTCGGTTTCTGACCGCAAAAGGTCTCAAACCTCTAGAAATACACACTGAAATAAAGTCAGTTTACGGGGCGATAGTAATGGCAAAGTCACAGGAGTGGTGTAGTAAGTTCAAAGCCGGGCATGCGGATGTCAATGACAAAGTTCACCCAGGGCCTTGTTTTTCTGCCAAGACTGAGGACAACAAGTGTCGCTTTAACGAAGTCATTCAAACAGACAGACTGCCTACAGCAGACACGCCAAGCAGCTCAATCGATTCCACCTGAGCTGTCTTCCTAAAATCCTACGCATCCGATGGCAGGACAAAGCTCCAGACACTGCTGTTTTAGAGCGAGCCGGGACCCCCAGTATCTGCACCATCCTCCACAAAATGCGAGCCGGATGGGCCGGCCACGTGATCAGAATGGCGGACAGCCGGTTGCCCAAACAGTTGATGTATGGAGAGCTGCTCCATGGCAAGCGCTCAGTTGGAGGGCAGAAAAAACCTTTCAAAGACTGCTTCAAAGTCTCTCTAAAGGAACTTGGAATCCTGAACGACTCGTGGGAAACGCTGGCCCAAGATCGTCCCGTGTGGTGCTGCAAGCTAACGAAGGGAGCCAAAGCAGTAAAAGCCAAGCGAATCGCCGAGGCCAAACAAAAACGCAACGTGCGCAAGTCTAGACCTGCCTCCACCACAAGTCCAACAACAGACTACCCGTGCCCACAATGTGTGCGAACCTTCCGAGCCGGGATAGGACTAATCAGCCATCTCCGGACCCACAGTCACCGTCAACAGACTAATTTGTGAAGTCATGGTCATCTTCATATGCGAAGGACGAACAACAAGTTCAAAGCCGGGCATGCCGATGTCAATGACACAGTTCACCCAGGACCTTGTTTTTCTGTCAAGACTGAGGACAACAAGAGTCGCGTTAACGAACTCATTCAAACAGACAGGCACCTAAAAATTCGTCAAATTTCCGAGTCGCTAAACATTTCAAAGTCGAATTGTCCATAGGATAGTTTTGATGAGCTGCACCGTCGAAAGGTCTGTGTTCGATAGGTCCCAAAAGAGCTGACAGCTGACCACAAGACGCAACTTGTTGAAGGGTCTCCGACTTTGTTGAATCGTTGTCGCCAAGCTGTCATGGGAGTCATGAACGCATCTGGAGACCTCCAACAATACGACGAAGCATTCTTGAGAAGCATTATTACAGGTGATGAGACTTGGATACACCACATGACCCCTGAGACGAAGAGGGATTCAATGGTTTGGAAGCACACGTCTTCACCTCCCCCGAAAAAGTTTAAAGTTCAGCCATCGGTAAAGAAACTCATGGCCACGGTTTTCTGGGATGCTAAGGGTGCTCTGTTTCTTGACATTCTGGAACCAGGACAAACTGTTAATGCTAACAGATACTGCCAGACTCTTGATGAGTTGAGAGAGGTTGTGCGCCGAAAAAGACCAGGTCGGTTGTCCAGCGGGGTTATTTTGCAGCATGACAACGTAACGCAACAAACCGCAAACCTGTCCCGCCGTCGTTTTATGCGAGAAAAATTATGAAATTATGCAAACTAAGCTAAAAAATGTGAAAGGTGAGAGGATGACCACGGGGGTGGAGGTTGTGGTTGGGTGGAGTGGGGGCGGATGGAGATCAATATGAACGATAGTCGGCCAGTTTCACAAACCATGAAGTTGCGAATCTTGTCTTATATATAGGTTCATTATAATACACTATCGGTACATGTACTGTATCAAGTCGCCTTTGACATTACTGCGTCTTAGAATACAAATCAAAAGCCAGAAGCTACTATGTGCATGTTCTCACGACATTCACTCAAAGATTCTCACAGCAGAAACGAACATGTACACAATAAACAAGCATAGATTGTTTAAAAAAGATAGCAACTCTTACGGGTTGTATTTCGCATGAGAATAAACGAGAGAAGTTACCGACACACCAACAAGTTGGAAGTGAGTCGTGCGCTTCGACATTCACATATAAGATTCAATTTTTTGTCTCACCGTGTAGTTAGGCGGAGACTAATTACCTACATCTGTGTAATATATAGCAACGCATATACCAGGTCTGTTGTCTATTTGAATACACCACACACGGGCCCGGACACACACACACACACACACACACACACACACACACACACACACACAAACACATCTAGGTAAATACATTCCTTTGAAGAGAATACATGTATACTTTTAATCATTATCACCAAGAGGTCATGAATAGAACTATAATTATAACGTCTTTGCATTATCGTTTATTCAAAGGTTCTCTACTAGGTCTAGTAGAGAATCGTCTCTGGTTTAATTTATAAGGCCATTTAACTTGTTTTTGTGCTGTGTTTGCTCGTTGTTGTGACGTTGCAGTTTTTTTTTCTTTCTCATGATTGTCATAGTCTTGGCTTGTACATGATATATGTTGCCAATGCCTTAAAAAATAAAACCATATTTGTTACTGGAAGCTGCTGCTATTTTTTGCAATATTTGACAAGATTGCCCAAGACTGTATTGGGGATTATATTCCATATTGGGAGCCAAATAAAAACCAAAGTAAAATAATGGCCAAATTATACTGATACCGTTTTATCTGGACATATAGCTACAACTCCTAAATTCAAACAAACCAAGGCTTGAAACAAACCCAGCTGCTTCGTTCATTGATTCTTAAAAAAGAGAAAACGAAAACAGCCAACGAAACAATAAAATGCATTTACGTTTTCGATGAAACTACTATTTCCTGAGAAAACAAACGGAGGAAATCATAAAAAAAAATAAGAAGCAAAACAACTCCAGAGTATCAACATTCGGCATTAAAATATTCATAAAGTGCTTTCATAAGAGACAATACACCAAGATTTGTTCAGGCAAACTGTGTCGACTTTGAAGAACAAGGCGAAAATTAGCTTTGGGCCTAAAAATAAATTCAACAGTGTAAACTGTTGACTACTTTTTATGTTGGCACAACGTTGTCCCCTACTTCACATTGATTCTAAACACTTTGTTTACTGTGCTTCCTTTTCTCCCACAAAGTACGAAACATTTCCGAGGTTTGCAAGGGTTTGGTTGACTTATTGATGGCCACAGAGAGCTCTACCAATGTACAACTTTGTGAAGAGAAAATCCACATCATGGACAAAATCAAGAAAAATGTTTCTGGGTATCACAAGGGAAGCCAACCCGTCAAAACACGAGGTGAACCAGTCGAACGAGCGAAGCACATCAAGTACTTCAAGAGAGTACTGAGTGTTTTGCCATCTCATCATCTCGATTCTCACAGGTGATGGTTCATAAAACTAGAATCGATTCTGGGTGTTTGTTAGTACGTTCAGTGCTTCCAATTTTCCGCCATTTTTTAGTTCCCCCCACACCTTATCTGCCGATCCAATGCCCGCCGCCTCATTATCATTGATACGCCTCTCCCCCCCCCCCCCCCACGTTTCCCACTTTCTTTGTTGTAGAAAAAGGTAAAATTGAAGATTAGCAGACCACCTGGCATATTATAAATGAGCTGTGTAAAAAAAAAAAGACCGATTCGTTCAAATACACTGCATGTGTCATATCGATTGTTTTCCAAGAAAAAGTTGTGTTGCTGTGTAGAGCTGAGCATACGGCAACTTTTGATTCCATAGACCAGCGCACAATTCATTACGTATTCATTACGTAGATCTACGTCAAGACTAGCTTATTATTGTAATAATGATCAGTTGCCAGGGGGAAAAAGACCGACGCTTATGCGACGTTCAAAGCCCGGACCGATAGTGCCCCCCACCACCCTCCCCGATACGCACACAGCCACACGTGTGCAGACCGCCCATCCGACCCCGACACATGCTAACGAGCCATATATTTAATTGCTTCTGATGACCTCTTGATAAATAAACATTTATTAGAAGCGCTATAACTTTTCGGGCCGGCCTCAAATTCATCATAAGATTAAAACTCGGCTCCTGCACAAAACGCCTTTTTGCCCGAAGTGATCCCAGTCTCTACCCAGCCTGAGGCGAGTCACGAGTGAGGCAGGACAGGAAGCCGGATTCACGAGTCACAGGAAGTCGGAAGTGATGTCATGCTGGACAAGAATCAGAGTCCGAATAACATTTTTTCATATTCGGACTCGAGTCCGAATGTCTATTGGTGTGGACGATCAAATTGACCAAATGAAAGTCAAAAAATGATGTTAAAACACAAAAGTAAATTAATTTGGTCATCTACAAAGATGCTACGGCTATATTTAACTTTTCGAATCGAGCCGAACTACACGGGTCGCCATTTTGTTTTGTCCCGGAAGTTCTCGTGCTACTCCTCTCTCTCTCTCTTTCTCTCTCTCCACTGCCCACAGACAAAATTGTACGCTTTTAGTAGGCTAACAGTAGTAATGGAACGTTTGTTCACGGCACATAATTCTACAATTTTTCTGTTATCACAGTTTAAAATTCTGTGTTTTAGGATGAACGCAAAACGGAAACGCAAGGTTGGCCTAGATCTAGATATACGGTGAACGCGCACCGGGTGAGAATAGCCAAAAGACTCGCCTGCACTATTCTCACCCGGGGTGAGAATAGAGGTGGCCCCCTCAATTACACTGAATGTAGAAATCTATGTTGAATTGGTTAGAATTAGATCCAAATATCTAGATCTAGAATCTAGAGATCTATGATGAATTATTAGTACCGTCAGCCAGCGAATCTTCACAAATGAACCATTCATCCTTTGACTGTCCGAGAGTAGGCTATTACCAACGAACAGTTCATTACTTGCAGAAATATTGTGAGCCTGAGCCAACATCCTGGCCTTTTGGATTGCCCCTCTTCTAATCTATCCTCACCCAGGGTGAGAAGAATACAATCAACCTCTCACCCCGGGTGAGACTTGCCAGCGTTGGCTATTCTCACCCAGTGTGAAACAAGACATGCTTTTCCTAATTTCGGAATGCTGTCTATCGGTGGGGACGATCAAATTGACACAAAGAAAAAAAAGTAAGCTAATTTGATCGTCTGCAAAGATGCTATGGCTATTAATTTCACTTTTCGAATCGAGCCGAACTACTTGGGTCGCCATTTTGTTTTGCCAGGAAGTTCTCGCAGGATCTACTCCTCCTCCTCCTCTCTCTCTCGGTGTCTCTTTCTGAATAGTCTGTCGGTTTGGATGATCAAATTGACAAAAACAAAGATAAAAAATTATGTTAAAACTCAAAAAAGTAAGTTAATTTGGTTGTCTACACAAAGGTGCTACGGCTATTTAACTTTTCGAATCGAGCCGGTCTACGCGGGTCGCCATTTTGTTTTTCCTGGAAGTTCTCGCACTACTCCTCTCTCTCTTTCTCTCTCCCCCCCTCCCCCCCCCCCCTGTCTTTCTCTCTCACTGCCCACAGACAAAATTGCATGCTTTCAACACAAGAGTGCTGGAACGTTTGTTCAAGGCACATAATTCTACACTTCTGTTATCACAGTGTAGATTTCTGTGGTTCTACACTGGCTAACGCCTAGGCTATCACGGGGAACGCACACCGGGTGAGAATAGCCAAAAGGCTCGCCTGCGCTATTCTCACCCGGGGTGAGAATAGAGGTGGACCTTCTAAGTCTAATCTGTTGTACTTAAGTACTACTAGACTGGCAAGCTAGCCGTACTTAATGACAGCTTGACAGCTAGCCGTACTTAAGGACGGCTAGACTGGCATGGTTGTCGTACTCTTGACTCTTGTCCTGCGTCTGTTATGAGATGCGAATCTTATCAGCAACCTATTACGTTGGACATTCCGGGCAGGCCGCCGGGGTCATTCAGTGTGTACAGCGAGCGGGCCTGGAAACGTGTGTTTTCGCCGTGAATACCGTGGGATTGTGGGTTTTAAAAAAAATCCCTTGCTCATTTATATCATGAGATTGACGCCATCTGATTAGTAGAAAAAAGTGCATTACATGATAGTGTCCAATAGTGTATTACGTGCATGCTTATTATAACAAATAACTCCTGTAATTTTTAATAGCAGATAGATTCCAGGATTATAGATGTAAGTCATTCATCTGAGACTGATGATAATTTTAGATATATAATGGTGGTGATGCGTGATGATATGGGATTGCGTTTTTATTAAATAGTTTTAGCATTAGATAAAGTCATATCTTCCTCTGCTCCAATGACTATGATACTATGTTTAATGTGCTTACATTCTTTTCCCTCAAAGTAACTTTTTCAGAGGTTTGCCAGGGGGCTCTCGTGGCCTAGAGGTTAAGGCGTTGGCCTCTCATTCAAAAGTCCTGGGTTTGAATCCAGGTAGTGACCGAAAAATTTTCTTCTCTAAAATTGTCTCTGTTCACCTCCTTTCCTGCTCTCTAGCAATGTTCTGTTGTCTGCTTTCGTCTCTTCTTTCTGACCCCCACCCCCTCACCTCCTTTGCCCCCTCCTCTGGGCTCCTGACTCTTTCTGCAGCCTTTCTACTGCTACTCCTTGGCTCCTTCTTACTGTTTTCTTTCAGCCACACCCCTGATCTTCTGGTAAGAAAGATCTACACTTAGCCTCCTCGGATAAGGGCAAAAAATCTCGGAGGGCCTGTGTGCAAGTCGCGTACGTTAAAGATATCTTGGTGGTCTAAAATCGATAAGAGTAGGCTTAGGCGGCTACCCGGGCAAAATTCAAACTTTACTACCAACTGAAAATGTTTAATGTGTCTCGTGAGCTCATATATGACCTTATGCAGTTGCGAGCGTCGTAAAACACTTAACAAAAAGAAAAAAAAAGAGAGGTTTGCCAGCCAGGGAGGATACATTGTTTTTATTATAACTTTGACTTAATTGATGTCCACAGAGACTTCTACTGGTCAGTAAAATTATGTACAACTTTGGCCCTTCTCCTCCTGATTTGAGAGCATCATGATCATGTGTATTTGTAAGTTCAGATTGAATTTGAATGTGAGCACACCTGCTTGAAGTGTGAATACTCTCAAAGACATTTATTTTTTAAATTGATTTCCCCACAGGGTGTCAGTAGCATTCTTTGCTATATCAGGTTTGGATGTCTTAGAAGCCATGAAGGAACTGTCTGACAGTAGAGAAAACATAGTGAAGTGGATTTACAGTTTGCAAATACAACCAAATGGTAAGGAATCTAACGATTTTTTTCTTCTCATGTCTCATTTGGTCATTGTGATGGATAACATAGGCTGCTGTTTAGATTTTGAAAATGACCATTCCTTGAAAAGAGACACGTTATAATAAAGAGAGGGTAGTCTGCTGAAAAAACTGTAAGCAATGAATAGAGACTTTCTTTACTTTTTCTTTAAATAGATATATGTCATGACAGGGTGGAATAGACTGGCACTTGTCAAATTTATGGGCTTATGGAGTTACTGGTATTGTCTTAAAGTTTGTTCATTTACCTTACTTTTGATGAAAAAAATACCCATCTAGACTCTTAGATAGAAGGGGAGATATTTTCAATTGAAGAAGATTGTGGTCGCCTGTTTTTAGGATAAAATTTGCTAGAAAATGGCCGCCAAAGTTTTGTGACTTACATATCTTCAGTGTCCTGAAAAAATTTACATATTTTGTGCCTTTGATCAACATTTTTACAGTAAAATCCACACGAAATATGTTTTTAAATGGACATACAGGGTGTTTTGATTACAAAAGAAAAAAATTGTCCGACAAGAGGAAAATTGCCCATTTCTTTGATTTCATTATTTTAATGAGCGCCCGAGTTCACAACAATGCCTCAGTTATTTTTATGTTAAAAGGCTGCGGTTATTAACAATCTAAGAGTGGAAAATAAATGGATACTTTTTAAAGATTAGCATTTTGTGTTTAATGAAGCTGCCATCAACAAAGAGCAGGCCCTTGTATTAAAATTAGTTACTTATTTCTTTGTTTGATTTGTATTTTATTTTGCTCCATCTCAGATACTAACCTGGAGCAGTGCGGGTTCCGTGGGTGTTCTACCCTTGGCCACGCTTTTGATACAGAAATTGTGAGTATACCAGTATACTTAACCGTTTTGAGCTCTGACCTCCTGAGGCTACCGTGCCCCTCTGCCTGAGCTCCTGAGCGATATATTTTACTCTGATTCATATCATTGTCAGAATCACATTCCATATTTAACTCAGGGTAGTCCTTGTCATTATCACTACTAATTTAGAAAGATCTCCAAAATAATCAACAACGTCCTGTGTACACGGCGCACCGGCAGTGGAATTTTAGTTGCCGCGGGGGGTTCCCCGCCGGGCGCCTTATCACGTCGGGGTCACGGGGGTCAGCTCCCTGTCGCCGCTCTGTCTGGGCCGACCTAATTTTTGGTACTTTTCAACGTACAATTTAAGGTGTTTCCTTGTATTTATGGTAATTTTCGTTTAGTGCATCCAAAGCACGCATTTCTGCTCTTGAGACTAAAAAAAGAACGGACGTTGTAACTTGTCTGGTTATTTCGTTAGACGCGCTGGAGTCGGCAATGCTAAATTGTAATTTTTTTTTGGACTAGCGTGAATGAAAAAAAAATCAATATAAAAAAAAGGCATTGTCAAAATTTGTCGAACTTTTGGAACATGAACAACATAACTTTGGTGCAGATACTCAGAAAAGATGGTATCTGCGCTTATAATAGAAGGCTGTAATTTTACAATTTTATCCATCGGGCACACAATTCTCTATGAAGTAATTCCTCCAAATACAACTTTATGTGTCTAATATAATCGTGAATATTCGCATATTTTCTCGAAAGTTTATAAAAGTTTCTATGAAGTTTCTCTATGAAAAGTACAAATCGATTTTAGTGCTAGAATACATCTTCAACGTAGATATAATACACGAAGAGTATCCGTTACACTCCAGAAATTCCTTACTTTCCTTAAAACGCTAAGTCTAGGTTTTGTAAGTTGACTGAATAATAAGGATGACTTCTCGTAATTGGGTTATAAGAATAATTTCTAGCTTTCCAGGGACACTGAATCAGCACCAGACTTTTCCAGCTTTTTTTTTGTTTCTATGACCATTTGAAATAACTGACAATGTGACTGATTTCTTTACATTCATAATTGTGTCCGCGCATATTTCCTTCACAAAAACTAAGAATGAATGTTTCAGCTGTCATTATTTTTATTCCATACAAGAAGTTTATCTCTACCCATATATTTACACGGTTTTGTGTTTTTTTAAATCGCCTATATTATATCTTTTTAGTTGTATGCTGGCTGCCACAGACACAGCATGATTCATGAACAAACGCAGAGTAACTTTCTCTTGTTTAATAGTAAAATAAGAGCTAACGCTGATCGTTTTTAGTTAAAAAATGCAGATGTGCATCTTTCTTCTCTTATAACTTGACTATTACTACTAGCACAGATTTAAGATTTTCCATGGTAAAAGACATGATATTCGTAGTCAGTTTAACACAGATTTTGGAGAGATCTGTAGTGCCTTCTTAAAATTAACAATCATTTATTCATAAGTTTTAACTAAAATAGGACAAATTGGGTACTCTACAAACACTTGTCTAGAGCAAAAACTAAGGCACAGAAACTAACCATTCTAACGCAGAATAAATCTCAAGACATTGAGCTTTTAGTACATCCGCGTAATGGTTTGCTATGTGGGATGGGGAAGAAGTTATATCATTTTAAACATAGTCAAAAATGCGAACTTCCTGACCGACAGTGGCAAAGTTGCTTCAGGGCTCATTAACCCCGTGACCCCGAGCCGGGGAGCTCCGGCGGGCTGCTGAGTCACGGGAACTAAAAGTAACAGAATCGGGCGAAAAGTGACGCCGTGTGTAGTAAACACTGTTTTCTGTGAGCGCGTTTTGTCGTAGACAGGCCGGGTTAGTGATAGGGTCTCGTCGGTGGCTAGGCATAAGGGCAATTTTACGGGCCACCGGTGTACTGGTGGCCAGCGCTCAAAGGATGAAATTAAAAAGTTTAAGGACATTGTCTTTGGTGTCATGCATCATAAAGACTTCAGTTTGATGTACATTTTGGTATTGTGTCTTAAAAATTTGCTTCCGGAAATGATTTACATACATTTGAATATGTAGAATAAGATATTTGTTGTCTCGATTTTTGAAAAGGTAAATTTGTGTAATGTAAGTTCATTGTACATTGCGATTTTTTGGGGAAAATGTGTCTTTTTTTTGGAGCTTAGTGCATTCATTACTTTCAAACAGCTCTGGTCATTTAGCTATAAAACAATAAAAACCAATATCCTAATATCGTTTTCTTAGAGAAAATATGTAAATTGAAAATGAAAAGTATTTATGGTTGATACCCCACAGTGTTATCATATTTCCACTAAAATGTATCTTCCACTGTGTTTTAGGACTGAAAGAAGAAGAGACAATGGTAAGCCAATTCAGTTGCATAAATTCTCCTTGTATCGTATGAACATTTTGTGAGATGGGAAGAAAACATATATGTCACAACGCGGTGGAATCAGGCGCTCATCAATTTTTGGGCATATGGAGCTATTTTTTTCTTACAGCTTTTTCATTTCTATTTTTTTTTCATGTTCATTTATCTTGAGTTTAAGTCAAGATATTTACAATTGAAGAAGGTGGGGGTCTCCTAGTTTCAGAGGTAAAATTACTGCCAAAGTTTGGTGACTTCCACAGTTTGAGAGTCTTTAGAAACTAAAAATTTACAATTTTTGTGCCTTTAATCATCGTTTTTTCAGTAAAATCTACACAAATATGTTTTAAAATAGGAGTAAAAGGTGTCGAGCTAAAAAAAAAAAAAAAAATTCAATAGAGATCGCCAAAACCAAATTTTACTTGATTATTTTCTTAGAGGGAAATGAGTGTTCTCTTTAATAAGGGAGCTGGAAGGCCTCTTTTGTCAGATAAGGTCAAATTTTGAGGCAATTTTGCTGTTTTATTTTCAGCTTCTCGGGTATCATTTAGAATGACATGATAAAGCCCATTTTTGTGAAATGAATGATACTGTAGTGAGTGAGATGTGGTTGTTTTTTTTTTCCCTCTTCTCAGGCTGCCACCCAAGACATTCCCTATGATAGCAGCAACATCGCCATGACATACACCGCTCTAGTCTCTCTGTTAATCTTGGGCGATGACTTGTCAGGAGTACATAAAGAGCCAGTCCTTGCAGGGATTAAAAGTTTGCAACAGGAAGATGGAAGGTGATGATGTATTGAGATTTTTTTTCTTCTTCTCTTCCTCCTCCTGTTCCATCTCCTTCTTCTCCTCCTAGGTGTCTCAGTTATTTAACTTCTTTTTTTAAAATGTAGGTCTGTTTAACCCCTCATGGATAAAATTTAGATAATCTAGGAGGCGGGCTTCGATTCTGCCTTTCGAGCTGAGAGGTGAACAACATTTCAGTAGAAAGATTGAGATACAAGGGACAAAAATTATTCCCTATTGTGAATCGAACTTGGGTGTCTTGTGTGTACTGAACCGCTACATCACAGACATTGTGTAACTTTTTCATATGACGGTCAGGACGATTTATGGATATTTATCCTTCTTGGGTGTCAGTTCCTGTTTCAGCTACCACTTGTTGACAGATTTTGGAGTGGATGCTTCTAATTGACTGATGAGAGTTTCTGCATTTTACTTTTTCCAAGAGATTGAATAGGTACAAGAAACTAAATTTTCAAATTAGCTGTATGCCAAATTTATCTGTTTCATATGAAAGGCCTATATCTCCGGAGAGTTTCTGCATTTTACTTTTTCCAAGAGATTGAATAGGTACAAGAAACTAAATTTTCAAATTAGCTGTATGCCAAATGTATCTGTTTCATATGAAAGGCCTATATCTCCGGAGAGTTTCTGCATTTTACTTTTTCCAAGAGATTGAATAGGTACAAGAAACTAAATTTTCAAATTAGCTGTATGCCAAATGTATCTGTTTCATATGAAAGGCCTATATCTCCGGAGAGTTTCTGCATTTTACTTTTTCCAAGAGATTGAATAGGTACAAGAAACTAAATTTTCAAATTAGCTGTATGCCAAATGTATCTGTTTCATATGAAAGGCCTATATCTCCGGAGAGTTTCTGCATTTTACTTTTTCCAAGAGATTGAATAGGTACAAGAAACTAAATTTTCAAATTAGCTGTATGCCAAATGTATCTGTTTCATATGAAAGGCCTATATCTCCGGAGAGTTCCGGTACCTTTCTTTTACCCCTCAGTCAATTTTTAAGAAAATGGTAGCTGTTTAGATATGATCAAATATTACTAAAGTCGCTAACTGGCTGCAGGAAGGATTGATGCGAAATAATTCCAAGCCGATTACTTTACTCTTATAGAAAATGAAGTGATATTTCTATTGGTACCTTTTCTGAGCCGGTTTTTTACGTAGTTTGTGTAAAAAATGATCTCTGAAAACTTTGAGGGTATTTTTAAAGGCTTTCTATTTAAATGCTAAAGGCCAAAAATAAGCACTGGAAAGCCCTTTCAAAACTCTATAGTTCTCTGCCTATGAAAAGACGGTATTTAATTATCAATCTTCTGCGAAGCATTTGAATGCACGTGTGTAAATTTTTAAACCGGCGAACCACGCATTCTGTCCGCGTGGGGCTTGGCTTTCCATGGCGATTCTCCAGCTTCAAATAATTGGATGTATAAACAACTTTCACAATTATAACGAAGAAAGCTTAACTTTTACAAAGTGTACAGCATTTGGTATTTTATAGTGAAAGAGCAGAGAAACAGCGATCTGAGCTAAGCTGACCTCTGATCTTTTTCAATCTTTCATGGATGAAGCGTCTTTGTCATGCAGAGGGATCGTCCAAGTGTTCAAAAAGTCACTATCAACATTTTTCATACACAAAGGTGTATTTTCCCTGTTGAATTACTTGCAACTACAGTGTTGACAGTTGGCTGTGTTTTCCTCCCAAAAATGTAGTATTTCTATATCTTTTTTTGTGAGTTTGAAATTCATGAGCATACTGTTTATTTGAGCAAGTTTTACAGTACTAGTAACACAAATAGGTCATATAAATGGCGAAGATTAGAGGTGTTACCAGAGAGTAACATACAAAAAAAAAAGGGAGGAGATAAGGATGATAGATATTTGATAGGAAAGGAGGAGCAAATCATACCAGAACACACATTAACCACCCACTGAGAATGCTGCCTGTGGAATAAGTTGTTGGATGAAATGATGAGCAAAAAGGAAATTGCTTTTGAGGTGAAACTTTCTTTAAGATTTGTTTCCTGCCTTTCAGGCAAACTCTTAAAGTGGGTGGTTGGTGGGTGCTCTAGTGTGTTTTTTCTCCTTCTTTACTATCAAACATTTTTTGTCCTTATCTCTCCTCCTTTTTTGTGTTTGGTTACTGTCTTGTAACACTTCTAATCTTCGGTACTTATAGTCTTATTGTGTTGCAAGTGCCAGAAAGCTCTTACTAGAACTAAACGAAGAACTCTTTTCTGACTGTGTCTAACAGTCCTGATGAATGTCTCGTTCATCCTTTGTTTTTGTGGGTTTTTTTCCTCAGTTTCATATCGGTATTAGAGGGCAGTGAGAATGACATGCGTTTTGTCTACTGTGCTTGCTGCGTCTGCTTCATCTTAGACGACTGGAGTGGCATGGACAAAGACAAAACTACTTCATACATTGTGCAAAGTCTTGTAAGTTATTGCCCCTTCCTTTCTCCAGTGTCGTATAAAAGCTTTTCTGAGAATTTGAATAAGAAAGTAGGTTTTACCATCTCAGGAAACAACTCAAGGTTACTTTGATTTCTAGTTTATCGATTAAAGAGGTTGTTGGTTAGTTCTCCAATCCATTTTTTTTCTTCTGTGATAAACGTCTTCGTTACCAGTCCCAACTCTTTAGATTGTAGGTCCCGTCAGTTTGATATAATAACAATTTTGAATCACATTTTTGTTTATGCAGATATTCTGTTTTGTATTCCTTGTATTTATTAAATAAATGATGTTAAATATTTGACTCTTGCTTTAGCTGTTTGTTTTTAAAATTAAAATTTTTTTTTTCATTTGATTGAATCTGTATATGAATGTACCAAGCATTGCTGAGGGTCTTTTCTTCTCTTTCTTTTTTATCCAGTCATATGAGGGAGCATTTGGTCAGAGACCTTTCAATGAAGCTCATGGTATGTATAGCGTAAATGTTTCCAGTTGTGCTGGATTCGATGGTGTTATCACTGTTTTCTCTTTTTCAGTGCAAATTTGTTTTAAAAGTTATTCAGTAATGCTTTTATTCTCCCTTATTTTTAGGTAATTGTTTTTTGCACTGATTTTAAACACTTACACAGTGAATGATTTGTTATTTCTTGAATTTCTTAACTCGTCTGTTTTGACACTTTACAGAAATAATTTGCTTCTGTTTTAGAAAACTGTAAGTAAAATCAGAGACCTTCATAATTTTTTCTGTTTGTTGAACAACAATTTTGACACCTTGGGTTCCGAGTGACTAATTTTGTCGTGAATATAGTTGAGCCCGCTCTAACAGCTCCCTGTGTAAGACAACCACCAGTACAAATGTCCACTTTCCACTTCCCCCTTGTCATTTTTTTCTTTATAATGATACTGTCCAAAACATCCTCCTGTCTAAGACAACTGCTTTTCTCCTCAACAATGGGTTGCTGTCTTTGACAGTTTCGACTGTGCTTCCTCCAAAATAAAGAAAGTTCACACAGCTTGTAACAGGAATATCGAATCTGTTTATTTTTTACCTAACTGAGGAGAATAATATACAGAAACGTTCATTACGTACTTAATTGTAAGCATTATTGTAGTAAGCCTTGTTTACGTACCTTGTACATGAAAAAAATCAAAGTTTGCTCACCTTGGTTTCTACAGGCGGCTCAACATTCTGTGCCGTAGCTTCCCTCTACCTCATGGGTCGGCTGACCACGGCGCTCACTGAGCGGCAGCAGACGCAACTGAAGAGATGGCTGCTCCGGAGACAAGAGACTGGCTTCACTGGGCGGCCGAACAAGCCGGCAGATACATGCTACTCCTTCTGGGTGGGAGCTGCGTTACAGGTCAGCGAAAATTCTTGAGCGAGGAGTGTATAGCAGACCTGCCAAGTGCTCCGATAAAATCAGGGCCCTCCGTTTTTTGGTTTTTTTTTGCTGATGGAGGAACTCTGATCGAATTCGCTTGAAGTCTTTTTTTTCTTTCAAATTTTGTTTCCTTCAGTAAAGGAACGTTTCATAAATGACATGAAAATCCTCATATTTCTTTGCGTTTGTTTGCAATATTGGCGTGACTTATTGTAAATGATGTGAAAATACCCATTTTCTATTGTGTCTCTTTGTGTGTGTTTGCAATTCGCCTTTATAGGCCTTGATTAGTTTGTAACACATCTGAATTTACAAAGGTTGTGGAGACTCCGATTTTTTCCCCCAAACTCTGGTTATTAGGGAGAAGTCTGAGGAAAACTTTTGATTTTTGGTCAATGAGAGGTTTTCAAGTCTGGCGTAGTCATGAGTATTCCCGCCATTTTTGACAGGGACAGTTGTACAGTCATCTGATGAATTCAGTTGTAGTGGGTAGTTGGCGGGTGCTGTGGTGTGGTTTGCTTCTTCTTTTCTATCAAACATCTATCGTCCTTATCTCCCCCTTCTTCTTTTTTATGTTTGTTACTCTCTTGTAACGCCTCTAATCTTTTGGCGCTCATATGACCTTATGCAGTTGCGAGCGCCGTAAAACCTCTACTAAAACAAAACAATTCAGTTGTACTGTTTGCACGTCTGGTTTTTTCCTTTTCTTTAAATAAAATTTTGATAAAGGTCATGTGAATGTTTTTCTTGGTTTAAATCTTGACTGTGGGTACGTAAATGTCACATGATCTTTGTACTCGAATCGTTGTGTTTCTTTCTCTGCTTTTCAGATGCTTGGCATGTTAGATCTCAGCAATGTTACCTTCAACAGATCTTTTGTACTGAGTGCTCAATCCTCTCTCACGGGAGGACTTTCCAAGTACCCTGATCACGTGCCAGGTAAGTATTATCGCAGTCATTAAAATGTAAAATATACACAAGGGAGGAAATGGGAAGTGGGCGTTTGTACAGGTGATCACCTTGAACAGGTGGTCGTCTTATACAGGTGATTGTCTTATACAGGTGGTCGTCTTATACAGGTGATTGTCTTATACAGGTGGTCGTCTTGTACATGTGATTGTGTTGTACATATGGTTGTCTTATACAGGTGGTCGTCTTATACAGGTGGTCGTTAGAGCAGGGTGGACTGTATTTTATGACTAGTGCAAGTTGCACCTCTTCCCCTGCTATTGCTATCTGCTGTCATTAAACGTGTCAGGAGGTAGTGGAATCAGGCGCTCATCAATTTTTGGGCATGTGGAGTTATTGGTATCATCTGAATACTTATTCATTTGCCTTGCTTTCAATGAAAAAAATGCCCATCTATCTCAAATATAAGTCTAGACATTTTGCAACTGGAGGAGGTGAGGTCTCCAGGTTTCAGCGGTAAAATTAGCAAGAAAATGGTCGTCGAAGTTTGGTAATTTTAATAGCTTGAGAGTCCTTGAAAACTTAAAAAATTACATATTTTGAGTTTGTAATCAAAATTTTTCAGTAGCATTCACATGGAATTGTGTTTTTCTGTGTACGTAAAAGGTGTTGAGCCAAAAAACAAAAATTCAATTTAAAAATTGCCAAAGTCACTGAAAAATGCCAATTTCTTCAATTTCATTATTTTGAGGAGTGCCTGATTTCACCACGCTGCCTCACAAATATTACTTCACCAATGTCGAAACTCTTTCAGAGATAATAAATTGTTAAATGTAAAAAAAAGTTTTCAGCAGTTTTGTTTGACAACTTTGGCTGACAGATAACGACAGATGGGGTAAATGTGTGATGAGGTCTGAGGTTTCTTCAATCATAGAGAAATTGGGCCCGACGTTGTGTCCTTGGGAAAGGCACTTTACACGAATTTTCCTCTTCACCCAGGTGGGAATGGATACCCGGCTATAGACAGCGAAAGATCTTGTCAGTTTGTTAGTGTTTGAGCGCTTAATCAGCTGCTTGCTGTGTATGCTTCCCGGGAAGCTGAGAATGTTTTGGAGTGTTCTATGGTCTGCTGGGGTAATAATATAGTGTAAAGCGCATAGAGCCTGCTGTTGAGCGGGGATATGCGCTATACAAATGCTATTTATTTATTATTTTTAATTATTTATTATTATTATTGAGCAGAACCCAATTTTTCCTGTTTTCCTTCCTTCTGTATTGTCAGTACCCTCCACAGTCTTGGAAAAAGAGAGTACATTCTCATAGTAGTGTGTCTACTCATCAGCAGCAGGACTTGGCGTGACCTCAATGCTGATGGATAGATACGACACTCAAAGAACAGATGTTAAGGGCCTATTACACGTGCAGGCCGACCGGACAGGTTTCTAGGCCGTACGGCCTATCGTAATGTGTAATAAGAAATGCAGCTCAACCTGTGAAATTGACGTCCAGCCATCCAGCCTTTGAAGTTTGCTGCGCCGGGGACAACTGAACTAATTTCAAAATTATAGAAAATCACATCGTAGATAAAAAATAATACGATTCAAAATCAGCGTATCAAAATTAGGGAAATGGCTCGTGAGTGACTTGTTTCAGTTTGTATGTAGGATTTTCCATTCCAGCACATTTCTATGTTTTGCGCGCCATGGTGCACACACGTGTGTGAAGTGTCACCCAGACTGGGCCTAGTGTGTAGAATATGTTGCTCGCAAGGTGCGGCCGCCTTCAGGTCGATTGTGCCGTGTAATAATTAACCAAGTTTCCTCAATTTCGTCTGAACGTACGGCTTGCCAACGGTAAAAAACTGTCCGGTCGGCCTGTACATGTAATAGGCTCTTTACTATTCCTTTATTCCTTTGTCAGCTTGCTTGTTAGTCTAGAGGTTTTAGTCAAAACATGTTTGCTTCTTGTGCCAGAGTACTTGCTTTGCCCTTAGTTTTTTGTGAGCATTAATGGAGAATATTATGTAACGCATATCCACGCTCTATCAAATATCTATCGACCTAATTGCTGCTCCTCCTCCTCCTCTTTTTTTTTGTATGCTACTCTTTAGTTACACCTCTAATCTTCAGTACTAGTTTGATCTAATTGTGTTGCAAGCGCCATTTAATTAATTCGTCGGTCATCTCACGAAGTGTCGTAACTGCATTTTTGGGCATTTTGAGTTATTTATACCATGCCGATCAGCTTGACGAGATCTTTCTTCTCTCAAAGCGAAAAGGTGCTATCTTTACTAGTTTTTGAGTTATAAGATATCCGTGTTACGTCGTATCGTAAAATCAGGACGTATCCAATCTCACGAAAAGTCGTATCATATCATACGTCACTTCGTGAGATACAATAACAATATACTGCTCTCTCAGTATCGGTCATTGCCAATCTCACGAAGGGACGTATCTCTATCAACAGTATATTGACAGTTTCATATCCATTGGCATTTGGCCTCTCGCTGCCCTTAAACTTGCAAATGGGCAATCTGGCATGAGGCAGTGGAAGTCCATGCCGCCATTACGCACGTAGTCTTGAAACTTGTTTACAGAAACTGCGATTTCTGCTGAAGCTCTTTAAAAATGTGGGCCTTTTACCTGAAGTTATCTCTAAATGCCAGGGTGCTACTGCTGAGGAGTCTTTTGAGTTTGACAATTGTGACACTGATCCATCATTTCAACTGGGGCTGTGTGAAGCTAGGTGTTGTAAAGAGGAAGTTTTTGCAGCATGTGATAGGTGTGATGCTCTTTTATGCCATGATCATTTTGTGGAGGACACAAATGTGTGTGATCATGACAAGAGGAAGAAAACAGAATCCACCAAGAAAAAGAAGGAAAACAAAACAGAATTGACAAAGAAAAAGAAGGAAAACAAAGCACTGAAAGAAAATGGAAAGGCGACTGAATCCAGTGAACAATCAGAACATTTTGTTCGTGAAGACCCACTAAAAGAAATTGCAGTAGAAAAACAGCTACAAATTAATAAGCAAAAGGCAGCCAAGAGAAAATTGGCTTCAGGTGAATATTATTTCAGCCCTTATACAAAGAAAATCATGCCTGCGAAGAAAATGGGGCAAGCCTGCTTAGGCGCTACGTGCAAGAATAGAACACTAGAGTGATATAATCACAGAGTCATGGAGGAAAGACATTTCCCAAGAATTCTATTCACTTGCAAGCCTCCAACTTCAACGTGAGTTCATTCTGCGCCATGTAGTGAACAGTGACAAGAAGAAAGAAAGCTTACACCAAAGTCGGTGCCAGAAGACCAATGTATATTACCTGACTGCTCAGGGAAGCCTTGTTAAAGTTTGCATAAAATTCTTTGCAAACTTTAACAAGGCTTCCCTGAGCAGTCTATCTATACGGCTATCAAACAGAACAGTGAGAACAGCCTTCAAAAAATTGACACCCAGTGGAACAATAGAGAAAGAAAGAAGAGGTGGTCGGCAGTCAGCTAAAATTGTTGAAAGAGACACAAGAATTTGAAATGACATTGAAGAGCACCTGCGGCGGTTCCCAAGGATGGAGTCGCATTATTGCCGTGCAAGCAATGCAAAGGAGTATCTGCACCCAGACCTGAACCTTAAAAAAATATACTACATGTTTCTAGAGCAGTTCCATGGGACTGACCCTCCAAGTTTCGATACGTACAGCCGAGTGTTAAAAAAAAGCAAACTTGGCTTTCCACACACCCAAAAAGGACCTATGCTCACTGTGCACAACGTTCTTTGAAGGGGATGAAAAACAAAGGCTGAACTCAAGGACGCATTCTAGAAACATGTCTCTGAAAAGAAAAAAGTAAGAGAAATAAAGGAGGAATGCAAGCAAGGGGCATCAAAGGATGAAACAGTTCTGATTGCTACATTCGATCTGCAGCAAGTAATCTATCTTCCCATCTCGAATGAAAGTGCTTTGTTTTACAAGCGGCGCTTCTCCAACTATAACCTGACTTTTTATAACCAGAGTAAAGCAGCCTTACACCGTGATACCACTTGAGTTCTCTGACTTCTGAAATTTCAAGCAATTGTCACTCGACCTGCGTGTTCTGGGAGTTCAAAGAGATTCAGAGAGTAACACTATCAACTGGAACAAAATGATGGAGTTCAGAGTTCTGAAGGAGTGCCCAACAACATTCTGCAAAACCAGCCATATTGAGTCAGAGTACGGAACAATCCAATTGAAGAGACACACAAAGCAAACCACAGAGAGTTTCACTCTCTTCAAACTCAACACAGAACATACCAAAGTTCCAATGGCTAAGTTCAATGACTTAGTGTCGCTCTGCTCTGGCGTGGCGTAACGCCAGTGGTAAGACAAGCTGATCACAGGGCTTTCTATTTTTTACTCCCTTTTTAAATTCTACTGAGATATTCTTGGATACTCATAGTGTTTTTTACTGATACATCTACATTATGTAAATTGCTGTCGAACATGGTTACAGTTCAAATGAGCGAAAACAGCCCCAAAACATAAGTCTTTATTTGTTCAAATTGTCTTCAATAAACAGTGGAAATCATAGTGAGATCTCATGTTTTTTATGCCATTGTGATTTGGTTTTTTCATTTTGCGTATTATGGAACAGAAATTAGAAACACAGTGTTTTTCCTTCCTGCAATACAAAGGAAATATAATGATACGACACTTGGTGAGATACATCCATTGAAAATGGGACCGGTGAAGGTATATCTCACGAAGTGACGTATCGTATTTTCTGCCGATTTTCTCAAAGGAATGATACAAAACTACCAAAAACAGCATGTGGAGTGAAAATGTACCACTCAAAGAAGTTTTGATCCAAACCGCATAGATTCCAGTCTTCCGGTTTCGACGCTAGAGCTAAAAGAAAAGTGCCGAAAACTTTAAACCTCTCTCCTGCAAAACACTAATTTTGCAGATACGACACTTCGTGAGATGACGGACGAATTCTAAATGCAACTGTTATCATGGTAACAGTCTGCTGCAAGCTACAGATCCCCTTGTTTATATTTGTTTGCTTCCCGGGAAGTTGAGATTGTTTCAGAATGCTATCAGGTCTGCTGGGGTAATGGTAATAATATAGATCGTAAAGCTCATAGAGCTTACTGCTGAGTGGGAATTTGTGCTTTACAAATGCTGTCTATTATTATTATTATTATATCATTCTTGTTTCAGACCCGCTGCACACGTACCTGGGGCTGTGCGGCCTGTCTTTGATTGGAGAGCCGGGCTTGAGTCCTGTCCATCCAGCCTTGAACATGACCCAGAGGGCTTTTGACCACCTGTGTAACCTTCACCGTCTGTGGCAGGAGAAGAAGGAGAGCAAGTCTATATGATGCCTGCTCCTGTTTAACTATTAGTGTATGTTATGTCCGTAGGCCACAGCCTGCTCCTATCAGAATTGTACTATTTTTGAGAGGAGGATAAGACAGAGAGGGTTCTTTCTTTACTCCTGAGCCCCACAGATCCTGGTAAAAGTAAAGTATAATCTCCAATTGTCATGTCGACCTCAGTTCGCTGTTTCCTGTTTCTGTGAGGCATAAATAAACCCCAGTTATACCTGTAAGGTAGTAGGACTAACCCTTACCCAAACGTATGGACCATCTCTCCCCTCTGAAACATATTAAGGAAGTCAAGATCTGAAGACAGGGAAGTAGTACTTGGGTAATCCTCCGTGTCCACCGCATAGGCAAAGCTATATCATACGTACTGCTTTAAGATCGTCCGTCAAGACGTGAAAGGTCACAGAGGACATAGCTGCAACCCCACTGTGACACCCCCCTCGCAGTGACTAGGGATTTCGAAAAGGAGGGACTATACTTTACTTTGACCTCGATCATTTGTTTGTCATTGCGGTGAAATCAGGCGCACATCAAAACATTGAAAGCGAAGAAACTGTTGGGCTATTTTTATCTATATTTTTTAAAACTCAAAGCCTTTTCTCCATGGATTTTGCTAAAAAACGTTTATCAAAGGCACAAATAATGTAAATTTGCTGTTTCTAAGGACGATCAAGCTTTGGAATTCACCAAACTTTGGTAATTTCACCTTTGACACCAGGAGACTCAACGTCTATTCAAGATAGATGTGTATTTTTTTTCCATCAAAAGTAAGGAAAATGAATAGGCTTGAAGATTGTTCAAATAACACCATATGCCTCAAAATTGACGAGTGCCTGATTCCACTGCACATATACTTCCTGTACACAGAACACAGGCCAGAGCATGTGATCGTGTATATGTGACTGTCATCTGTATATCGCGACCTCAGTGCTTTCTTGTCGTATCTCCATTTTTTAAAACTTTGAAAACAGTTCATAACAAAGAGTGAGCTTAAGAAATCACATTTTTAATGTTTAAAAAAATGAAGATTCGACAAGAAAGCACTGAGGTCACTATATGAGTTCAGGTGTATGGGTTGTGTAGGCTCAGGGGGGCCGGAATTTGAAGGGTGTTGAGAAATAAGAAGAGCTGCTTACCTTTTGGGTTAGTGTATGTTTTAATACAGTCGGTTGTAACTAACATTAAATTTTGACTCTCCGTTCTTAAAAGCATCTTTCACACATGATGTATGTCTCGGCGACCCAAATGGGGACCCATGAAGGGAAGAAACTCTGGATGTGTGTTGTAAGTCAAGTTAGTTCCAAGAGGATGAGGAGGTGGGGGAAGTAAATTTTACTTTAACCCACTTGTCTGTCTTATAGAGTTCTCCACTCCATCCTTTTGGGGCTGGGTGTAGATTTGGAGGTCCCTTCTCATTAATTGCAAATTGAGGTAAAAGAAAAGTACAGCTTTTTTCTTCTTGGTGTTGATTATGAGGTGGAGGATATGTGGATGTAGGGTGCTTGTGGAAGACCAGCAAATAGTATGATTTTGATACGAGTGTAGCCCGGCTGTAGCTTATTTTTTAAAACTAATTTATTGTACAGTTTGCTTTTGGAAGGAACAAAACATATATTTTCCTAACTAGTGGAGACGTTAATTCTAGTTAGCAGCAACATTGTATTAGTACAGGCTTTTTGAATCTAATGTTTTAGATTGTATTGATTGATTTTTAACAACTTAATGTATGTAAATTTCACCATCATTGCAAAGGGTTTTCTTCTCTCCTGATCTTAGAGTATGTGGGATCGAGCTCTCTGATAAATATGTACCTTTGAGAACATGTATATGTGGGAACTGAAGCCAATAAAGTCTCAAAAGATTTTGTATGTTACTGATATTTATGGCTTTTTTTTAGTCTTGTCAGAACCCAACAAATACTAAAGTACCCAAAATGTTAATTTGTCAAAATCAGAAATATGAAAACTTCTGCAGTACATGAAACTGATGTAAGAAAAGGATTGAAAATGTTCTTTCTAATAAAGATATGCTCCAAAAATTAGCTGAAATAGCATGTATTGTAAGCCTCGCAGTCATTTGTAAGTAATGCATTTACTGAAAAATCAAATGCCATCCCTTCCTAAGTTCATATTTTCAACTGACTCTTGAACATTCGTGATTGATATTATGATAGATGAACGTTGCTTTGGAAAATCGACAGTTTATTTTAGCTTTTTGTGCGTCTCCTAAATTCTTTTCTTCTCGTGTCCAGAAATTTCTTCCATCTGGCTTAACTGTCAAACTGTCTTCGAGACTAGTGCTTGCAAACGGGAGATATTACTGTCAAGTGGGTGATTAGGTAATTTTGGTGGACGATTGAGTTCACATGGGTGATGGCAGGAATTATTTAATGCCCTGCTGGGAAATGCGTGTTGGGGGGGGGCGATACAAAATTTGTTTTGCATGGCAGAAATTCTATAGTGCCTGCAACTGCTGGAGGTCAAATGAGTACACTGTGAAAATTTATGATAAATAAAAATGCAGATAATTTTTATGGCGTCCTCTCGCGTGTGCAAACAGCTCTAGGTGCTTTACATAAATCCAAGTAGCCTACAAACAATAGTCATGAATAAATTGTATATTAACACGCACAGAAGAAATGACTCACACACACACACACACACACACACACACACACACACACACACACACACACACACACACACACACACACCAAGGCGAACCAGCAGTGGAGTTCATCCAGTTCTTGACATCCGCAATACACGGTCCCATGGTGGCAAAAAACTTTTTATGGCCCTCTTATGACCTTATGCAGTTGCGAGCGCCGTAAAACCTCTACTAAAACAAAACGGAGAACGTTTTAACTTGTGATGGTGGAACAGATAAAGGTAGCACAAAGTGGGCTCTGGCTATGGATCGGTGGACTAGCACTGGTCCAGACAGAGTTAATGTAACGTCTTTTCAGTGGTGAGTTGAACCTGCTGCTGGACTGAGGGAGATATTCGCTTCTATTGTTTGAAGTAAATGAAAAAGGGCTGTTTATGTACTTCAAGTGGGAAGAAAATGTTGATTTTTCTATTGCTCAGGGTATGAGACATGTTTCTGGTTTGCTTTGTGAGTGTGGAATGCTTTTTTTTTAAATTTGTGCATATTGTTTTTTTCAAAGTTTCTTCTCCTGGGCAAGGTGAACTGTTTTAAGCCCAGAAAACACATTTTTCAAACTAGAGAAGAAATTGTTTCATTATTTTAAAAAGTATACAAACTACTTTCTGATCCAGCGGCCATCTGGGTTGTAACCCTTCGGCCTAAAGTATACGAACAATATGCATTTTTTAAAAAGCGTCTGACGCAACTGGTACCCCAAATTAAGAAACTGCAATTTTTTTTTTAAGATAGAAAAATTTAAGGCTCAGTGCATTTGAATAGCGGACCGCTGTTATGCAGGTCAGTTAGATGAACAGTGAGTTTGGTTTTTGTCTTTTCATGTATTTTTGTTCACCACGCAGTAGCCCTTTGTTCCCTGCGGCGAAGTGATTTTTGAAGGGCAGAGAGTTACTGTTTTAACTAATTATAGTCCTTTTTTATTTCATTCGTCGACGTTGCTGTACATATTGGCTTGGCTGAATGTTTAAAATGCTGAGACTGTAAGACAATGCTGGTTGCTGCTGTGGTGCTGTTGATCAATGAACTTTGGCCAAACCTCAGAAGTTGAGGAGTTCTAATTCAATCCAGTCATAATTCTTTTCATCCTTCTTGAAATCATTTTCCTGTCAATGGAATGACATGAAGGCTTAGCTTTTAGAAAAGGCCATAGTTTTATATTGGAGACCGTCTCACTCCAGTGAAGAGAAAATGAGATGGGAACGAGTGAAGGGAAAGTGGGTAGGTGTGTGGAAAAATATCGGTGTTTTCTAGTTTGTGGCAAGTATTTAACTCCTGGCTTTACTCAGTTTAAATTTTTTTTCAATTTTGATTATTCTGTCGTGCCCGAGAGCTTTGCCTTGAGCCATGTAGGCTACATTCTGTTGACAATGTGAACAAGTTTGATAGAGTATTTCCTCATGTTGGAATTGAACTCATATCCTTTGCATTCAGGATGAAGAGCATAGGCATTATGCTATGGATTCTGATGTAGTTGTGAGTAATAGTAAGGGTGATTCTCAAGCTTATGTTTGGTTTTCATTGAGGTTCCCCACTAGGAAAAGTCTTATGACCAAAACCATTTTTGAATTTAAATGTGAGGCATTGTGGTGAGATAAGGTTCTCGTCAAAATAATGAAATTTTAGCAATGGACATTTTCCTGCCTGTTGGGTAATTTTTATATCTTCTTTTGTTTTTAAGTAAGCATTGAATGTTTTGGTGTGGATTTTACTGAAAAATAATCATAGGTACAGAAAATGTAATGTTCCAGTTTGTAAAAACGTTCAAGCTTTGGAAGTCACCAAACTGTGGTGGCAATTTTCTCGCTAATTTTACCTCTGACATCAGGCGACCTCTAGATAGGTAAAAACTATCCCAATAACTCCATATGCCCCAAAATTGACGAGCGCCTGATCTCACTGAGTCATGGCTCAAATTTCCATTTTTTTTTTTTCATTGTGGCTGTGAATTATTTTTTATTATGTCTGGATTTTTTTTCATCTTGTGTTTGTGTAAAGTGAAAAATTGTTGATTAATTAAATAGACCTGACCTTGTGGTTTTTGCAGCTAGTTTTTTTAACCGTTACTATCGCACTGAATATATCGTCGCCATATACAAAATCTGCCATTAATAGATCAAAATTCATTATAACAGTAGTCGCTATTTTCCCCCCCGCATCTTTTTTCTTTTTTTTTGTCCTCGGATGTTGTGTCTAAACACAGCGTTTACTGTTGACGGATTCCAGCTTTAGCAAGTTTGTCTGATGTCATAGAAAATTTGTTTCTGTAGCCAGGTTCAGATACTGAGGGTTACCTGCATTTATTTATTTATTTTATTAATTATAATAGTTGGGTTTTTTTTTGCGAACAGTATTGTCTCAGTAGTGTCTTTGTTGCTTATATTTTGAACTAAGGATCTATAAAGGCGTGGCAATTTTTCTAGTCCACTTCATGTACTTTTTACAGCTCACCACGCACCTAATGTATAGTCTTTTTGTCATTTTTCTCAGAACCATTGTGTAACTTTTGTATTTTCTTTACAATTATGTGTATGTAATTTTCTTTGTGCATCTTTTTTCCTCCTTTGCACTGTAGTAAAAGCACGTAAAATGTGTTGGTTTTTAAGCGGTCAAATTCTTTTTTGATGATTCTCTCTTCTTTCATGAAGTGCTGACTACTTCTTGTCCAGGAATGATAAGTATGTGGCTGCTATGTCAACTTTTAAATCTGGACTTGCGTGATTATTGCTGGGTGCTTTGTCAGATTAATACCCTCCAAGTTGTTGAATATTATTCTGAATTGTTAGGTTAGTATATTTGTTGCAGTTTCATTTGTTTTTTGTAACATATTTCTTTCGATTGGGGATTAGACGTGTGTACCCAATGTCCAAGGGTACTACTGACATATCATGGTTAGCTAGTGTGACTGTAAAGTGTCATTTTTTCTTCTATCTTTACGATTGTCATCTAAAATGATAAGTTTAATTCCGGTTTTGCAGGGTTGGACATCATTACCTTTAGAAAAGTACTGTAAAATTTGATCTTTTTTCCGAATTTTAATTAAGTACCCGTCATTTGATAGAGGCTGAACATGCCAACGATAGCAATGTGTGTCTCACAGGCAGTGAGGTTTTTTGTCTCCCTCAAGTCTGAGAAAGTGAAAGTAGACTTTAAGTAGCCTGCGAAGAGAATTATTTTAAAGTCATGTTTGTCCTCAAGTGAATGGCTCCCAGGATTGTACATAAATAGCTTAATTAAAAAAAAGATAACATTTTGTGTGAATGACAGGAGGGTATGTATAGGAAAAAAAGTATGAGTAATGTATCTTTTAACAAGTTACATCTGTAACTATTGTCGTGTTTCTCTGCCAATAACCAGTGTTAGTTGCGCATATGATATATCTGATTCATTTGATACAATTGATGCCGACCAGGATTTTCCTTCATGGGGGGGCAGAGGCTGCCATTTTGGCATAATTTGATAAAATCTTTTAAAGGTAACCATGTTTGATTTCGGAGGGTTAAGTCAGTTTGTGTCAAAATGATAGCTTTTGCCCCTCCATGGAAGAGGAAACTGTGGCTAGTCCCGACTCACTTCAACTGAATTCAATTGGCAGTGTGCACTAGGTGTATGAGGTGCTTTATTGTTTGAATGTGTGAATACATTACTACTGTGGTCAACCCAGGAACACAAGAGCATAATCTGTACTCTGATCTAGTGCCATGATTGTTGGTGAGAAAAAAATGAGATGGCTTTATTTGTCTTTTACTTACAGTACAGCCGCTTGTATTAAATACTGATTTTTGTCTTCAGTAGTTCCCAAGCTCAATTGGTTACTTTTAAGGACAAGCAGGCTAACCTAGATTTCGGGGATCTCAAGAAATCTTGATCTACACCAAAAGTGGACATTGCCCTTCCTATAGAAGAAGTTTGGTTTCATTGGTGCATATATTTGTTTGGTTGTGAAGAAAACTCTACTTGTCTTTTAAAGAAACTGAACAAGGGTTTAAATACTTTACCTTCGATTTTCTCAAAGCAGCATTTTTCGGGATAGCCCCCCTTGTGTTTAAAAGCTACCAATCAACCCATTAACCCATTCCTTGCCAGACATTTTCTGGAAACTTAATACGGGCCAGAAACAGTTGTGGGCAAAGCAGTGAAGGTGTTAATAAACATAGACAAGTGTGCTTATCTGACTCGCTCCCTTTTGAATCATGGATGAAAATAGTCTGTGACAGTGGATAGTGAACTGTTGATAAAAAATGGTTGGTCATTTAAAGGGTTGAGAGTGAACATCCTGTTGGGGCTAGGAGGAAGAAGGATAAGCTGTGATGTAATAATAATAACAATTTGCATATATAGCGCTTATCCACATTGGCATTCATATGGCCTTATGCAGTTGTGAGCGCTGTAAAACCTCTACAAAAACAAAAAGCTTATCCACACTCTACCGCATAATCTGTTATTACTCAAGCAGGCCTCTGAACACTCAGAAACATTCTGATGGTATTCTCAGTGTTGGGTAGTAATATAGATGTAACGTTTGTGGTTTTCCCCCATCTCTCCATGTCCCCATGTCCACGGAAAGGTGGGGTGTTTTTCCCCGCTTGTGAGCAAACAGGTTGTTATCATCTTCAACAAGGTGATGGTCCTCTGTGTTAGAGCTTACTCAATAGACATTTTAACTCTATAAGGACGAAGCAGACTCAAGTTGGACCAGACTTTAACTCTATAAGCACGAAGCAGACTCAAGTCGGACCAGACTTTAACTCTATAAAGACGAAGCAGACTCAAGTCGGACCAGACTTTAACTCTATAAAGACGAAGCAGACTCAAGTCGGGCCAGACTTTAACTCTATAAGGACGAAGCAGACTGAAGTTGGACCAGACTTTAACTCTATAAGGACGAAGCAGACATTTCTCTGAGCAGCAGACCAAAGGCAATGTTTAGGTTCACTTCCAACCATCATGCACAAATCAGAAATACGAATTTGTATGTTTCATTGTATGCTTGCTGTTGCCTGCCTTTTTAAGGTTCAGATAAAGAAAGCAGAACAGGAAAATCTGTATGAATAACGAAGTAATGCTTCTTTTTGAAAGCACCCCAAAACAACGCGTTTTTAAGCGATCAGATGAGCACGTCGTTGTCAAAAAGAGAAGGGAAACTGGCTGTACTGTATAGATCCTAGTATAAAGTCTATTGCTCAACGTGCTGTGATGTGAAACCAAAGACTGTGGCTTATTTTTTTATTTGCAGGTAGTCTATCCATTCTATTGATAGTCGTATGGTGTGGCTTTGTGAATTTTTTTTCAAAGCTAAAAATGTTTTTTTGTATTTTTTTCCGTTTTTTTTTACTGTACTTTCAAGATTACTGGTGTTTGAGTTAACGTAGACTGTGACATTTATCAAAATGAATCCTATTAGTAACATCTCTCTGGGAGGTTATTTCCTCATTATAATTGAGTAAGAAGGTATGGTATCGTTTGGCACACCAAATCTGTAAATGTGTTGAAAAATCTTTATTTTTTAGCATGGCAATGTTTTTTGGGTAGTGTATGAATCCACAGTGCTAGGTATGATTTGGCCTGGATTATTCATTGTTTATATGTGCTTGAAGCCTTCATGGCAGACTGACGAGAAAGCAGGAAAGACAGACAGACATACTGTGACAAAGAGGAAGAGAGGAAGCGAATGGAAAGAAGTCTGAATAAAACATTTACTTCATGTCTTCAGTGTCCTTTTCAATCATGTATCTCCAGTCCTTATGCAACTTATTTGCTTTGTATGACTTCATTTTTTTTTGTACCTGGTAAAAGACACCATGATCAACGCATTCCTTGATCTTAGTGATGGCTAGGCTACTTCTAGCTTGCAAAATCTGACACAGGTCTAATGCCAATAAGTCTATAAATGTGTCACAATGCAGTGGAATCAGGCGCTTATCAATTTTTGGACATGTGGAGTTATTGGTATCATCTTAAAACTTGTTCATTTGTCTTGCCTTCGATGAAGGCCCATTTATCTTGAACTGAAGGAGGTGGAGGTCACCCTGTTTCAGAGGTTAAATTAGCGAGAAAATGGCTGCCAAAGTTTGGTTATTTCCATAGCTTGAGAGCTCGTGGTGCCTGAAAAATTTACATTTTTTGTGCCTTTAATCAACATCTTTCAGTAAGATCCACACAGAAATGTGTTCGTAAATGGCCATAAAAGATGTTGAGCCAAAAAAACAACCCCAAAATCGATTTTAAAATATAGCCAAACTGGCGGGAAAATTCCATTTTTTATATCAATTTAATTTTTTTTGACGAGCGCCTGATTTCACAGCGCTCCCTCACAAATATTGTCCTCATTAAGGATGCAGGACTGGCGTCTGTGGTGTAGTGGTTAGTTGATTCACTGTCGCTTGCAAGAAACCCTGGTTTGATTCTTGATTCCCGCTAAGGGACAATTTTTATCGAGTATCTCCGTCTTTCTGCTGGGATGTTGTATCCCTCTCTGCCCGAGTTGACCCTTACAGTCAGGGTGGAAGCCTGCCATCAAACTGGCCTAAATTGTGTCGATGGAGGCGTGAAAACGTTTACATTAAGAGAAAAAAAGAGGGAACAGTTTACCGTAGTTCAAATGACTCCCTCAATGTTCTTGAACTCGAGTTGCTTGAAGAATTTTCAAAGCTCTCTGCACGTTTCACTCTCTCCTATTATTGAAGAAGGAAGATGTGGTATGAAGTCTGACAATCTTATTGACTGTAGAGTAGGGTAATTACAGGGAAGTTACAACTCATTACCCATTCCATACCAAAACTCAAATGCTTGTCATTCACTTACTGTTGGTGTGAGTATAGTATGAGGACGAAATAGAGTTGAAGTACTGACATATAATATATTTACATATAGTCGTAGGAGAAGTATTAAAGAATTGCATCGTTATGGAGTTGCAACGTCAATTCATCGAACTGTTACTGTTTTTTTTAGCACTTTTATAAGGTCATCAAGTTTTACGGATAGTATTTTATTAACTAAGATATTATACAGGGTTTCTGTATATATTATTGTATGGCTTCAGTTCAGAGTAAGCACAGGTCAGATACAAACTTTATCAATTGATTTTGTTGATGATTGTTAATAATGATATCATGTATAAAGAATTAGCTTTTCTTTTGAATTAAAAGTCCTGTTGTTTAAATTTAACTCGACGAAACTGTACCTTCCACGTAAAGATTTTCCAATGAGTGATAAATTTATGTTATTTTTTGTTTCAATTAATATGTTATGTCTTTTAAATAGAAATGATTTTGTCTTTTAAAAATCGTATGTTATTTCGTGAGTCTTGCTAGATATGTATGTTAATAAATCGTCATCTGTTATTAAACGCACTGTTATTTCATGTTCTCCACTAAACCCACTTTTCGTATGACGTCTTCTCTGTTCTCTCTCTGCCATGTTTCACTTATGCCTGCTGTCAAATTAAACTGTATAATAATACAGTATTACACGGATAGGTCGAACACAAAAGGCTCGAAATCACTCATCCTTCAAACAAGGCCTGCAGTCCACCCCCCCCCCCCCCCCCGCCTTTTTTTCTTCTTCATCTTTGAAAGATATCCTGAACTACGGTTCCCTCGAACTACCTAGGCCAGTCCCGACGAGTTCGAGATATCCGTGTTTTACTGTATTTTCTTGATAGCTGTGGGTTTTTTTCCAATTCATTAGTGATAACCAAAGCTCTCTAACTATCATGTTAGACTATTCACCCAAACCCTTTTTTTTGTGACATTCTTGCTGAAGCTGTTCCCTCCCAGGCAGGGGGTAAAGTGTTGGTGAAAGGAAGGTACCTTATTAACATACTACCCGCCTCTTTAAATAACCTAACAGTGTTGACAGGGGAGTTAAACCAATACCATTTCACCTTTTTAAAAATTAACATACTGTTAGACTGTCATCAATACAGCCGAAACCGTACAAGACAGACATTTTTGACGATTTTGAGTTACTAAGACTGAGATCAGAAACTAAATGTTCTCTCTGCTCTTTCAAAATCGGAAGATTATTCGGAGGCGTTATCTTATCAAGATATTCAAAGAATTGCATTCGAAAAAGCTTGCCATTTTGCGAAACTCGAAATCTTTTACGTCAAATTTCTCAAAACTAGGCAGTAAGCAGATACAGCTGTGTAATTCTGAGGTAGCGATTTTTTGTAAAACGTATGGACACACTACTCTGAACATGGATTGTGACATCTGACTCATGTGTTTTCTGCCCAAACCAAGAGTTATCTTTTTCTTCTCATTCCTCATTCATCTCAATGGACATCCCAGTCTCTAGTGCGAAGGCTACTGTTCGCCGCATGTCCTCCAGGCCCCTATAGAGTTTTTTGGTCCCCCGTAGGGCCAATATTTTCTTCTGTACTGCCACTGCGGACTGCGGTCAAAAATTCGTGGCGCCACCGATCCTATAATATCTTTTAAACTGGTGAATCAATGCCCCCCACACTTTGCACAGCAGTAGGTATCACTTTGTCTTAACTTATATTTTTCCAAAACAGTTGAGGCGAGATTTATAAACTTTTCTTCTTAAATGATTAAATTTATATAAAATTATACAAATCTCCGCCACGCATAAAATGAAAGTGTACACAGCACTTACCGCTTCTCACACATTTTGCATACGCATAAGGCCTAGATCTACGTCACTGTTAACCAATGACACTCTATAGTGGCTAATCTTTATACAATTTTTAAATATAGTAAACACCTTTTGGCACTAAAGGTACTCAAAACATGCGTTCAATAAGCAAAATATCACGACTATCATAGTGCTGTCGAAAATTCGCGGCGCAACTTGTCTAATTTATCTCCTCAACTATCGAATATAAACTTCCAGCTTTTGCAAAACAATTGGTATCAATTTGTCTCAACAGATCGATAATTTTGTAAAAGACCTGATAGCTCTATTCTAGAAAATTCCTTAGTAAATACTAATAAAAAATCCTAGTTGGTGGTTTCTGTTGATTTTGAAATGTTTTAGTTTACAGTTGGGACGATATCCCTTTAAAAGCAAGTCCGTCATATTTTTTTTTCTAATCGCGCGGTTATCTTTATAGAACGCATGTTTTGAGAACTTTTAGAACAAAAAAAGTGTTCACTATAAAATTAACTTCTTGTAACTAGTTTTGCCACTAAAAAGTATCATTGGTGAGCTGTGACGTAACCCCATATGCGTATACAAAATATGTGTGAGAAGCGGGAAGTGCTGTGAACAATTCCATTTTCCGTTCGAAGGAAATTTGTTTTTATTTTATATACACTTATGAAGAACCGTTTTTTAATCTAGCCTCAACTGTTGTGGAAAAATATTGATTAAGTTAAAACAAATTGAGACAAACTGCTGTGCAAAGTATGGGTGACATTGATTCACCCGTTAGAAAGATATTTGAGGATAA
This sequence comes from Aplysia californica, assembly GCF_000002075.1. Taxonomy (NCBI): domain Eukaryota; kingdom Metazoa; phylum Mollusca; class Gastropoda; order Aplysiida; family Aplysiidae; genus Aplysia; species Aplysia californica. The sequence goes on from NW_004797302.1 coordinate 1,057,604, forward strand.
GTTTTGACCGCACTAGAGAACAACGAGTATAACAAAGGAGTTGCTCAATAAGCTTATTGTCCCAACGCATATAACATTTTAAAATCTGTAGAAATCACCCATTGGGATTTTAAAATGAGTGATTACCAATGAATTTTCTAGAATAGATTGATTACTAATGAATTTTCTAGAATAAAGCTAACAGGCGTTTACAAAAACGTTGATCTACTAAGACAAATTGATATACGCTATTGTGCAAAAGCTGAGGAGTCTATGTTCGATAGTTGAGGTAATATTTGACAATAAATTCCCCCGCGAATTTTTGACCGCTTTGCTAGCATCACTGTGGGTAATAAAATGATCCTATTTCAAATTGCTTCTTCTTGGGGGATGTAAAGAAAGCTTACTACATGTACTAGTAGTGTGGTACTTAACGTTATGTGCGTAATGAACCTTTCTGTATATTATTCTACTCAGTTAAAAAAATAAAGATTCGATATTCTTGTTATACGTTGTGTGGACTTTCCTTTTTATTGGGGAAGCAGAGTCAAAACTGTCCTAGACGACCTCCCGTTTCCGCTAAGGACAGTGGTTGTCTTAGCGAGGTGGACGCCTTTGGCAGTGTCAATAATTTAAAAATTTATTTTTTAACAACTCAAAGGAGAGTTGCGAGCGCCCTAAAACCTCTACTAAAACAAAACTACCAAGGAGAGTTTGGAAGTTTTGTTTGTGGAGGTACAGGTGATTGTCTTGAGCAGGTGGCTGTAAACTGTTAGATCAGTATCGACTGTTTGTAATTATTTTGTACGAAAACATATTATAATATGTTTCACGACGCGGTGGAATCAGGTCCTCGTCAATTTTTTGACATGTGGAGTTATTGGTATCGTTTTAAAGCGTGTACATTTGTCTTGCTTTCGGTGGAAAAAAAATACTCATCTATCATGAATAGAAGCCGAGAAATTTGCGATCGAAGGAGATTTAGGGAAAGGGGGTCACTTGGTTTCTGGGGCAAAATTAGCGAGAAAATGGCCGCCAAATTTTGGCGATTTCCAAAGCTTGAGAGTCCTTAGAAACTGCAAATTTACATTTTTGTACCTTAAATCAACTTGTTAACAGAGAGTTACTACTCCGATGAATGGAGATGTCTCTCTCATCTGTCAAGACACGGCGTCTGCTTTGCTTTGATTTCATTCTGGGTTATGGTGTCTGCTTCCGTGGTTCAAATTCCATGTCGTCGGCGGCTGTTAAAAATGTACTAAGCCCAAAACATATTCTTTTGTAAGTGTTTCAAGGCGCTCGCAACTGCATAAGGTCATATGAACGCGCGGGACACATTAAACATTTTCAGTTGGTAGGAAATTTTGAATTTTGCCCGGGTGGCGGACGAAGCCTGCTCTTATCGATTTTGGACCGCCAAGGGATCTTTAATGTGCGCAACTTGCACTCGGGACTTCCGAGATTTTTTGCTTTGATCCGCCAAGGGTAGGTGTTCGTCTTATCCACCAGAAGATCAGGAATGTTGCTGAAAGACCGCAGTATGAAGGAGCCAAGGAGTAGCTGTAGAAAGAGTCAGGAGCCCAGAGGAAGGGGTAAAGGAGGTGAGAGGGTAGGGGCAGAAAGTGGGGACGAAAGAAGACGACAGAACATTGTTCATCATCATCATCCGGTGCCTTGCCGACTGGCGTGGGCGATCATGGACATCCACTTCACCCTGTCCTGCGCTGCAGCAATGGTGTCTGCTGTTCTGGCTGCTCCCAGCCATGTTGTCATCTTGTCCAGAACATTGTTAGAGAGCAGTAAAAAAGGAGAAAGGAAAACATTTTAGAGAAGAGAATTTTCCGTCGCTCACCAGATTCGAACCGGGGACCTATTGCATGAGGGGACAAACACCGTAACCTCTCGACCACGAGAACCCCCGCCCAATATATTGAAAACTTTTGTTGTTGTTGAGGTTTCTTAATCCATGGTATTGGTTGCATGTGCCTAAGAAATATTTAGTTGAAAATCAAATTCTGAATGTTGAAAAAAGCAATTAAAAAGATAGTTCATGTTCTTCTTCTTCTTCCTCTTATTCTCCTTCTCCTTCTCCTTCTCCTCCTCCTCTTCCTCCTCCTCCTCCTCCTCCTCCTCCTCTAAATGGACATCCCAGTCTCTAGTGCGAAGGCTGTCTACAATGACCACTTTTCTCCTTGCCAATAGATGGTCGTCTTGGACAGGTTTGACTGTAATCTGCAGCAAGAAAAAAATTAGTAACTCTGTTAGACTGTCTGTAAAAAAATATTTGAGTTGCTTTTATATTTTGTGCAACAGAAAAAACCCTCAGGGGGAATGGTCAGGGTTTCAAGAGTTTGACTAAATTTGAAAGTTGACAAGCTACAACTACAAACAGTTTTATTTGCCTAGATTTTTTTAATTGAATGTAAGCTAAAAGAAAAGATATTATTCTGCAGGGTACACCATCTGCTCAGTTGGCAGCTATCATGTTGATCTGTGATGTAGGTTAGTGGTCCCCAACCCCTGCACTGGTTGGTGGGTCATTTGGTTCCGCACCACACAGGAAAAGGAAACAATATTATTGTCCTTTTAAAAATTATTTATTTGATTATCAGATTCCGAAAGGTGTTTATTTTGAATAATGACGGGATTCTCTCCTGTCACTTGATATGTGACGTGATAGTTACTTCTCAGCATGTATTATATTAGATATTTACTCTCAAACTGGTCAAATATCTTTTTCGATGTATTTATCCACTACATCTTGAAGACTGGTCTGTGAAAATATGTCTTACATGAAACCTGTCTGTGGCGCAAAAAAGGTTGGGAACCACTGATGTAGGTGACCTTGATTCAAATCTTGTTTTTCTATCTGTATAGAATTAATGTTTTAATGAAT
>NW_004797302.1:1060578-1066804 GCF_000002075.1 Aplysia californica
CTTCTTCTTCTTCTTCTTCTTCTTCTTCTTCTTCTTCTTCTTCTTCTTCTTCTTCTTCTTCTTCTTCTTCTTCTTCTTCTTCTTCTTCTTCGATGTCGAGCACAAACTGTGTACTCCGATTCAAATCTGAGAGACTGCCTTTGAGTTTTCTCTCAAGAAGAGTCACATTCTGCCAGGTCTGTGTACGGAGGGTGGCTTAGCGCGAAAAGTTCTGAAGGATGGCTGGCATCCTCTTGGTCGTGTCCGCATTCGTAGGTCGCGGACTCTCCCACTTTTAATTTAGTGTGCATTTGGTGTTTGGGTCTGTTGTGACCACAGTGGAGTCGAAAGATTGTGACCTGGTCTGCTCTATTTGGCATGTAAGTAGTAGTAGGGGTCACGTTTGTACTATGGAAACAGTTTTTTTTCTCTCTCTCCAGTAAAATTTTACTTTCTCGACTAAACACATTTTAACAGTTTGGTGACGATATGAGACGTTCTTGTATTTGGGTTGTTAAAAAAACAAACTTTCAAGGAACAGATCTCGGTGTCTATGTTCTTGTGGTTAAATGTTTCGCCGTTGCGCCCTGAAGACCTGAGTTTGATTCCCGAGAGGAGAGAATTTTGATCGAGTATCTTGGTCTCACAGCTGGGATATTGTAGCCCTCACAGCCCGGTTTGCCCTTGACTGGCAGGGTTGAAGTCCGCCTGCGAACACAATCTAAATCCTTGTAATAACTGGCTAGGTTTGACATCCATAACTTATTACACGGACAAGGCACTGATTAAGATTTTGTCATTTTAGTAATATTTGCAGATTTTGATCCCCGGATATTTCTCTAGATCTTGCAATTCCAAACCTTTATGTATTCTTCTATTCACCCCATTTTCTGTTCTCTCCTCCAAACTTTTTATTGTCTGGCCTTCGTATTTAAATAAATTCCGCTATTTTTTTCAGTGTTCGTGGTTTCTTTTTAACAGCAACTTTTTTGTTGCTGTTGTAGTTTTCTGCTCTCGTTATTTAAGATATTCAGATTAATGTCCAATGTTCTTATCTTTGTCGTAAACAGTCTGTGGAAAGTCTCTCATCATCGACGAACCTAATATCTAAAACGCTTACGTAAACTAAAAATAGCCTTCCTTTTGTTCTGTAGATAATTAATTAAGTCGGTCAAGCTTTCAGTGAATATGGATCTCTCTCTCTCTCTCTCTCACTCTTTCTCTTCCGCTGTCTCTCTCTTTCTCTCTCTCTCTCTCTCTCACTCTTTCTCTTCCGCTGTCTCTCTCTCTCTCTCTCTCTCTCTCTCTCTCTCTCTCTCTTTCACTGCCCTGTCTCGCTCTCTTCACTCCCCCATCCCTCTATCTCTCCTCAGTGTGTGCTTGGAATGTAATGGTAAAAAGCATTCTTGACGCCTGAGAAAGAGACAGTAGATAAAATGAAAACTTCACCTAAAGTTAAGTACTGCATTATCTGGAACTCTAGGCAGACATGACCTGTTGAATGTTGACTGCTTCACGTTATCTTTCACTACTGTCAAATCTACAGTTGGCCTTGTTTTGTTTTCCTATTTTTTTAAAAATCCGGAACTTTCATTATTGTATCACCTCATTTTCAGAAGGTTTTCACTTGACTTTGAGTCGAGCGCCACTTTTTGACACTGCATTGCGATAGATATTTAAAAATGTTGAAAGCTTTCAGGCAGTAGCCTGAACAGTCATTAATCAACTTGGTTTTCAAGCACAATGGACAAAGGAATCCGAGAAAATCAACGTCCCATCCTCATGTGCCTCTTCCCACTGTTCATTCTTGCAGGCGCTGTCGAAGCTGTGATTCCACAAAGCAATTATGTAAGCGTTCTGATGAACCATGGACAGGAGATTAGGGGAACCAGAGAGACGTTGAAAGATGGCCGAAAGATCGACGTTTTCCGAGGAATTCCTTATGCTGAACCCCCGACTGGTGAGTGTTAAGTTTTGGTTACTTTTTTAAATTTTTATGTGACATGCGTATTTGGAACCCGCACTTCCTGAAAGGTATTTTGTATTGGTCGTTTAAAGAAAAAAGACAAGGTAATTGGTGGAAAATACGAACAACGATAGATATGGTTTGGTTTATGATAAAATGGTTTCCAAATTGTTAAATGTTTCGAAAGTAATCTTGTGTTAGTCTCTCCCCTTCTCTCTCTCTCTCTCTCTCTCTCTCTCTCTCTCTCTCTCTCTCTCTCTCTCTCTCTCTCTACCCTCTCTCTCTCTCTCTCTCTCTCTCTCTCTCTCTCTGTACCTATCGCTTTAGCTCTTACTCTATCTCTAACCACTACTCCTCTCCCAGACCTCCCTCCCCTCCCTCTAATCCCCCATCCCACTTCTCTCTCAACCTCTCCCTCTCTACGTCACTTAAGAGACCAGCAAAAGCTCATGTCTTATGCCCCCCCCCCCCCCGTCACTTTCATCTCTACACTAAAATGCATTCCTCCGCTTTCTATCCACATTCACCATTATGATTTTCTCAGGTCAAAGACGTTTCAAAGCACCGGTGGAGTCCGCGGGCTGGTCAGGGACCAAATATGCTCTGCACGAAGCCCCAAGATGCCTTCAGAGTATCACCCCAAAGCCTGGCACGAATGAATCAGAGGACTGTCTATTTTTGGATGTGCTCACCCCGGGCGTGAACGGGTCCTCCTCCTCCTCATCCTACCCCGTCATGGTGTGGATACACGGAGGGGCGTTCCTCCAAGGCGGAGCTTACAAGGCTTATGGGTCCAGTATGGCCGCTACCGGCGTCGTGGTAGTAGCCATGAACTACAGGCTCGGACCGTTTGGATTTTTGTCCACAGGCGATGACGTCATGCCAGGGAATTATGGCATGCTGGATCAGTTGCTGGCGCTGAAATGGGTGCAGAAATATGTCCACGTCTTTGGTGGAGACCCTAGTCACGTTACTATCGCTGGTCACAGCGCTGGATCTGCCTCCGTGTCCTTTCACGTCTTGTCTCCTTTGTCTGTGGGTTTGTTCCAGCGAGCCATCATGATGAGTGGTTTTTCGCTGTGTCCCTGGACTGTAGAAAGACCGGGGACTAAAGTAAGCCTGAAAGAATTCACGACTTTGTTAGGAAAGGAAGTGGGTTGTACAGAGTCTAGCTCGAAAGAGATGTTTATATGTCTGCAAAATGCAAATGCTAATGCAATTAGTAATGCTACATTTGAAGTGCAAAAACACAAAGGGGTACAATTTCTGGCATCACCAAGAGTTGAGAATACGTTCGGATTTCTTCCCAAAGACCCCTTGGATATCTTTCTCAGTGGCAATTTTAGTCGAGTTGACACAATCCGAGGTTTCGCATCAGGCGAGTGGCCATATTTCATATACGATCCAGATGACGACGGTATTTCAAGGGATGACTTCAAGCCAGATTACGAGAAGTTCCAAGGCATTTACGCCTACAAAAACAGTAGTTACATCACTAACATCGTCTCAAATTCTTACCTAGGCAACACCTCTGATCCCATAGCAGTTCGCACCCAATTATTTGATGCGCTGTTGGACACACTTTTCGCTGCACCAGCTGTGATGGAAATTGAGCAGTCTTTGTGGGGTTCAAACTCAGGGAAGCATTATCTATATCAGTTTAGTTACAGGGCAAGCGACACAGTCACTCCAGCCTGGGAAGGAGTTTCGCACTACGAAGAAATTGCAATTCTACAGAACCGAGTCACTGATCCGGCCGATCGATCTGTTGCATTGTTGACAGAAAGCGTTGTCTCAAACTTTGTAAAAACGGGAAACCCCACTGCGACACGAGTCGAGAACAATGGCGAAGTACTTCAGTGGGAACCGTTCACGAGCAGCAACCCCGCCCTACTCAACATCGACTCAAAAGCTTCACTCCAGAAGTTCCCCAGACTGGATAAAGTTCCTTTTTACAAAACGATGTTGGACGCGTTGAGGGAGACGTCTTCGGGCTAACGGTGCCGTTGAGAATTGAAATAGCCCTTCACCAGAAAGCACTGTCGAAATATGATTTGCTACTATGGCAATACATGTATCTGCCCCCCCCCCCCCCCCGAAAAAGGAAAAGAAATAAACTTTTAAAAAATCATCATAAATGAATAGTCATATACATGTGAATGTAAATACAGCTTATGAAAATGAAAGTGACGCAAATCTAGACCCCACCATGCCCCTTAAAAAAATCGACATGAACTAGACCATAATTTAGGAGATGGGCTTCGATCCTACCTGTCAGGACCTACCCGAGCTGAAAATGAGAGGGATACAACTTCCCCGGAGAAATGCCGAGATATTTAATACAAATTCTCCTCTCGCAGGAATCGAGCTCAGGTCTTCTGCGTGGGACGGCGAAGCACCCAACCGCTACACCACAGACTCCGGTCGACTGATGTCCTTCGCACGAAATCATGACATTGCCGTTGACAATGTGTTAAAAAATCCTCAACAACAACAGCAACCTAAAAAAAGATTACCAATTCAGCAAAGTACAATTTTTCCCTTCTGGAGTTTTTGAAAGACAGTCGAGTCTTCCGAAACAACTCACAAACAATCGAAGAACTGAAGCTTAATTGGTCGCTTTTAAGGACAAGCGGGCGAACCCAGATTTCGGGGGTTTCCAGAAATCTTGACCTACACCAAAAGTGGACATTGCCCTACCTATAGGAGAAGTTTAGTTTCGTTGGTTTGTATTTTTGTTTTGTTATAGAGAAAACTCTCCTTGTCTTTTAGAGAAACTGAAAAAGGGGCAAAAATTTACCTTCGATTTTCTCAAAACAGCATTTTTCGGGATAGTCCACTTGTGCTTAAAAGCGACCAATTTTGTGCCGGAAGCCCAAAGAATCAACCAAGATACAGGTACAGGGTTTTTCAAAATTTCCAGCGGCGTATCCAAGAAATTTTTATCCCCTGGAGCGTATAATCTAAATAGCAACCACCTTCTTTGACTTTGTTCGGCTGAGCCAGTTTTAAATGAATTTGTTCTTTGATGTACAAACACACGTTATGATTGATTTTAAAAAGATTTATTTATAAAGTTTTACATCTCATTCAATTTAGGTTGAAATATTAACAACTTGATGCTTCTCGAACATCCGAGATGTTTTCTTTATGATAACATATTTCTTGACGTCCCATTGATTAGATTCTGTGCGTTCAAAGTGTTGCTGAAATTTGTGTAGTTGACTTTTTGCCTTTTCACACCTTCATTGCTGAGATTTTTCCATCTAAGTTTGTACATGTACTGACTGGATAAAATGTCTGCTCCCGAGAGCTCTCAACGAAGCCTTAACATCTGCCCTTCTAAGAATATTAAGCAACTGCCCAGTCTGTGCAAATTATGAAATGGTAGAGGATTAACGACACTATCAGTACTATAAGGTTATAATTTAAGAGGCGAGACCTCTGAGTTTAACGTCCATCTCCGAAAGGACTGAGCCAAAAGGGAAATTCGTGTAAAGTGTCTTTCCAAAGGACACAACGTCGGACCAAGCTGAGGCTCGAACCCCTGAAACTACAATATCACGATTACGTGTCCGGTAGCCTAACCACTGGGCTACTGACGCCACTGCCCAAGCTGTAGGACAATGTCCTGAAACTTCTCCTATAAGCCAGTAGAATCATTTTTTCCCAGTTTAGATTTAGTAAGAGCTTTACGGCGCTTGCAACACAATAGGTCATACAAGTGCCGAAGGTTAGTAGAGGTGTTACAAGAGAGACACGCACAAACAAGAAGCAGGAAAGACCAGGACGACAGATGTTTGATAGGAAAGAAGGAGCAAACCACACTAGAGCAATCAGTCTTGGAGAACACAAGCGAGGACACATGTTGACGCAGCAGTGAAGAGGTTTAAAATGTGTTAATTTTCTTTTAAAGGCTTTCTGCGCGTACACTCCAACCAATCAATAAAACATGTATAAAAGTGAACGAATACATGGGTTTCTTTGTTATATATAAGAATTTTATTTCCAAATCGTAAAATTGGCCGAAGAACACAATCAGACAGTATATATATATACGTACAAAAAACTCTTACGTTATATTATTGTTGTCTATAGCGTTTGGTCACTGTTCACACATCGGAGGCAGAACCAATAACCAGAAACGTCAGCTTGCAGTGGATCATAGGTCACAGTTTTGTAACTTATTCTGCAATTGAGATTTCATTTAAAACAGTATATATCTTTGTACATGGGGTAAGAGAGTGCCACTGTTTAGCCTTACTTCTTCTCTCCCCCCCC
>NW_004797302.1:1068316-1069973 GCF_000002075.1 Aplysia californica
TCTCACACACACACACACACACACACACACACACACAATTACGAACACACACAGACACACTCATCTCCTCGTCCCCATCCTCCAATTCATTCGCACACATATCCCTCCATCTCCTCTCCTCCCCCCTCCTCCTTCTCCTCTTCCTCCTTCCTCTCTCATTCACATACTCATAAACACACCCTTCCTCCTCCTCCTCTTCTTCCTCCTCCTCCCCCTCCCATACACACACACAGACACACACACACACACACACACACACACACTCACACACATACCCTTTAACCTGTCCCCGTCGTTTTATGCTAGAAAAATTCTTAAATTAAGCAAACTGAGCCCAAAAAATGTGAAATTAAGCGATTCTGTTACTTTTAACAAAGAATGATAAAGGAAAATAATCAGAAATTATGCAAAAAATGATCAAATTTTGATACATTATGCGGGTGCATAAAACCACGTGGACAGTTTACCCCCCCCCCCCCACACATACACAACGCTCCCACAACCACCAGCGAATGTGGTTCAGTAATGGCAAGGCTCACCACCGTTTCTCACAAAAGACGAGACGTGTCACTTCATAAGTATCTGTCGGGATACTGTATCCTGTTTCATCCGGGTCGGCCCCAAGTGGCAAGATCGTAGCAACCCTCCTCTAAATCATGTGGCATAATATGTGAGGCGGCGTGGTGGAATCAGGCTCTCATCAATTTTGGGACATGTAGAGTTATTGGTATCATCTTCAAGCTTGTTCACTTATCTTTATTTGGATGGGAAAAAAATACCCTTTTATCCAGAAAACAAGTCGAGATATTTGCGAATGAATGAGGTGGGGCTCACCTGTTTTCAGAGGTAAAATGAGAAAATGGCAGCCAAAGATTAGTTATTTCCTTAGCTTAAGAGTCCGTGGTAACTAAAAATTTACAATTTTTGTGCCTTTAATCAACGTTTTTCAGAAAAAAAATTTCTTCACTTTGATTATTTTGACGAGAGCCTGATTCCACCACGCTGCCTCACATATAGTGTGTCAAAACTGGCTCAAACAATTTGATTTGAAAACATATATTACTCCTGTCCGCGTCGTTTTATGCAAGAACAATTCTGAAATTATGCAAACTGAGCCCCCCAAAAATGTGAAATTCAAATCTATGCGATTCTGTTAATTTTAACAAAGACTGATAAAGGAAAATAATCAGAAATTATGCCAAAAAAAATGATCAAATTTTGCTAAATTATGCGGGGTGCATAAAACCACGCGGACAGTTATACTAAACAAAAAGTGTTATAATTTTAACATACAATTTGTATTACAAAGTATTAGATCTAGATTTATATTCTTTTTGTACAATTCGTCGCCTGTCACACGAAAGGGCGTATTCCAGATTTTGGCAGTTTTGAGTTGTTACTACTAGTAGATAGCGCTGCCTCAGATCTATGTTCACACGAAACGGCGTATACCTAGCTTTAAAATAACAGTACTAGCAGTAAAAAAACGAAAAGGGCGTACGCTGACACTCAACGCGACCGAATCAGACGAAACGGCGTACGCAGGCTTGCGCCCTTTCGTGTGCAAAAAATTGATACAAAGTTGTATCAAATCTATTCGCACGAAAGGACGTATACCTTGGTTACACCCCTTTGTGTGAACGACCGTTACACTTTC
>NW_004797302.1:1072915-1074235 GCF_000002075.1 Aplysia californica
CCCCCCAAAAAAAAACAAAAACAAACAACACCCCCAACAACAACAACCTCAAAACAAAACAAACAAAACAAAACAAAACAAAAAACAAATAAACAAAAACAAACAAACAAACAGACAAAAAAAAACAAGCAAAAAACAAAAACTAAAAACCAACCAGCAACAACAGCGAAAAGGAGACATTCTAAGAAAAAAGAGGATGTACTTCAGGAAAAACCCGCTACTGCATTTATTAGCTGCCAACTACAGGTATAAATACAAGCTAAATATCTTTACACACATTGCCTTCTAGTTTGTGTTTTCTTGGAAAACCCAAACGGAAATAAGCAACTGGAATATAACCGCCCACAAAAAATAAAATATAACCGCCCACAAAAATCGGGAGGTAAAATAAAAAAGATACATGCATATATTATATTTATAGTAAAATTCAGTTCTCGGTTAACCATGCACGGGACAATCTTTCAAAATGCTTAAGAACAGAGCAAAGGACTACGGTCTTCATCTAAGAGGGGTGAAATAAAATGGAATAAAAATGTGTTTGCTGAGGTCTATTTCTGTTCTAGTGATTTTGCTCCTTCTCATTGCTCTCGGGTTTTTGGTAGTCTGCTGTTGGTTTGGGCGTGTCGAAAGATGTGAACTCAATGTCCTCTATTCGCTGCTTTGGCTTGTCTAAAACAAATCCGGGACAGAATGGGATATATCTGTGGATGAAAGTTACCAATGGAAGGTGTTATTGTGATGTAAATAATGTATACTATATCTTTGAAAAAAAAATCCCAAACGGAACCAAAGTGTGAAAGAAAAGGTTTTTAAAAAAGTAGACTCTTACCTCCTTCTGAAATACACAATATTAATATGTAGGTTATTACTGCAAAGATGGCATTTCCCCCACCAGGGCAGTGCTACTAACTGAAGTAGTTTTTAGACCTTCTCCAAAGGGGGGATATTAACATGTTCTTATGCACAGGAGAATTGTAAAAGGGCTGATTCATCAATGTCATGCACTTACTGTGCCGGAACAACTGCTGCTTCTTCTTTCCTAATCCTTACTATCGTCATTTTTCCTCTACCTCTTTTTTATGTTTGTCACACTCTTGTGAACTGTTATTTCCAGGGTGCCTTGATAGTCGAAGCAGACTTTGTGCTGTTGAAGCTAGAGAGGCGAAGAGAGTAAACCGTTTGATCTTCTCTGTTGACCTCCACCTCTTGGCGCTCAAATGACCTTATACAGTTACCTGTATTACCTGTCCTGGGCAACAACGTCATAGCACACCGGACAGGTCCATAAGTGCTCAGTTCCCCCCTGCACCAAAGCCCGCA
>NW_004797302.1:1075673-1076844 GCF_000002075.1 Aplysia californica
CCCCCCAAAAAAAACACACAAAAAAAACAACAACAACCAAACCCAGACGCATCTCATTTTACAGTATTCCTCAGACTTTCTGAAGAGCATGCGCTCATGGTGGGCAGAAGTCAGACACATGAAAAGCACCCTTTACATTTACACACAAGAAGCTGCCAACAATGGCAACCATTTCAGGAAAACACTTAGCAGTAATAATATCTATAGTTTGCATTTATACAGCACTCTGTTTCAAACAATAGAGATCGATTGTATTTATATAGCACTCTATTCCAAACAATAATGATAGATTGCATTTATATCGCACTCTGTTTCAAACAATAATGATAGATTGCATTTATATAGCACTCTGTTTCAAACAATAATGACATATTGCATTTATATAGCACTTTTTTCCAAGCAATAATGATAGATTGCATTTATGCAGCACTTTTTTCCAAACAATAATGATAGATTGCATTTATATAGCACTCTATTCCAAACAATAATGATAGATTGCATTTATATAGCACTGTATTCCAAACATTAATGATAGACTGCATTTATATAGCACTCTTTGCCAAACAATAGCAATCGATTGCAGTTATATAGCACCCTATTCCAAACAATAATGATAGATTGCATTTATGTAGCACTCTGTTCTAAACAATAATGATACATTGCATTTATATAGCACTCTATTCCAAACAATAATGATAGATTGCATTTACTGTACTTGCAGTTGCAGGCCTCCAAGAGTAAAGCGTACGAAAACAAAGAGCACTATAATCCTATTCTTGATGAAGGTAACAGAGAGTGTAGGTACTACCATTGGAAGATACCACCAGCGCTTCATGAGTAGTCACTAAACGAATCATCAACGCTTTGACATACCTTAAGCAGGTGATTCTGTTTAAGAAAGGCTGAATATATGGCATGTCGTAAGTGGAACTTAAACTGTCTCCGTTGTCCTTAGCTGCGTCCCAAGTCTTGAGCCCCCTCTCTTCACGAGTGCCTGTGGAAAATAATATGGACATGACTGTATTGATTAAGGAGACAAATAAACATTGGCGAGAGAAAATAACTAAATCATTAGAGGAGATTGTGTTATTAAAGGACATGAGTGTCGTGGGTCGACACGATCACGTATACACTATCGCACCACGTTCTCATCGTATAAGAATACCCCCCC
>NW_004797302.1:1078681-1080011 GCF_000002075.1 Aplysia californica
CTAATCAACCTGTGTAAACTGACCATTCAATGTTGAGAAGAAAAGTGATAATCTTAGACATGTGCTTCTGTCGCGGAATGTTATTATAATTACCCGCCCCCCCCCCCACGGGGCTGCCCAGTTTGTCACAGGCCCAGTTTGTCACAGGCCAGTTTGTCACTCGCCCAGTTTGTCACTATTTCATTTAAGCATTTGAGTATTGATGACAATCATAATTACAGCACTCTGACACTGTAGTTGTAACTTAATTTTTTTTTTATTCCCCACCTTCAAATTGGCGGTGTAAAGAGTAAAGATAGTCCATCTAAAATGTCAATTCAGCTTGTGTTGTTCAATATTCTTCCTTTTTATTTTCAAATCAAAGCAAATCTATATTACATGTACTCTGTAAAATTTCAACAATGAATGTTCTTTCGATAAAAACAATTGAAAATAAAATTCAATTCAAGCAATCAATCGATCATTAATTTACTCTTTTTGAGACTGTCAGTGATAACTTCCATCATGTAGGGCCTGTGACAAACTGACATGCTTCCCCCCCCCCCCCTTTACACACACACACCCCATAAGATCCTCTTTTCCCTCGATGTAAGTGCATAATATATCATCACATTCAAGAGCCTGTACCTGTGTCGATAGGATTATCGGCATTCGCGACCCAGTTTGGCATGCTGAGTCCAATGAAAAGGGGCACGCCGAAAACGAAAAGGTTCCTTGATGAGTTGAGATTCACAAACTGGAGGTTAGAAATGCCCACCGCTGCAACCATGCCTGGGGGAAAAGAGGGGGAACATAAATGAAGGAAAGATTATTTCAAGCACTTGCAGATCAAAGAAGAATGTTACATACTGATTTAATTAATTGCTCTTTTCTCTTTCTCTCTCTCCCTCTCTCTCTCTCTCTCTCTCTCTCTCTCTCTCTCTCTCTCTCTCTCTCTCGCATGCACGCAAAATCGACCTTTTGTGTTTAAAGGGATCCAAGTAGCTCTTCCCAGTGACCTTTCGAAAGCTGCCGGTTGGGGATGAGTCTCTATACCTTTTCTTTCACTCTGAATGACAGCAGCGGAGGTAATGTTCGCACACGCACATGCACGAATACTCGTTTGCCAATGTACAATGACAAAAAGAAAATCTGTTTTAACGCAACTTGTTTGCTGGATAATCTATAGCATGATAACGTTTTAAATCAAAGTATTTCTATTTCAACACTGTTCAGCTCCATACGATGGAGGGCCCTCGATATTACATTTTATACTGGGTGTGGACCAGCGAGGTAGTTAAAGAGCCATGAAAACTCCATTGAACAACTAATACTATATTATATTATATAT
>NW_004797302.1:1080504-1088203 GCF_000002075.1 Aplysia californica
TTCTTCTTCTTCTTCTTCTTCTTCTTCTTCTTCTTCTTCTTCTTCTTCTTCTTCTTCTTACCAAACATGACGTAGAAGAGCCCCCCGACAACAGGATCCGGGATGGTGACAAAAAGAGCGCCAAACTTGCCCAGACAGCCCAGGAGGATCATGATGACGCCAGCCAGCTGTACGACGATTCGACTGCCCACCTGCACACATTATATAAAACACAATTGATAACGACATTGGTATCCTTTCTTATAGCTGTTATTGCAGAGGGTATGCTCTTTGCCAACGCACGCAGAAGATGTGAGTTTTTAGTTTTAGTAAGTGTTTTACGGCACTTGCAACACAATAATTTCATATAAGTGCCGAAGATTAGAGGTGTTACAAGAGAGTAACAAACACGAAAAAGAAGGACGGGAGAAAAAGACGATAGATGTTTGATAGGAAAGAAGAAGCAAACCAGACCAGAGCATCCGCCAACCACCCACAGATGTGAGTTTGGTTCCCGAGTATGGAATTATAAAAGAACCCGCAAAAACCCATTCCGAAACCACCCCCACCCCACAAAAAACAAAATTAAATTGAAGTACCCCAATGTGATACTTGGGAAACATGGAGGAGATGCATGGAAAGGGACATGATAGAAATGAAGCTCACTTGGAACGAGCTTGGAAGGATGGCTCAGGACAGAGATAAATGGAAGGAGCTCGTATGTGGCCTATACCCTGCCAGGGGTGAAAGGCATTGATGATGATGATCCCAATGTGTCCTGAATGTGAGGTGGGATGGTAGATCTTTCTCGATCAGTGTTAGACCTGGCTGGCAGAGTCATGCAGCCCGCTTCCTAAACGATCTAAACTGTGTCTATGGATTTATAAAACTATTGCAGTTACGCTATTCATTTATCATCAGGAGATTACATGTTATCGACACAGCTTTTTTCTTCACACACATAAAAAAAAACTTTCTAGGATTTAGTACGAGTTTTAAGGAACGTGCAACATACACACGTGTAAGTCATTTAAGTGCCAAAAATTAGCAGTTTTTGCAAGAGAGTAGCATACAGAGAAAGAAATAGGAGAGATAAGGACAACATATTCTTTATGGGACAGAAGGAGCAAACCACACCCGAGCACCCGCCAATCACCCATTCACTCAACGGCAGTCGTAGAAAATCCACAGGTTTTGGAACGCACACACACCGGAGAACCACAAACAACACAATACAGGAGCTTTAAGCCAAGTATGGACACATATCGGACTGCCGGCCCAACACGGCCCGTGGGTAGTTTCAGCCTTGCCAGTGAGTTGATCCTGTGAGTCCATTAATAACCTCCTTGACCTTATAGCTTTCTATTAATAACCTCCTTGACCTTACGACCTATTAATAACGTCCTTAACCTTTGCAAAGATTCTCTACTACGATCTTTGACCATATGACCTTCTATTAATAACCTCCTTGACCCTAGGATCTTCTATTAATAACGTCTTTGACCCTGATCTTCTATTAATAAACTCCTTGACTTTTTAGGACCTTCTGTTAATAACCTCCTTGACCTTACGAGCTTCAATTAATAACCTCCTTCACCTTGACCTTTTATTTAATAACATTCTTGACCTCAGAACCGTCTATTAATAACCTCCTTAACTATAGGGCAATCTATTAAGTCCTTAACCATAGCACCTTGTATTTAGTCATTAACCTTAGGACCGTAGTATACTAATAACCTCCTTGATCTTAGGACTTCCTATTGATAATAATAATAATAATAATAATAATAATAATAATAATAATAATAATAATAATAATAATAATAATGATAATAATAATAATAATAATAATAATAATAATAATAATAATAATAATAATAATAATAATAATGATAATAATAATAATAATAATAATAATAATAATAATAATAATAATAATAATAATAATAATAATAATAATAATAATAATAATAAATGACATTTATATAGCGCTCAACCCCGAATAAAGTACACAGGCTCTGAGCGCTTTACAATACAGTACAACATACAACAACAGTAACATGAAACGTTGTGTTCTGACTAAAGAAAATTATTCTAAATATTCATCTTATTAATTTAAAAACAGAAACGACTTCAGCTGACATTTGAATGAATCAAAATATTTGATTTCTCTCAACGTACTTGGTAAAGCATTCCAGGTCTGGGGGCCTTGGTATTCAAATGCCCTTTCACCCATTGTTTTAAGTTTCATAGATGGTAAAATAAATTTCTTTTTGTCAGCTGATAACCTCCTTCCTTGACCCAGTTTGTCCTGACCTTCGTGATGCCGATGGCGCCGATGTTCTCGCTGTAGGACGTGTTGCCCGCCCCTGTGCCCCAAGCCCCGGCCAGCAGACACGTAATGCCTTCCATGCCGATACCTGAGGATGAAACAAGGAGATTAAAAGTAATCTAAACTCCTTGGGATGAAAGCATAGAATGGCACCTTGTTGTAGACTGAGGGCGAAGCAAACCTCCCTTTTTTCTTCTCTTTTTGACGTTTTCTCTCACGTTCTCTTTCTTTTTTTCTTTCTTTCTTTCTTTCCTTTCTTTCTTTCTTTCTTTCTTTCTTTCTTTCTTTCTTTCTTTCTTTTTTCTTTCTCTCTCTCTCTCTCTCTCTCTCTCTCTCTCTCTCTCTCTCTCTCTCAAGGGATCTGTAACGTGCGCAACTTGCATACGGGCCCTCTGAGATGTTTCGCCCTCGTCCGAGAAGGCTAGGTGTAGATCTTTTCTACCATAAGATCAGGGGAGTGGCTGAGAGACAGCAGTAAGAAGGAGCCAAGTAGAAAGGCTATAGAAAGAGTCAGGAGCCCAGAGGAGAGGGGGCAAAGGAGGTGAGGGGGTGGGGACAGAAAGAGGATTCGAAAGCAGACGAAAGAACATTGGTTGAGAGCAGGAAAGAAGGTGAAAGGAGATAATTTTAGAGAAGAAAATTTTTTCGGTCGCTACCCGGATTCGAACTCAGGACCTTTGAATAAGAGACCAACGCATTAACCTCTAGGCCACGATAGCCCCCCGAACTCATGTGGTGTATGCGTATGACGGTGCGCCGCCTAACTGCCGCTCCACAAGGCAACGTTTATTACCCTCTCGAGTTACTGCACTGCAAAAATTCCCAATAGAGCAAAAGTTCATAATAGTAGCTTACGCTGCTCTTGTCTTCTGCATTGTTCTTACTACTGTAAAAACCGACATGAGGAGCCCCCTCCCAACCCCCCTCCAAAAACAACCACCCCCCAAAAAAAACAACAACAAAACAACCCCCCCCCCCCCATAGATAGTTTATCTTTTAAAAAATGAACACAAATACGCAGTAAATGAAAACCTAAAACATAAATAGATACCGAATAGATACGCTTATGGTAAAAACATTTTAAAAATATATAAATGAAAATAAATACATACATAAATAAAATAGATAGTGACCTCACCTCTATTTACAGCACTGCTTGGAGGGGGTGTCGCCCCGGACAATCTTGCGCATGCGTAGTAATCTCCCACGGACTCTATGATAGAGGCGACAATGGCGGCGATCATTCCCAACAGTGCCGCCACAGTCACAGAGGGCTTGCCCCATTGACCTGGAGAAAAACCAACTCAACTTGTGAGTATTTTTTAGTTTTCTATTCTTTTTCTTTCCTTTTCTTTCTATGTGTCTTTCTTTCCCTCTGTTACGGTGGGCTTGCCCCATTGACCTGGAGAAAAACCAATCCAAGTTGTGAGTATTTTTTTCGTTTTCGTTTTCTTTTCTTTCTATGTTTTTCTTTCTATCTGTTACGGTGGGCTTGCCCCATTGACCTGAACAAAAACTAATCCAAGTTGTGAGTATTTTTTTCGTTTTCGTTTTCTTTTCTTTCTATGTTTTTCTTTCTATCTGTTACGGTGGGCTTGCCCCATTGACCTGGAGAAAAACCAATCCAAGTTGTGAGGATTTTTTTCTTTTTGTTTTGTTTCGTTTTTCTTTTCTTTCTATATGTCTTTCTTTCTATCTGTTACAGTGTTCAAGTTGTGCGTATTTTTTTCTTTTTCTTTTTCTTTTCTTTTATTTCTATTTATATATCTTTCTTTCTATCTGTTACTGTAGGCTAGCCCCACTGACCTGAACAAAAACCAATCCAAGTTGTGATTATTTTTTTTCTTTTTCTTTTCTTTTCTTTTCTTTTCTTTTCTTTCTATATGTCTTTCTTTCTATCTGTTACAGTGGGCTAGCCCCATTGACCTGGAGAAAAAGCAATCCAAGTTGTGAGTATTTTTTTTCTTTTTGTTTTGTTTTGTTTTGTTTTTATTTTCTTTCTTTTTATCTGTTATCTTGTGATATTTTTTTTCTTTTCCTTTTCTTTTCTTTTCATTCTATATGTCTTTTTTTCTACCTGTTACCTTTTTAATATTCCTTTTTCTTTTTCTTTTCTTTTCTTTCTAGATCTATGTCTTTCTTTCTATCTGTTACCGTAGGCTTGCCTCACTGACCTGAACAAAAAAAGCAAATAAAAAAGTTTTGAGATTTTTTTTTCTTTGTTTTTCTTTTCTTTCTATATGGCTTTCTTTTTGCCTGTCTGTCTTTCTTTCTGTTCGGAAGAGGAAAAGGAGTAAACGGTTGGGGGGGGGGGGGGGGGGGAGGGAGAGGGAATAGAAGGCAGTCGAGGCAGGAATAGACCCCGAGCAACTTACTTGGAACACCTTAACAGACGGGTTAAGGGGAGATGTACCCCCCCCCCGGAAAATTTCTAAACGAATTATTTTTATTCACTTTTCTGTAATTGTGCAAGAAGTTAACAGGGAAAGAGGATGTACTAAAGGTGAATTTGTTGATTTTTCCACCTGAAAAATGGGTCTCTGTGGTGTCCATCTTGGATTTTCAAACCAATTTCATAGTGCAGAAGAATTTCATAGAAAATATTGAAACTACAGCCTGTAATTTGGCACACAAGTACACACCTATATGGACTGTAGATTTATTGGAGGATTTTGACTTATCTCTAGAAATAAAAAAAACGTGAGCCCAAAGTCAGTGGACCCCTGAGAGTCAGACGATGAAACTTTGGGGCATATGTTAAAAAAATTGAATATTTCCACAAGTCACCAATAATTCCCAATATCCTCAAAGGGATCTTCATAATAGATATTAAAGCACATGTTACCAAATTTGAAGCTTCTAGCTTTTGTAGTTTAAAAAAATCTCTTTACACCAAGGAGGTCACCTAGGTTGAAAGAGCAGATTTTGAGAAAAACAGAAAAAAACAAGAATTTTGTCAAAGGACTTTTAGTTCAATATTCACATTTCAAAAGCCCTTTCAGGTCATTTAGGTTTTTTTCCCAACAGTTTCGTCGTTGTCACCCGATAAAACAGATGTCAAGGGATGTTTTTCCGTTTAAAAAAATCGATATTTTGAATTTTAAAAATTGTCATTCTCTGGGATAGCCAACCCGGGCTTAAGGGGAAAGACGAGGATAATAACATACGTTCTTTGAGGGCATCAGATCAGGAGAGAAGTCGAGAGAGACACAGTAGGAACAATATCACTCCTCTACCACAATAGACGACAGCCTTGACGATATGGCCGAAACCCAAAAACCTCTTTTTGAACGGTGTATCACTTGCGGATGGGGTAGGGTAGGGTGGGGGGGGGGGCATGAGTACACTTGCACGGTTATTTGCTTTTTTGTGAGGGCCGAGGAACAGCGCAAGTGTTCATCGTGGTGGATTCCTTCTTAGGAATAAAAGGTGGGGATTAAGATGGAAGCCACAAGGAAAGACGAAAAAGGGAAGGCCTAAAAGAAGTAACATACTATACTATATATTTCAACGCCATTAAAATGCGCAAAGAGTCGAATAAAATTTTACCCCTCCCCCCTCCTTCCCCAGCCACAAGCACACGTTTATTAACATCAGTTTTATGGAACTTGCAACGCAATTAGGTCATAATAGCTTCAAAGAATAGATGTGTTACAAGAGAGCAACAAACACAAAAAAGAAAGAAGAGAGATAATGACGATGTAACTTTGATAGGAAAGAAGGATGAAACCACACCAGAGCACTCGCCAACCACCACCACCACCCCCCCACATACACTAGGTAACGAAAAAAATAATTATAATATTGTACTTAATTCTTTTTTTTTTCTAGACTCACCTGGGTACGGAAAGCGGAACCATTCGGATTCCTCCAGTACTTTGATCTTGGTATCTGTGCGAGCTCCGTAACCCCATTTCTTGGGGTCATCAGTGAGCACGTTTGTTTCCGTGAGAATAACGCAGACCACCCACGACACAATCACTGCCATCAGCACCTGCGACATTCAGTTTGCTGAATTGTATCGTACAAACACACACGAATACAGACATTCAATTGATGCAATTGAAGGCAACCACAATTTTCCTTCACGGTTGGGAAAAAGCTATTATTTTGTCACTACTTGATCAAGGACATCTCACTTCGAACAGAGCTGAAGATTTCAAAATTTCAAAATCATATGAAGTCAGTCCTGTTGAATGGATGTGAGATATGGAACGCATCTCAGACTTGCACAAAGAGGATTCAGTTTTTCTTGAACAAGTGTCTAAGGAAGTTACTGAGGATCAGATGGACAGACATGGTCACCAACGGAGAAGCATTAAGGAGAACAAGCAAAATCCGGTCAGAGATGAGGTGGGAAGAAAGCAGTGGCAATGGATTGGACATACTCTGAGGAAGTCTAGCAGCTGCATAACAAGGAAAGTGCTGGATTGTAATCCATGAGGTAAAAGATCAAGGGGAAGACCACGTGGAACCGGAGAAAAGTCACTGAATGTGATGGACAGAAAAGTGTGAAGACATGGAATAACATCTAGAGGCTAGCCCAGGATAGGGAAGAATAGAAAGTGTCTGTTCGTGGCCTGTACCCAGATCAAGGATGAGAAAGAAAATGATGATGATGATGATGATGATGATGATGATGATGATGATGATGATGATGATGATGATCATGATGATGATGATGATGATGATGATGAAATCCTACTTTCTCCTAAAGAAAAAAGTTCTTGATTGTCTTGGTCATCATTTATTTCATGTCATACGTTTGAGGAAAACAATCAATCAGAAGGATGTTGCGCTTTGCAGGGTCAGATCTTTTTCTTGTGACATGCTCAAACAAACTTCCAGGTCAAATTTGATGACGCAAAACTCAAGGCCAAATGGATATAAATGCTGCGTTAATTAGAGGCGTCGGAAGCCTAGTGGTTAGGCTGCCGTAGGCGTAATCGTAAGATTGAAGGGTTCGGGGTTCGAGCCTCAGCTCGGTCATATGATGTGTCCTTGAGTAAAGAACTCCACAGGAATTTCCTATTTGACTCGATCCTTTCGGAGATGGACGTGACATCCAGAGGTCCCACCTCTTGAATAACGTTATAGTATTGATCTGGGCTTTTAACATCTACCATTTCACAATTTTTTTCAGAGTAATTAATCAGTCGACCAGCCTTCATATGTATTAAACAGACAGTGAGCACCAGGCAGTACTCAGCTACTATCATCGACTTGCACTCCCAGATTAGACCGCACACTGTCATGGCCGCCATTCTTCGCTCTTTACAAAATCTTGTCTGCGTAGTGGGTACACAGCGGGCCGCGTCATTCTTCACAAACAGAGAGCAAAACACCAGTCTCGTGTTCATTGCGAGCACCTTTGCTCTCCCTGCCCCC